>NC_081407.1:473791601-474399101 GCF_030272615.1 Cryptomeria japonica | reverse complement strand
ATGGGAATAACCTAGATAGTCATTCTACTATTAATCATGTGGTAAAGGTATGGGAATAGAATAAATGGTTAGTTTACCAAATAAAGCAGTGAAGTGGGTGGTGTTGGATATTACTGTTGCTAGGATATGTTGTTGTCATTGATGTCAACATATTCCTGTGTTTAGGTGTTGCAGAGAGTTGTTTTGGTGATCCAGTGATTGCAGTGAGTTGATCTAGTTCATTTGTCTGTTTTCTATGTTGAATCAACTAGAGATACTTCATTCTTTATTGGTTTCATGTGGTGACTTGAATGAGTTGTGGATTTTGGTATGAAGATTGTTTTTTCAGTGTTCAGTGTTTCAATGTTCTGATGTTTGATTCATTGTGCTCTGGTATGATCATATATTTGGTTGCAGATTTGGGAGATTATTTGGGATGTTCATGTGTATCTTTAGTTCAAATGGTTTGTGATTTGGTTCTCTACAAGTTATCTTTCTGGTCCGAGTTGCTATTGTTGAGTGTTAGAATGTTGATCGATGAAGATTTGATTAAGTGGTGTTGGTGCAGCTATTGCGGATGGTTCTGACGTGCTTGTTGGTGTTTCTTGATCATGTCCTATTTGTTTTGGTGGTCCACATTGATCATTGTGTGTATTATTGAAGATCTTATGGGTTCGGTGATATTCTTCATGTTATGCAGTATTTTCGATGGTGTAGCATGTTGCGGTTGATGTTGGTGAGATTTCTAGTAGTGTTGCATGTTTGAGGAGTTGATTTGGGTCCATGCTATGTCATCTATGGCATTGTATTGGTCTGGTGGTTGATTTATGTATCGTGTGATGTAATTTTGTAATTAGGTGTTGAGGGTTGAGTCGACCTTGTAGTCAAGGTTGATGATTTGTATAAATAATTACTATATTTATGTAATTTGAGGATCGACATTGTGTCTGCATTATCAAAGAGTGGTGTATGTGTGAATAAGAAAATTTATATTTTGGTGTGGTGTATTGAAAATAGATTGTTGCAGGGTAGACAATTGTGCTTAAGCATAACTCTCATCAGGCATTAGGAGATGTTATTCTTTAAGTTCATCTTAACCAGATTGTAGTTCAAATTTCATTATAAGGTAGTGAACCTTCCCTAAAGGTTGTAGCATTTCAGGTCATTGTATTTTGGGTAGTGAGCTCTAGGCAGTGTGCCTAAATGCATGTGCATTCCCCATTATAATATTTACACATACTACTACAGAGTATCATCCTATTGTGGGTAGGTTCTCACCATTGTTTTTCCCTTAATCGGGTTTTCTATGTCAAAATATTGGTGTTGTGTGTGTTGTTGTTGTTGTGTTTATCTATATTCTTATTGTAGTTGATCATTTTTGTGAATGTGCTTAAAATGTAGAATCGAGTGAAAATTGATTCACCCCCCCCCCTCTTAGTTTTCCTTCATTGTTGTTGTCAACAATTTGTATCAGAGCTAGATCCTCTAGAAGAATCTTAACTGCTTGAGGAGATCTAGAATGGCAGCCTATGTGTTCAAAAAGGAGAGTCTAAGATTTGATGGAAACAAGTACACTGTTTGGAATGATCGGATGGAAGTTCACTCCAAGTGTCTTGGAGATGATTATTAGAATATTACAAAGAATGTCTACAATGTTCCTCAGAATAGTCTAATTACTGCTAATGAGATCAAGGATGTTGAACATAACATAAGAGCTAAGGAAGCATTGTTGAGTTCTTTGACCAATTTAGACATGACTAATGTGATGGGTTTGAAAAATGCACATGAGATTTGGAAAAAGTTAGAGACCTTGTATTAAGAAGATGCACAAGTTAAAGTTGCTAAGTTGCAGAGTTTGAAAGGAAAGTATGAGACATTGAAGATAGGAAAACATGAGAACATAAAATCCTTAATGGCTAAAGTGAATGAACTTGTTATGAACATCAGATGTTCCAGTGGAACACTTGAAGAAGATGAGATTGTTGCTAAGGTGTTGAGATCATTGCCTCCTACTTACAAGGTGTGAGGCCCTACCCCGAGCCCTACCCCGAGCCGTCATAGCATTTTAGTTATTTTCATGTTGGACCTATTATTGATACTATATTTTGATGCATTATGGACATAGATTCTGTATGATCCGGTGTTTGGATAACATTGATATGATTATATCATTTATTTTGATTTGCAGTACTTTACCTTGATGCTAGAAATTATGGATGCGTGCTCTATAAATGATTAAATTTCATGATGATTATGATGATACCATTTAGAAGATTATTTTATGTGGATGTTATTATAATTGGAGACTTTATTATTATTATTGAAATTGTATGCAATGTCTGAATTGTATTCTTTTCATATGAAAATATTATATGTGATTTTTGGAATTACTAATGTGCAAAGTGAGATGTGCAGGAAAAATTATTCCATGTGACCATGGAAACTATTCAGAGAATCAAGCCTAGACCTATGTGCGTTTGTGAAGCTAAGGGTTGTCTATATGGAGAGACAACGCCTCGTTTGTAAATGTGTTTTAATTTGTAAATGTTTATGCTTGGATGTGTGTTTAATTTGAAAATTGTTTAATTTATTAATTCCAAAAAAGGGACATTGCCATGCGTATTTTAGTGATGTGTAATTTTTGGTGGTGTCACTTGACACATGTTTTGTAAAGTGAGCTGGCAATGACATGTCCCTTGGAAGGAATTTGTTTTACCAATGCATTTTTTCAATTATCCTAGTATGATCCTAAGAAAGTCTTGGATAGGGAGCCATTAGAAAGGTCAACTCAGGGTTGACCCGTAGGTAAACTTTGGGTGAGTTTCTAGAGGGTTAAACTAACTCCTAGGGTCAAGTTAGGGGTATTTTTAGTGGTCCATATGATGTACCTATGGATGAAGGCAAAATTTAGCCATGTGTCCACTCCCTAGGGATTGTTTAATCACCCCAAAAGTTGAGTTTTCCAAGTTGGCCAAATTTCAACTTTTGAGGATCTTACCTAGGTTAGACAACCTTCCTCGTGAGTGTTATTGTCCTTCCCCATTCCTTTTACCTTTTTGAGGTACCTTGGCTAGAGAGATTGTAAGGTGTTGAGAAGACCAACCTATGAACATCCCTCACCCTTCCCAAGAGGATTGGAAAGAGTGAGGAGTGTCTTCTTAGGGAATGGTTTGGGAGGGAGAAGTTTGATCACCCACTCTCCATTTTTGGAGATAGGTTTTCTTGAGAAATTGGTCTTGGATTGAGAAGTTTTTGGCTAAGTCTTATGAAGGAAAATTTAGTGGATTGCGCAGCTCTCCTACAACTTCTATTCATCCTTTTGGCATATTTAAGGTTGGTTGGTTTACTATCTCATGTATGTTACTTTGTATTTGAAAAGATTGTTTGTTGTAGTTGTTTTTCCATTGTTGATTTCTTAGTATGTTTAGGAAGATGTTGAGTTCTTCCCTATGCGTTTGTGTTATTGAGGTTTTATGATATTGTTTTCGGTGTTCAAGTCCATACTCACCCTTGGGAGGGTAGATTGGCCTTGGGGTGAAGGGTTGTTTGATAGCCTAAGAGTGTAGAGGCTCTCTTTGGAAGAGAGTGATACACAAGGGATTATGGGACCCTTGCTGCATAGTGCTTTATTTATGCAATGGGGGTCATAAGGGGAGTTTGTTGGCTTGTATGCCTTGGGGGACAAAAGGAATTGTTGGGACAAGTTTGGAACTTGTGGATGTGCTTCTTGGTAGCCTTGCTATGGCATTATATTCTTCCACTTGCGAAATTCTCCTCTAAGTATTTGGTCCACCTTCACCCCACTTGAAAAGTCACATAAGTGATGTTGTTTATCTTTGGGTTGGGAGTGTTAATGTTGTGAGTTTTCTTGCTTGTATGTGTATTTATTGTGTGTATCTCGTTTAGCCTTGGTTCTCCTAGCTCGGGGGTGGATTCTTGTAAGCCTAGGTTGGGAGGTGAGCCTCCATGGTCACAACCTACAACTTTTATTTGCAGGTTTGCTTGGGAAGATATTTGAAAAGAATCTTGAAAAGATCCTATTTCTTATTGTATTTAGTTGTAGAAAAGAAAAAGAATATATTTGATAAGCCCTCATTTAGTAGAAATGAGAGGATTGATTTAGTTATTTCCTATTTTTAGTAAAAGAAACTATGGTGTTTTAAATGCAACTATTGGATTAGTTTTACTATGTAATAAAGATGTATTTTTATTTGAAGTATATATTCTTGCAAAGTGAAGAATGCATTGCTGAAGTTATTTCTTTAATGATATGTTTCTAAAAAAAGATTAAGCATGAAATTTATAGTTTGTTCTTATTTCTATTGAAAAAGAAATGCAAATCTAAATGCTAGTAGAGTAGTCACTTGTAAATAAAAATGATATATTTGCTTAAGTTCAAAACACAAAGGAAAAATAAATAGATATTTAGAGTGAATATTAATATTGCATCACATTTTGTTGTTTATGGATTAAATAGATTTTTTTTAAATAGTTAGTTGCAGTTGTTAATAAAAATATCACTGCCATATTTTTCCTATTTTGGAAATGCATGTGTCGATAAAAAGTTAGGAAATATTGTAAATCTAGTTATAGTTAACTTAAAACAAAAGAACGACACTATATGTTATTAAAAGAAAACAAAAGCTATTCTATTATGTTATTTAAGAAGATCCTATTGTTAATCTTGAAAAGAATATATATATATATATATATATATATATATATATATATATATATATATATATATATATATATATATATATATATATATATATATATATATATATTAAAACATATTTTAATGCTTATATTAAATATATATATATATATATAAATTACACATTGTTGAAACCCCTACATATTTCCTTTGGGGTCGAGGGCGGTCCCGGTGCCAGCAACATTGTGGGTGCGAACCCACAGTGCGGTCTCGACCGCACTGTGGGCCATGACTCACGGTGGCAGTCTCGACCGTGACCCACAGGGCGCCCACGGCCGCGCTATGGGTCGCAACCCACAGGCACAGTCGCGGTCGTCCTGTGGGGAGCCCACAACGGTCACCTCCCCTTCAAACCCCCTGCGGCTTCCCTTCAAAATGCCACCCTTTCCTTCAGCCCTCCGTGAGACCCTTCGGCCCTCTGCCATATGCCTTGGCTCGGTCGCACCTGCACACACCCACAAATATAAAAAAATGAAGAACAAGCAGCCCTAACCCAATTTCGGGTTAGGGTTAGCTTGATAGAAAATAAAAGATAAAAAAGAAAAGAGGGTTAGTATAAAAGAATAAACAACCCTAGTTAGGGTTCATTAAAATAATAATATAAATGAAATGAGGGGGAATTATTTTTAAAATTTGAAAAGAATTACCTCCCATTGTTCATAGTCAATATGAAAGAAATAATTAACTTCTATTATTGACTAGGGGAAAATTGTTCTTAATATAGACTTTATTTAAGAAAATATGTGTAAGTATATACATGCATATATATAAGTATATTTATATATATATATATATGCTAATGAACATATATTTATATAAATATGGTTGTTTGGGTAAAAATTCCTTTGGGAATTTTATTAATGGAATTTATCAAAAGTTTAATGTAAAATTTTAACCTATAAGGTCAATGTTGGTCAAATATTTAATAGTTGATATTTAAAATATCTAAGGGGAAATAAATTTGACTTTAAAAAGATATGAATTTTATTAGGCAAATATTATTTCGATTTGGTTAACTTAATTAGTCTAATTTAAAAGTGTATTCAGGTTTGCTCAATTAATTATTTCTAATATGAGTTAACGTTGTTTTATTTAGCCCTTGAGTATTTAAATACTATTGAGATAATTAATATCTCTTGATTTATTATTGGAGTATTTTAATTAAGGGAAATTAATCAATTTAGTTGAATTAATTAATTAAGTTGTGACGACCCTCTTGGGGAATAACTAGTCTACCTTAAATGTTGTTGCCATAATGATGGAGTTGATTAAATCTATTTTAGGAAACCATTCTATTTAATCCTGAGTTAACCTCTAGTTAAGACAAAACTTATTTATTCCATTTTAAACATAGAGTATTTAGTATTTTTATGTTGTTTTAAAAATAAAATAAAAAATTGTTGTTCCGTTCTTGCCCAAAAGTTTGGGCATGACACAAATCTAAAGTTGTTATTATTGATGAGATCCGAAGTGTGACTATTGTAACAAGAGAAATGTTCGCTGGTAAGCTTGTTGCATTTGAGTTGAGTGAATTTGGAGAATCGCATAGTAAATTTGAGACTGCATTTAAAGCCTTTGTATCCAGGAAGTAGAAGTATGATCCGGGAGAGAGTTCGTCTACGGTTTCCAAATATGAAAGAGAAATGAGAGAGATGAAAGAATGAGAGAGGGAGTTGGATGAACTTGAAGTGCTTATTTCTTGGAGATTGCCTAAGGGAGCTCATAAGTATGATGGAAAGTTACTTTTTAAATGTTTCTCTTGTAATAAGATAGGACATTTTGCCTCTAGGTGTCCTGAAAGAATGTATAGGTATGATAAGCATGATAAGCCTTATAAGCCTAACTGGAAGTATAGATACCAGAAAAGATGTTATTATGTTGTTGATAAAGGTGTGACAGATGAAGAATTAGACAATGGGAATTCAGAAGATGAATTTCTATTTATTTCTATCAAGGAAGATGATCTAGTACCAGTGAATTCTACAAGCTGCATTGTTGAGGATAAAGCTTTGGTTTCTAAGATTGAAGAAAAAGATGAATAGGTAATTGATAGCGGTTGTTCAAATCATATTACAGGTGATTAAAATAAATTTGTGAATATGGAGAGGTTTGATGGTGGTATAGTAAGATTTGGAGATGATAAAGCTTGTGTGATCCATTGTAGAGGTTCTATTTCTTTCAATGGTAAGCATAATACTGATGATCTCTTATATTTTTAATATTTGAATCATAATCTTTTGAGTGTTGGACAAATGGCTGATAAGGGATATGATTTGCAGTTCAAGAATAGTAAATGAAAGATTTTGAATGCTTCCAGTATAGAGATTGCATCAGGGACAAAGACTAAAGGTAATATCTTTCACTTGAAAGCTAGTGAGAAAAGTTGTTTGATTGCTCAGATAGATGAAAGTTGGTTGTGGCATAGAAGGATGTGTCATATTAATTTTGACTACATGATAAGGATAAGCACTAATCAAGTTGTTAGAGATTTTCCTAAGATTATGAAGCCTTCTAATCTGGTATGTAAATAATGTTAGTTGGGAATGAAAACAAGAACTTCATTCAAAAGTAAGTTGTACACATCTAATGGATTGTTAGATCTTGTTCATACTGACTTATGTGGTCCTACAAGAGTGAGAAGCATGCACGGTGATAGGTATTTCATGTTGTTGATTAATGACTATTCTAGAATAATGTGGGTTACCTTTCTAAGAGAGAAATCAGAAGCACTGGAGAAATTCAAGATATTCAAAGCTAAGGTGGAGACTGAGATAGGGTTAAAGCTGAAGTGTCTGAGATTTGAAAGAGGAGGAGAATTCACATCCAGTGAGTTTGATACAATTTGTGAGAGGAATGGAATTAGAAGATAGTTATCTGCTCCTAGAACCCCTCAACAGAATGGAGTTGTTGAAAGAAAGAAAAGAACTATTTTGGATACTACTAGGACTATGCCAATTGAAGGAAATGTTGAACAAACCTTTTGGAGAGAAGTTGTTAGCATTGTTTTTTACACATTCAACCGAGTGCATATAAAAGGTGATTCCAACAAGACTCCTTATGAGCTATGGTTTGGTCATCTTCCTATAGTTAGATATTTCAGAGTTTCTGGAAGCAAATATTATATCAAAAGAGATGAGGATATTGTTGGCATTTTGAGTTTGTTGGCATTTTGCATAGAGATGGCATTAATGATATGTTGTCATTGATGTCAATTGAACGGGTAATGGTATTCAGGTTATTGTTGAGATTGTTGTTTTTTATACTGGCTAGTAACCAGTAAGAAGAGCTTTGTGGAAGATGTTGTAAATCGGTATGTAAAGTTTGTAAGTTGAACTGGTAAACTGGTGTAAAGGGTTAAACCTTTCTATGCGATGTAACCGGTAAACCCTATCAGTTGTTAAACCCTAACCGATCAAGTTTGTTGGCTTATTATCTGATGAGTAGTAATGATGGAGACATGTGTGATCATTGTATGAGGATAAGTTCAAATTGTTTTGGTGTGTTTGTTTTTGTCTAGAGAAGGAGCAAAGTGGATTGCATGTAATACATAGCGCGTGATGAGTTACAAAGTCTGATGAAGCAGTGATCATGGTGCTGTTGGAATTTTCTTGAAGAATGTGAAGAGATTGTCATGATTTCTAATGGTCAAGATTGTACCGACTTGTTTGTAATCTCGATGATGAGAATTAGGTTTTTGTTGTGTTACCGACCTAATTGATTTGTATTTAAGGTCGATGAAGTTGTTTGTAAAGGTTGTTGGCAAGATTGATAGAAACCTATTGAGTGTGTAGTTGTCTAACCAGTGAATGGATCTTCACTTTGAGTAAAGGCAGATTGAAGCTTAGAAGGATTTGATCAAGCAAATGAAGTGCTACTCAGACAGATCATGAAAACCTGTTGTTTTTTAACAATTACAGCAGAAGTGAAATCCCTTAACTGGGTAAGCTCTAGCAAGCTTGGTTACTTATTAAATCCTCTAACAAGGTGGTCCATTAGCTTAGATTCTTAAATCCTCCAACGAGGTTATTGTTAGGTCCCAGAGATAACTGAGAAGGGGGGGGGGGTGAATCAGTTGTCCAATAAATTCAACCAAAATCAACTTAACCAAAACTTAATGCTTAATATCGATAAACCAAAATTTATGTCGGTAGACAGTTTTAACAGTTAATTGTAGTATTGGTTACATATATACCATAACCTAAGACCAATTTGAATAGGTCGGCTCACTAAAATATATTACAATAAAATCAATTACAAGTAAATCAATATCTGATGCATGATGTCGGCTCAATGCATTTACAATAATAATAAATCATCTCCATAATGTGTCGTGTTGATCTGGAATAGATATGTCTACCGGTGCTTATCCTGGACCTATTTGCCGGTAACAACAAATATGCAAACCCAAATAAATAATTAACCAAATCACCAAAACCAAATGATCGAATAATGTCTTCGACATAACCAAGTAGTTTCCAAATGATTCCAAGTGTCGGTGAACAATATAATCTGTCGGTGACTGTGTATAAGTCTCAGACTTACCGGTGAACATAACCAAAATCTCCAAGAGCTGATAAGTGTTGACAAGTGATGACAGGTGTTGACATCAGTGACAAAACCATATCAACATATCCAAAATGCCAACAATCTCCCCCTTTGGCATTGATGGCAACACAAGATTGAAAAACCATCAAAGTGCCAAAACAGAAATGCCAAAAACCAAAAACCAACAATCTCATAAATGAAATGAAAATACAGATACAGAGAATAATCAATCTCTCCAACAATCTCTCCCCAAAGTAACAATCTCTCCCCCAAGGGATAATGTGTTTTTCCATATCAATCTCTCCCCCTTTGACATCAAATGCCAAAGCAATACAAAACCAAATACAAAATACCAACTTATTATACCAACTACTCCCCCTAAGAAGTAGCTCTCCTCATCAAAGCTGGAATAATATTTCTTTGTTAATTTTGTTGGTTGATGACAAACATCAACCGTCTAAGTCTCTACCGGTGGGGGTAGGACTCCAAGTTGCTCTCTGAGATACTCAAATATTTCCTTAGGAAAAGGCTTTGTAAAAATATCTGCAATCTGCTCTTTAGTATTCACATAGACCAATTTCACTTCTTTTGCTTCAACATTCTCCTTTAGAAAAATGAATTTGATAGAAACATGTTTAGTCTTAGAGTGAAATACTAGGTTCTTTGATATGTCAATTGCTACCATATTATTGTAGACACCTAAAATTGTCATGTCTAATTAAATAAATATTTTATTTATTTAATTACTTTAGCCTAATTCTTCTATTAATTAAATAAATCTTTATTTATTTAATTAATTCATTTATCCTCTTCTAGCCTTATTTCTCATTTAAATAAATACCTTTTATTTATTTAAATTATCCTTTCCCTAAATTAAATAAATACTTTTATTTATTTAATTGATCCCACTTCCTCTATTAATTAAATAAGTCTTTATTTATTTAATTAATTCATTAGCCTTTTCTACCCATGACACATGTCATTCATCTCTTAATTCATACACTACCTACCCTCTTATTATTTTATTATTTTCTTTACCTACCCTCTAATCATAGCCGACCTCTTCTTACACCTCTCAATCTTATCCCTCCATTTCTTATAGTGTCTTCTATATAAGGAGATGTTTCCTTCATTATCAAACCCTAACTATGCATTCAGCCTCGCTTACGACTCGACTACACTACGCTTTGCACTTTCATATGTGATCCTACTTGCAACCACATTTCCATTCTTTGTTGAGCTCTTGTGCACATAAAATCTGAGAGCAAACTATATCAAGCAAGATCAATGGAGATAGGAAGAATGGAGATCAAAACCCTATTGGACATGTGATGGTATAATCTTTGTGATTTCATTTGATTTGCATTATCTTAGGTAATCTTCATATGTTATGGTGGATCTTTGTTGTTGTTAGGCTAGGGTTTTTGTGGTTGAATTCATTTAGTCTTTCATCATTGTTGTATCCATTTTCACCATATACAATTATCACAGTAGATAGTTATAGGTTCCTTGCATTTTACCTTTATGTCCTTCAACATTTGTTTGATCCATAATACCTGTGTACAATTGATTGCTGCCACAACATATTTTGAATCTGTTGTTGATAGACTTGTACAACTTTGTTTCTTGCTCAACCATGAAATTAGTCTGCTACCAAGAAAAATGCTCCACTGGTGGTGTTTTTTCTGTCATCCACATCTCCTGCCCAATTAGCATATGTGTATGCACATAAATCAAAAATTTTATCTCTAGGATACCATAAACCAAGATTTGTAGTGCCTTGTAGGTACCGGAAAATCCTTTTCACTACTGATTCATGATTTTCTTTAGGATTACTCTAAAATCTTGAAATAATACATACTACACTCATAATATCATGTCTTGTTTGTGTCAAATACATTAAACCTCCTATCATAGACTTGTATCTAGTCAAATTAACAGGTGTTGATTCATCTTTCAAAGATAATTTATCAGTTGTAGTCATAGGTGTTCTTACCGGTTTACAATTTTCCATGCCAAATTTCTTTAGTAATTTTTTCAAGTACGTAGATTGACATAGGAATATACCTTTATCAGTCTATGAAATCTGCAATCCTAAAAAGAATTTTATCTCTCCAATCATAGACATTTCAAATTCTTGTTGCATTTTGTTAGAAAAAAGTCTTTACACAAACCATCTTCTCCTCCAAATATTATATCATCAATAAAAACTTCAATAACCAAAATTTCATCATTAGTCACTTTGTAGTATAGATTGTTGTCAGCATTACCTTTAGTGTAACCAAGCTTCAAAAGATATTTGTCCAATCTAGCATACCAAGCTCTAGGAGCTTGCTTCAATCCATATAAAGCTTTCCTTAACCTGCAAACCATGTCTTTGTTATCTGTCAAAGAAAATCCATCAGGTTGTTCAATGTAAACTTCTTCTTCAAGATCTCCATTCAGAAATGTACATTTAACATCCATTTGATATACTTTATAGTTCTTGTGTGCTGCAAAAGCCAATAAAAGTCTGACCGCCTCAATTCTAGCTATCAGTGCAAAGGTTTCATTTTAATCAATTCCTTCTTTTTGTGAATATCCCTTACACACCAATCTTGCTTTGTTTCTGATTACCATACCATCTTCATTAAGTTTATTTCTGAAAACCCATTTGGTTCCAATTACATTTTTGTCTTTAGGCCGGGGAACTAATGACCAAGTGTTATTCCTTTCAATTTGTTCCAATTCATCTTCCATGGATTTAATCCAATATTTATCTTCACATGCCTCATTAATTTATGTAGGTTCAATTTGAGAAATAAGACATACCTCTTCATTTGCCAATCTTCCTCTAGTCATAACTCCTTGAAATTTGTTTCTAATTATTTGATCTTCAGAATGATTCAATCTTACATACCAGGGTGTTTTTACTTGCTGATGTTCTTCAGTGACTATTGAATCTCCAAATGATGCCGGTGTATTCATAATAGGTTCATTTGTGATTCTCAATTGCTGGTTCAGAGGTCTATGTACCTTGAATTTCCTCTAAACTATTCATCAATCTTCACATTTGCCCTCTCAACAATTTTCTGCAATCTCTTGTTAAAACATCTATATGTTTTTCTCCTTCATCACTTCTAGGATCAAATTTTCCAATATACTCATCTCTTCTAATATAACATTTACTTCCAAATATTCTAAAATATTTAAGAGTAGGAGTATTACCAAACCATAGTTCATGTGGGGTCTTACCAATTTCACCTCTGATGTGAACTCTTTTGAATGTATAAACTATTGTATTGACCGCTTCTCTCCAGTATATATGAGGTATATTTGCTTCTGATATCATACTTCTGGTTGCATCCAAGATAGTTATGTTTTTCCTTTCCACAACTTTTTTCTGTTGGGGTGTCTGGGGTGCTAATAACTATCTTTTGATCCCATTCACTTCACATAATGTATTAAATTCCTTAGATGTGAATTCACCTCCTTGATCTGATCTCAAACATTTGATTTTCTTCCCGGTCTCATTTTCTACCATTACCTTGAATAGTTTGAATTTCCCAAATGCTTCAGATTTTTCTCTGAGAAAAGTAACCCAACACATTCTAGAATAGTCATCAATGATTAGCATAAAATACCTATCTCCTTGTATACTTCTAGTTCTTGGTGGACCACATAAATTAGTATGAATGAAATCAAGAACATCATTAGACTTCTTTGGAACACTCTTGAAAGTTGCTCTAACTTTCTTTCCAAATTGACATTCCTTACACACCGGATTGTGAGGTTTAACAATTCTAGGTAAATCTCTAACTGCCTTAGTTGTACTGATTTTCACAATGTAATCAAAATTTACATGACAAAGTCTCTTATGCCATAACCAACTTTCATCAATATGTGCCATCAAACATGCTTTCTCATTGTTGTTCAAATGAAAGATATTACCCTTAGTCTGATTACCGGTTGCAATTTCCAAACCAGTTCTGTTTAAGATTTTGCATTTACCATTCTTGAATTGTAACTGAAATCCTTTCTCAACTAATTGACCAACACTCAAAAGATTATGCTTCAAACCTTCAACATAGTAAACATTGTCATTATTGTGCTTACCATCAAAATATATAGTGTCTTTTCATTTAATTAGACAAGCTTTATCATCTCCAAATCTTACTAGACCTCCATTGTAATCCTGAAAGGTTAAGAATTTACTCTTATCACCAATCATGTAATGTGAACATCCTAAATCAATAATCCATCCATCCTTATCTTCAACTTTAGCTGCCAGGGCTTGCTCTACCGGTTGAACAATAGGTGTCGGTTGATCTTCTGTTATAGAAACAAAAGCCCATCCATTGTCTGTCGGATCCTCATCAGAATCATCAGTAACTCCTTCATCAGCATAATAACAAGATTTGTCTCTATTCTTCTTAAACTTGTATTTCTAATAATTAGGGTTAGGCTTATATGTTCTCTTAGCTTCTTCTCTTAATCTTGCATGTCTATCAGGACATCTAGAAGCCATGTGACCAATCTTATTATAGTTAAAACATTTAAAGGGTGCTTTACCTTCATACTTACTTCCAATTGGACCTTTAGGCATTTTCCTTGCAAATAGTGCTTCAAGTTCTTCAAAAGCTAGATCTGTCTTAATAGTAGTAACAGAACCAAATTCCTCAAGCTCAAAAGCTGAAAGTTTTCCAACCAAAGTGTCTCTAGATATTGATGCATTAGGCATTGTTATTAATTCATTTATAGTGGTAACTTTCATTTTATATGTAGGTTGCAAAGCTCTTAAAAATTTAGAAACAATCTCATCTTCACTTAAGGTTCCTCCACAACATTGTATACCTAAAACAATTTCATTTACTCTTTCCATAAAAGAAGAAATTATTTCTTCTTCTTTCATTTTCAAACTTTCATACCTGACCTGGAAGCATTCAAGTTTTGCAATTTTGACTGTGGAATCTCCTTCATTCAATGTTTCCAGTTTGTCCCAAATAGCTTTACCAGTAGATCTATCTGACAATCCCATGACTTGTTGATCTGACAATGTGCTCAAAAGTGCTTCTCTTGCTTTGAAATCATTTTCCTCATCTTTATCCAAGTTAGGTGGAATAGGTTGACCTTGAGTAGGAACAGTATAGTCATTCTTTGTAACATCCCATATATCCTTTCCAATGCAATTCAAGTGTTTATCCATCCTGGTCTTCCATATGCCATAGTTACTTCCATCAAGTTTCAAATTGTCCTTCCTGAAATAGTTAGAAGACATTAGATCTCCTCAACCTATTAAACTTCTGTAAAAAGAGGACTAGGCTCTGATACCAATTGTTAGGTCCCGAAGACAACTAAGAGGGGGGGTGAATCAGTTGTCCAATAAATTCAACCAAAATCAACTTAACCAAAACTTAATGCTTAATACCGGTAAACCAAACTTTATGTCGATAGACAGTTTTAATAGTTAATTGTAGTACCGCTAAGGATTAATGCATGAAATAGAAAGACAATAACATCCACAACACATAACACAAATATTTGTACGTGGAAACCCTGTAAGGGGAAAAACCGCGATGGGAAGCCCTACCCACAATCAAATGATACTACTGCAGATAGTGTGTGTTTACAATATGGATTTTTCACATGCAGAAAGGCCAATTGCCTAGATCTCACTACTCAATCACAAAATTAGAGTCACGCTGACTACAATTGGATGGTTAAATCCAATGATAATGTACTGCATAAAGTAGCATCTTCATATGCTGGATTCAGTGCCAGTTTAGTTCTGATTGCCTTCACAAAATCCTTCCTTCAACCTTCAAATGATGTTTGCGTGTATAGCTCTGGTTATTTTCACATATACCTTATTGCAATCCTTTTCGCACTCACACTCTACTCTCCTTCTAATCTTACAAATAAGATCTTACAGATATACCATAACCTAAGACCAATTTAAATAGGCCGGCTCACTAAAATATATTACAATAAAATCAATTACAAGTAAATCAATATCTGATGCATGATGTCGGCTCAATGCATTTACAATAATAATAAATCATCTCCATAACATGTCGTGCTGATCTGGAATAGATATGCCTCTCGATGCTTATCCTGGACCTATTTGTCGGTAATAGCAAATATGCAAACCCGAATAAACAATTAACCAAATCACCAAAACCAAGTGATCGAATAATGTCTTCGACATAACCAAGTAGTTTCCAAATGATTCCAAGTGCCGGTGAGCAATATAATATGTCGGTGAACCAAATACCGGTGACTGTGTATAAGTCTCAAACTTTCTGGTGAACATAACCAAAATCTCCAAGTGTTGATAAGTGTTGACAAGCAATGACAGGCATTGACATCAATGACAAAACCATATCAACATATACAAAATGCCAACAGTTACTTCTAACAGGGTATTGTGCTTTTCATCAAGTCATATTTGTAAATCCCTTAACCAGGTGATTGCTAAGCGGAATTAGTTCTTAATAGGACTTATTGTAAAGCTTTAACAGGCTTGGCTCCTAACAGGGTGAACTTTAGAAGAGTTCAGATAGCTATCCTTGTGAGTCTCATCTCACCATGTTTTTTACCTATTTGGGTTTTCCACGTATAAACATTTGTGTCAAGTGGTGAATTTTTTGTGGTTATGATCTTATTTATTGATTTGGTTAACTTATGATAAGGCATGATAACTAGAAGCATTGAGAGATGAATATGTTGAGTTATAATTAAGTATTGTTGATGTTTACAAGATTAAAGTTGTTTGTTGTTAAGTTGTCATAACAGTTAAACCGATTGATGTCAAGTATTCTTATGAATATCAATCTTGACTGAGATATGTTTACTTTGTGTGACTGAGTTTTCATTTGGGAACTTTGTATCAGTTTTTCAATATACTGATTCACCCCCCACCCCCCCCCCCTCTCAGTATTCTACCGGATACTTATTCTTTCATCATATCATCAATTGGTATCAGAGCATCTCAGGTCCTCTTAATCTAAAATCCTAACAACTTGAGGAAAAGATCTTGTAGATCATGATGAAGAAAGAAGGTCCAAAGTTCAACAAAGATAACTATAGAATAAGGAGTGATAGAATGAATATTTACATTAAGAGTCTTGGTAGTCAGTATTGGGATCATATAGGAACTAAGTATATTACACCCACCTGGAATCTTGACTGATGATTAGAAGAAAGAACAGCAAGAAAATCACCAAGCATTAGAGGCTACTATCAGTTCTCTATCTGATGTCAAATATGTAGATGTTCATGGTATTGAAACCACACATGAAGTATGGCAAAAACTTGAAGAGGTTTATAGTGGTGATGAACATGTTAAGATTTCCAAAGAGGAGAGTTTAAGAGGAAAGTTTGATGACATGAGAATGTTTGAAGGTGAGAATATCCAGCAGTATGGTCAAAGGATTAAAGAGATAGTTGGTGAGATAAAGAGTGCAGGAAGAAAAGTGGAAGATGCCACAGTAATCAATAAGGTACTAAGAACCCTACTATCAGTCTATGCTATCCGAGTTGTAGCTATTCAGGAGCTGAAATCCATTGACAAGACAAAGGTAACTCTTGACTCTATTATTGGCAAACTTACTGCTTTTGAACTAAATGGCTATGATGGTAGTGTATAGAAATCATAATCTGCATTCAGAGCTTCTGTCTCTAACCCATCTGTGAGAAGAAGTAGAGATACCAGCCATAGCTATGAATCTAGATCCAATAGAGATGATGAAGATGAAGACAGCTTAGTGGAACTTGAAGCATTGTTGCAAAAATGATTGCCTAGAGGCACTAATAAATATAGAGGTAAGCTACCTTTAAATTTTTTTGCATGCAACAAGATTGGTCATATAGAAGCTAATTGCCCTAATGGTGAAAAATAATACAAGAGAGACAAATTTAAGAAGTATAAGGGTAAAGGCAAGAGAGATTATCTTGTAGCTATTGACAGTGGTATTACTGATGAATAATCTGGTGATGATGCTAGTGCAGATATTGTGTTTGTGGTTATTAAGGAAGAAATATTAGATCAGAAGGCACTAGTATCCAGAATGGATAACTTTGATGATTGGATCATTGATAATGGTTATTCACATCACATGATCGGTGATTGAAGGAAATTTCTTTCCCTGAAGGAATTTGATGGCAGTGTTATCAGATTTGGCAATGACTCACCCTGTATGGTTAAAGGTGAGGGAGTTATTTCTCTTAATGGGAAGAGAAGTGATGACAATGTCTATTGGGTTGAAGGCCTAAAGCATAATCTTTTAAGTGTGGCACAACTTAATGACAAAGGATACCCACTAGATTTTAGAAATGGAATGTGCAAAATATTTAACAAAGGTGAATTGATTGCAACCAGGAAAAAAACCAGAGGTAATCTATTTCATCTCAATCCTAAAGTTAGAAACTATTTGATTACAAAAGTAGATGATAGCTAGCTTTGGCATAGGAGATTTTGTCATATAAATTTTGACAATATTGTTAAAGTAAGCAAGTCTAAGACAGTAAAAGATCTGCCTCAGCTAGACAACCCGATTAATGCTCTTTGTAAAGAATGTCAGCTACGAAAGATGACTTCTTCAACTTTCAAGAGCAAGTCCTTCTCAGTAGAGCACTTGTTGGATTTGGTTCATACAGATATATGTGGACCAATAAGAACAAGAAGCATTCAAGGTGACAAATATTTCATGATCTTCACTGATGACTATTCAAGGATGATGTGGGTTACATTCTTGAAGGATAAGAATGAAACTTTTGGTAAATTCAAGGCATTCAGAGCCTTAGCTGAGAAAGAGAGTGGCAAAAAGATAAAATATCTAACAACAGATCAAGGCGGTGAATTCACTTCTATGGAGTTCACTAAGTATTTTGATGATAATGGTATCAAGCGGCAACTTTCTACACCAAGGACACCATAGCAAAATGGTATAGCAGAGAGAAACAATCAGTATGTGGTTGAAGCTGCTAGCACTATGTTGATACAAGGAGGTGTAGCAAAAACATTTTGGAAAGAAGTTGTGAGTACAACTATCTACACAATGAACTGAGTTTTGGTGGAAAGAGGTAAGGAAAAGACCCCATATGAATACTGGTATGGGAGATCACCTGATGTTAGCTATTTTAAGATATTTGGAAGCAAATGTTTAATTAAAAGAGGTGATTACATAAGCAAGTTTGAAGCTAAGAGTGATGAAGGCATATTTCTTGGCTATTCCACCAAGAGTGAGGCCTATAAATGCTTCAACAACCAGACACAGAAAATTGTTAAGAGTGTTGATGTTCATGTAGATGAATTTCCTAAAGTTTCAGATGGAACTAGTTCTGAGAAGAAGGATGAAGACCCTTGCATTTTTCTTTTGGAACCTGAAACTGTTAAATCAAAAACTGGTAAAGTAAATCCTGATGTACTTGTTCAACCGAAACAAATAAATTCAGAAGAAGATGATTATGTAGAAGTTGAACCTGAAGAGAATGCTCATGTTATTCCTAGGTATGTGAGATTGAATCACAGTCCTGAACAGATAATTGGAGATAAGGATGTCGGTGTACTAACTAGAAGGTGAATAAGAGAGAACTCTTGCATGATCTCCACCTTTGAACCTAGAAGCGCTAAGGAGGCATTTGGTGATGATCATTGGGTGAAAGCTATGGAGGAGGAGTTGGATCAAATTGAGAATAACAACACTTGGACCCTGGTACCCCGACTGGTAAACAAGAATGTTATAGGTACTAAATGGGTGTTCAGAAACAAGATAAATAAAGATGGTGTTGTAGTTTGCAACAAGGCAAGATTAGTATGCAAAGATTATGTGCAAGAAGAAGGAGAAGATTATGGAGAAACTTTTGCACCAGTAGCAAGACTGGAAGGTGTCAGAACATTATTTGCATTTGCAGCTCATAAGAAGTTCAAGGTATACCAGATGGATGTTAAGTCTACATTCTTGAATGGGATACTGGAAGAAGAGGTTTATATAGAGCAACCTGATGGTTATGCATTGACAGATAAGGAAGACATGGTAGGCAAATTGCATAAAGATTTGTATGGATTAAAGCAGACACCCAGAGCATGGTATGAATAGCTTCATACTCATCTGATGAAGATAGGATTTGCTAGAACCAGTGATGACAACAACATTTATTTCAAGTCTGAAGGAGATGAAATACTGGTCAGTGAAGTATTTGTTGATGACATTATATTTGGAGGTAATGATGACATGAGTAATTATTTTGCAGATGAAATGAAGAATGAATTTGAGATGTCATTAGTAGGGGAAATAAAAATTTCCATAGGCTTACAGATATAGCAGATGAAGAATGGTATTTTCATTACTCAATCCAAGTATGTGAAAGAGGTTTTGAAGACTTTCTGTATGAGTGACTATAAACCAGTTGGAACCCCAATGGTTACAGGTTGTAAATTATCCAAGGAAGATGCATCTAAGTATGTAGATGAAAAGGAATACAGATCAATGATTGGAAAATTACACTATGTTGTTCACAGTCGACTGGATATTGCCCATGCAGTTGGTATTGTTGCTATATTTCAGAAGAATCCAAAGGAGGCACATCTGATGGCAACCAAGAGAATTTTTAGATATCTGAAAGGTACTGTTGACTATGGGTTATAGTATCCATATGGTGGAAATTTTGATTTTAAAGCATACACAGATGTTGATTGGGCAGGAAATATTGATGACTGAAAGAGTACTACCAGTGGAGCATTCTTTCTAGGAGGAAGGCTAGTTTCATGGAGTAGTAAAAAGAAGAGTTGTACTTCACAATCTACTATTGAAGCTGAGTATGTAGCAGCTTATATGAATTGCACACAAGCTATGTGGATGAGGCACATTTTGGAAGGTTTGAAGATGGAAATCTCATAACCAATAAAGATTTTGTGTGATAATACAAGTGCAATAAATATTTCAAAAAATCATGTTTTGCACGCAAGGACTAAGCACATTGAATCGAAATATCACTTCTTGAGGGAAAAAGTTCAAAGTAAAGATGTTGTCTTGGAGCATGTTTCTACCAAGGAGCAGCTTGCAGATATCTTTACCAAACCTCTGCCTAATATCACTTTCGAGTATCTTAGAAGTCAATTGGGGGTTGTCCCTCTTCATAAAGTTAGTTGAGCATGATGCTGATTACATCAGTCCCTGAACCACTTGTAGAATTTTACATGGATTGATGAAGAAGTGGATGTATTCCACAGGGGGAGCATCAAGTTGCAGAATGATGTTGATGCACAGTGAGAGAAGAATTACATTTTTACTTTCACTTTGGCATTGTTGTTAAAGGGGGAGAAGAATTATGTGTCTGATTAGGTGAACCAATGGCAGGCTGAAGACAGATAAAGCAAGGTGAATACTTGGTAATGTAAACCAGGATTCCTATTCACCAATCTCAACAGCAATCAGAGGCGTTGATATTTGTATTGCCATCAATTCCAAAGGGGGATATTGTTGGTATTTTGAGTTTGTTGGCATTTTGCATAGAGATTGCATTAATGATATGTTGTCATTGATGTCAATTGAACTGGTAATAGTATTCATGTTATTGTTGATATTGTTGTTTTTGATATTGGCTAGTAACCAGTAAGAAGAGCTTTGTGGAAGATGTTGTAAACCAGTATGTAAAGTTTGTAATTTGAACCGGTAAACCAATGTAAATGGTTAAACCTTTCTATGAAATGTAACTGGTAAACCCTATCAGTTATTAAACCCTAACCGATCAAGTTTGTTGGTTTATTATCTGATGAGTGGTAATGATGGAGACACATGTGATCATTGTATGAGGATAAGTTCAAATTGTTTTGGCGCATTTGTTTTTGTCTAGGGAAGGAGCAAAGTGGATTGCATCTAATACACGGCGTGTGATGAGTTAAAAAGTCTGATGAAGCGGTGATCATGGAGTGGTTGGAATTTTTTTGTGTCAAGTGGTGAATGTTTTTGTGGTTATGATCTTATTTCTTGATTTGGTTAATTTCTGATAAGGCATGATAACTAGAAGCATTGAGAGATGAATATGTTGAGTTATGATTAAGCATTGTTGAGGTTTAAAAGATTAAAGTTGATTATTGTTAAGTTGTCATAACAGTTAAACTGGTTGATGTCAAGTATTCTTATGAATATTGATCTTGACTGAGATATGATTACTTTGTGTGACTGAGTTTGAGTTTGGGAACTTTGTATCAGTTTTTCAATATACTAATTCACCCCCCCCCCTCTCAGTATTCTACTAAATACTTATTCTTTCATCATACAATCAGATATAGGAAAGTTTGATGCAAGATGTGATGAAGGAATCTTCTTGGGTTATTCTATTGAGAGCAAGGCCTATCGGTGCTAAAATAAGAGATTGAAGAAGATAGTGGAACGTGCAAATGTGAAGGTTGGTGAATGTCATGGAAAGCAAATCAGAGCATGTGGATATGATTTTTATGACTAAGATGTTGTTTAAAAGCCTATATAGAATAAGATCTTAAAGCATAATGCTCCAGTAGACACAATTAATCTAAATATTGATGTTGTTGGTGAAGAAGTTCAAGAACCTGAAAAATCAGAACAATCAAAAGACTCTGAAGTATGTAAAATTGAATCATTCATAAAATCAGATCATTGGTGATAAAAACAAGGGTGTGATGACTAAGAGAAGGATTGTTGTTGAAGATATATGCTTGATTTCCAATATTGAACCTAAAGATGTTGTTGAAGCTGAATACATTTCTACTACTAGCAATTGTACTCAGGTAGTTTGGATGAAGTAGATTTTGAAGGATATTAGAGTTGTTTATGATGAGCCTACTGTTGTATACTATGACTGTAGTCACATAAATCTGTCCACTTAATTAAATGAATACTTAGTATTTATTTGATTATTTAACCATCAATTAATGAATTAATTAAATTAATATTTAATTAATTCATCTTAACCCTCTTCTCCTATTAATTAAATAAATTATTCAATTTATTTGATTTAATTCACTTAACCAAATTCAGACCATTAATTAAATAAATAAATCATATTTGTTTAATTAAATCTTCTCTCACATTTAAATAAATTAATATTTATTTAAATCCCCCAAAATCCCACCTCTCACATTTAAATAAATTAACATTTATTTAAATCACCTTTATCCTCCACCCACTTGCATTTTCCTACAAATGCAAATTGCACAATTATTTTAAATAAATAATTTATTTAAATCACCTTTATCCTCCACCCACTTGTATTTTCCTACAAAAGCAAGTTGCACAACTATTTTAAATAAATTATTTATTTAAAATCCTATTTATCCTCACCCACTTGAAACCTTTAATGGTTTCCCTTAAAGTAGTCAAACTTGATGGCTTTAAAGTCTTCAAACTTGATGGCTTCCTTCTATAGTCTTCTTAAGACTTTAATGGTTTTCCTTAAAGTCTTCAAGCCTTTAATGGTTTCCCTCAAAGTCTTCAAGCATTTTAAATGCTTTATCTTCATTTTTCTCATTTAAATAAATTAATATTTATTTGAATATTTATCCAAATGCAAATTACACCATTTAATTGAAATAAATGATTTTATTTTAATTGAAAATACCAAAATTTCTCCCACTTGCATTTTCCTACAAAATCCACTTGTATGCCTAAACCCCTTCTAGATTCTTCTAAACCCTTCCTAATTAGCCTAATCCATCCCCTAAATATTGTCACATTCCTAAGCAAATTGGAGTCACTTCTCAAAGACTCCAAAGTCTTTGAAAAGCAATTAATGCTTTGTGTGTTCAACAAATTAACCCTCAAAGTCTTGGATAACCTTTGAAAGCTTTCAACCTTCAACCACTTAATCCCCAAAGTCTCCAATAACCATTAATGGTTAATTCAACCCTCCCACATGGTTAAAACATTTGTTTTGACTCAACCTCTACCCAACCCAAAGGTCTCATCAAGCCTTTAATGCTTTGACCATGATTATCTCTTAATCATTTGCACAAAGGTTTATCCTTGGATTAACTCCTAATCCAGTGGGTAATCCTAATTTAGGCTTGACCCTTACCTTCTAGATAACCATGAGGTCTTCTCAGGCCTTTAATGCCTCCAACCTCTTCTCTCAACCCAATCCTATGTTGACACTTGTCACCATTTTATTGGTGCCAATTGTGCACATGGATCCCCAACTTTCAATCCTAACCCTTGTTAAGATTGCTCAATCTTAACCCTTCATTTCCCTATTTCTTCTATAAATAGAACCCTTCTCCTCAAGCAAAAGGAGAAGCATTTTAGAGTATTGTTGTTATACTGACATTAGCATAGAGCTTTTTCATAGCATCACTATCTACTCTAGCATAGTATTTAGCTTTTCATTTCATATTTGAAGCTTAGTATTAAATCTCAATCCTCCATAAGCATCCATAGTGCAAAAAGCTGCTGAGAGCTACACTCATTTGGGACTTGGAGAGGAGAGGAACAAGGGAGGAGCAACTATGAGCATCTTGATTAGCTATTTCATTTTATGTTTATATGCTTTCTATTTCATGCTTAATATCTCTCTTGATATGCCTGTTTAGGATAATCTTTTGTTGCTAACACTAACGTTTGTTTCTTGTGCTCTTGTGTGTGTTGCCATCAAACAGATTTTCTAATCCTTTTTGCAGAGCATCAATGACAATTCAAATTCTATTAATATTTCCAAGAATCTAGTACTGCATTCTAAAACAAAGCATTTATCAATTAAGTATCATTTCTTGAGGGAGAAAGTTAATGACGAAGAAGTCAAACTAGAGTATGTATCTACAAAGGATCAGATTGCAGATATCTTTACTAAACCTTTGCCTGCATATACATTTGTCTACTTGAGAGAAAATTTAGGGTCTTTACCCCTCCTGATGAGAACTAGACACATTGAGATGCATCAATCTGGCGGACTTCAGAATCTTATCTTCTTATCTGGATTGATGAGTTGGTGCTCCTACACAGCCAAAGTAGTTAGTGAGTGATTCAGTTGTTCAGATTTTTGCATTTCTCCTAAGGGGGATATTTTTTCCTTCTTAGAGGGAGAGATGCATGATTTACATTTTGTCTTTGGCATTGTTGTCAAAGGGGGAGAGAAGCATGTCAAAAACTGCTTTATCTTTGGAGCTTTGTCTGCATGATCTTAAGGGGATTTTATTGGTGTTGATTTATTCTTTTGCATTGATTGTTTTTCACATTCATATGCTGCCATAAATTCCAAAGGGGGAGATTGTTGGATATTGTTGCTGCTAGGATATGTTGTTGTCATTGATGTCAATATATTCTTATGTTTTGGTGTTGCAGACAATTATTTTGGTGATTCGATGATTGCAGTGAGTTAATCTAGTTTTTTTATCTATTTGATATGTTGAATCAACTAGAGATACTCCATTCTTTAATTATTTCATGTGGTGACTTCATCGAGTTGTGGATTCCAGTATGAAGATTGGTTTTTCAATGTTCAGTATTGTGGTGTTCTGATGTTTGATCTGTTGTGCTTCGATATGATCATGTCTTTGGTTGTGGATTTGGGAGATTATTTGGGATGTTCATGTGTATCTTCAGTTCAGATCGTTCATGATTTGGTGCTCTACAAGTTATCTTTATTGTCTAAGTTGCTATTGTTAAGTGTTCTTGAGTGTTAGCATGTTGATCAATGAAGATTTGATTAAGTGGTGTTGGTGCAACTATTGCGGATGGTTCTAACATATCTTTTTGGTGTTTCCTAATAGTTTCCTATTTATTTTGGTGGCTTGTATTGATCATTGTGCATGTTATCTAAGATCTTATGGGTCTGGTAATATTCTTCGTGTCATGCAATATTTTTGGTGGTGTAGCGTGTTGCGGTTAATCTTGACAAGATTTTTGGTGGTTTTGCATGTTCAAGGAGTTGATTTGGGTCCATGTTCTGTTGTTTATGGCATTGTATTTATCTGGTGGTTGATTTATGTATCATGTGATGTAATTTTATAATTAAGTGTTGAGGGTTGAGCCAACCTTGTAGTCAAGGTTGATGATTTGTATAAATAGTTGTTATATTCATGTAATTTGGGGATTAGTATTGTGTTTGCATTATTAGAAAGTGGTGTATGTGAAAATAAGAGAATTTATCTTTCAGTGGGGTGTATTGAGAAAATATTGTTGCAAGGCAGACAATTATGCTTAACTGGATCTATCATCAAGAATTAGGAGATGATATTCTTTCAGTTCATCTTAACCAGATTAAAGTTTGAATTTCATTGTAAGGTAGTGAACTTTCCCTGAAGGTTGTAGAATTCCAGGTCATTGTATTTTTATTTGTGATCTCTAGGTAGTTTGCTTGAATGCATGTGCATTCCCCTTTGTAATATTTACACATACTGCTGCAGAGAATCATCCTATTGTGGGTAGGTTCCCAACGTGGTTTTTTCCTTAATCGGGTTTTCCACGTCAAAATATTGGTCTTGTGTATGTTGTTGTTGTTGTATTTATCTTTATTCTTGTTGTGGTTGATCAGATCTGAGATTGTGCTTAAATTGTATAATCCGGTGAAAACTAATTCACCCCCCCTCTTAGTTTTCCTTCATTGTTGTTGCCAACAGGTGGACATACGACTCTCAATAGAAGTACTAGGTGATGAATTCTTAGGCCAAAGTAGTGTAGGTTGCCACTATCTACACTGTCGGTTCATTGGGATTCAAGTTTACATACTAGACAAGGAACATCGTACATGTAGGTTGTAGTCAATGTATGGTAGCTCTAGTTATGTAGGACACAACATTATGCTTGTAAGGCTATTATTATGAGGTCACCAAACCACACTCTTCATCGAAGGGTCAAGCCACTTCAGTTAGAAGAGGCATGAGGACTATAAAGTCTTGGCTGGGTGAAAAGTGCTTGAGTGATGCTCTCCCCCATACAATTGGCGGCTGATATTTGACGATGTATGCCAGCAAGGACATCTAGACCATTTGTATTACTTATGTTTCATTAAGCTCATAGAATCTTTGTATGTACTCAAATATTCTTAAAGTAAATAGAAATTTGAAAAGGAAAATGTAAATACTTTCATATGTTTATGAATATGATATTGTATTTGAATTATGATGCAATAGAAAAGTTGAAATAGGATTTATTTCAAATATGCATCTTGTTTATGAAATGGAAAAAGGAATAATTTTATTACCTGTATTATGGTAACCTATTTCTTTCACATGTGGGTTAAAACTTAGGAAATTGAATGGGTAGAACAATTGGAATGTTACACAAGATGAACGACGTGGCACAATGTGCTTTGTGTTACTAGGCCTACATGAATTGGTTGATTGATCATCCCTATTGAACTTCTCTCAGCATTGTCATATGCCTCGATGGTGATGCATTGACTATACATGTCCATAATATTATACTCCACTTGAGTAACAAATTTCAATGTATAGAGGTTCAAGGCAGAACCTTTATCAATCAGTACCCTTTTTACCTTATAGTGTTTGACGATGGCTTCGATGTTTAGTCAGCTAATATGATCAGGATAGGGAACCATGGCATCAAATTGCATGAAACTGAGGTGATTTTTGGACAACAAGTGGGATACCATGGCTTGAAATTGCATAGGATCTCTATCACTAGCAACACGAGCCTCTTGCAACATTTCGGTAAGGATCTCTTGATGATTGGGTGAGGCTTTTAGCAAAGTTGGGATAGAGATCTATGTGGGGGTCTTCCCTAGATGTTCAAGAATGTTATACGGTGTAGACACATACATTGTTAGGGAAGCATTAGGCGTGGGGGCCCCAAGTACTAGCATGCAAGATCTCCTGGTGGTTACTGCACATTGAGTGTTAGCTCCCTTTACATGAATCATGTTGACATGATCCTCTACTTGAGTGATACAACATATCATAATACCATAATCAAATGGCACATTATTGTAATTAATGTTGTTGGTGGCAAGCTTGATTGGTGTTAGATGTGTTATCTCCTCCTTGATATTTAGGAAGAGCATTCTTATACATGTCAGGGCTAGAATTTGGTGACTTTTTCGTGATAGGTTTGATGACAATTTTGCCCTAGTCAATGAGGTCTTGAATAAGGTGTTTGAGATTCATGGACTTATTCATATCATGACCCTTAATGCGATGATAGGCATAGTTTTTATTATCCTTATACCAATCAAGCTTAGGATTGGACTCGTTAAATGGTTGTGTTAGAGGATACACAACCCTGTTGTGTTGCTACATGCATTTTAAAATTACATATAATGGTTCCGCCATGGGTTTAAATTGGTATCGTGGGTCATTTTGACTGGACTAAGGAGGAAGAGTTTGAGATATGGTGATTGCATCTATTGGTCTATGCATTTTGTGTTTGCGCTTGTGGATATTGATAAGCTTGGGGTGATGGGTTGACATGAATAGTTGAAGAAGGATTGGCATACGATTGTTGCAAGGAATTGGCATATGTCTATGGGGTTGGTGGCTTTGCAGCCACAATAATTTGTATCATCATACAAGTAGTGACCCCATTGCCTACATCATTCTTATTCTTGTTCTAATACCTTTGCTTATTTACTAGGCTTATTGAAATACTCTTTGTATATTTTGATGATTCCTTTGTCGATCAAAGCCTTTTCTATTGATGGCCCTTTAGACATGATGTCTTTGAAAGTGCTCACGTAATTCAATTGTATGTGATATGCAAGCTTTGGGTGGAGATTGTTGATGAACATCGAGACCAATTGAGTGTTCAGCATGGTACACGAGAGGCAACCAGCAAGGGCTCTCCATCTTTGAATATAATCTAATAGGATCTTGCCTCCCTTATGCTTGGTTTGACATAGGTCAAGCATATAGATATCATTATCTATATTGTAATTATAATGAGCTACAAAATGCTTTGACAAGTTTACGAACATAGTGATAGTGCCAAATGGTAACTTGAAAAACTATTCTAGAGAAGATTTGCTGAGACTTTTGGGTAACAAATGGAGAAGATAGTTGTCACACCATGACACCTCCTGAAAAGCCATGAAGAACTCTTTAATGTGATGGCAAGAATCACCCCTCCCCATGTATTTATCAAACTTTGGCATTTCAAAGTGCTCAGGAAAAGGCATTGTTGTTATGGACTTGTCGAACGAGTAAGGACAAAGCTCTTCAAATTTGAAGATGTGCTTGACTTTGTTGACTTGTAAGGTTTTAAGAGTTGCCTTCATTTCTTCCCATTCGGTATTGACTAGAAAAGGATCTAGAGATGGTGTAGCAGATTGATAATGCAGTACTTGATATGCTACTTGTTGTGGATGGAGATAGTTTGATTGTTGTGGCTAGTTTTGATAGCTTGCCATATTTTGATATGTAGGAACATATTGTTGGGCAAGAGGTGGTTGTTGATATTGGGGTGCTTGTGAGTATGTCATAATATTTTCTTGAGGAGTGATATGTTGTTGTTGGTACTACACATTTGGGAATTGTTGGACTTGAGGAGTGCCACCTTCAATATAACTTCCCCAATATAGTTAGGATACACATTGGGTTGAGCATTGTACGATGGGGGATTTGGATTAGAGCCACCTGGTAACTGATGAATATTTGTCACGACATATAATGAAGGTGGTGCTTGCAATTAACTGAATCTTGGTTGCAAAAAAATAAGTTGTGAAGTCACTTGTGGGTAATATTGTGGGGCACTAACAACTTGTGGCATAGACTATGTGAATGGGGGTGTAGATGATGATGGCATTGTGTAACTCATAGCCCCAGTCATGGCCTATGTGACAGATGGTGGCGGATAGCCTAACATTCCCATGGTCCAAGTTGATGCTTATGTATAAGACACACTTATAGGTTGAGTGACCAGATTAATGAAAGGTGTAATTTGAACCAAACTAGAGGTGATGGGCATTTTATCCATCAAGAGGAGTGATGTGATAAGCTGTGCATATGGTACATTAATTAGTGCATTATAGATACCACCTATCGAGAGTGGAGGCAGTGTGAGTCCTAATGAATTAGCATAATACAGTTGATAATATCATCCATCGGTGGTAATCTAATTGATGTAAGTGGGGCACTTTGTGGTTGTGGTGTTGTTGGCATTTGGGTTTGTTGTTGGATCAGAAATAATGGCAGGGGTTTTGGTAAGGGCATCTATTATTGAGGAAGTTCCTATGGACTAGTAGTCACGAGTGATGCAATAGCAATGCCTTGGGCAACCATGTTCACGAATATGAGACTCTTGTGACTCTCTATAATTTCATCTACCATTTGGTCATTATCAAGATTCAAGAGGAATTGGTTGATAAGAATTATTTGGGTGTTTGTCTCATCACGTTGATTGACCATAGTATCATCAGGGATGGATTGGATTAAGCGATTCGTAGTTGATAGGCACATTTCTTGACACAATAGGGTTGATGCTCGAATCAAGATTTGATTGTGGGTCAGAGAATCCCACTCCAAACTATGAAGGTTGTTGTTTCATAGCTTGTCAAGATCAAGATTGAGTGGTGATGGGCATGAACTGCGAGATGAAATGAGGAGGTAATAAAAATGTAACTCCAAAGTCAAGGAATGGATTGGCTGCTTATGTTGGCTTGATGATGATTTTTGTATTGGATGACTTTATGTGTTGTCATTGATGGAACACATATACACACACATATTAGTTAAGTCAAACCGGTACTACTCCTAAGTCTTTGTATTGCAAACCAGTATCATTTGTATAGAGAAGTCCAACCAGTATGAAGGTGTCTAAACTGGTATATGTAGGAATGACAATTGGTTTTGGTCAATTTTACTGACACCGGTTCCAAGATGCAGTGGAGATCGACAAGGAGATGAATGGAGGACAATCGATAAATGAGTTGGAAATGGTTAACACTCAACCGATATCAATGTTCAAACCGGTTTCATGGATTATGTGATGAGTTATCACCGATCGTGATGAGTTATCTCTAACCGATAGTTTTGACGGTGATCTTTAATGTGTTATGGAAGATTGTCCAAATACACTAAACCTAGCAAATTGTGATGAGGTTCTTGAGGCCGGCATGAAATCTAATGTCTATAAAAAGACATTGTGATGAACTTTTTTTTATGATGCAAGATATGAGTTGTGTTAAGAGTTAGAGTTGATGTGAATTGCAAAGTATGTCGGTGATGTAGTATTGAGTGAGTAGAAAAGGATCTATACAAGCAAGATGTCCTATTTTTAGATCATACCACCTATTGTTTTATAATCACTACAACAGTTAAATCCCCTAACTAGGTAAGATCTAACAAGCTTCATTGTACAAATCCTCTAACCAGTTGATCCATTAGTTTGGATTTGAAATCCTCTACCAAGGTTACTCCTAACATGGTATTACCTTTAGACAGGTATAGCTCCTAACAAGGCTTTGGAATCTCTAACAGGATTCATTCCTATCAGAGCACTTTGTAGACCTTAACCTGTCAGTTACCTATTTTGAAGATAGTTAACAGGTGAGTCCCATCTCACTATGGTTTTTCCTAGTTGGGTTTTCCACGTATAAATACTTGTGTTGTGGTGATTGTTTTACTTATTGTGAATGTTGTTATAACACTTTGGATTGCATGCAAGTCTTAAGTAAACTGGTTAACTGCTTTTTACTGGTCTAGGTTTAAAGTATTATTGTTTTTGTTGTCACGGATTCACCCCCCCTCTCAATTCTTTATAAGTCTATCAGATCCATCTGACAAAAGGATATAAAGGGGATGGAAGCGATGATTATTTGGAGGTAGACTGACTAGAAGACTAACACTTGAATTGCAATTGGAAGGCATCTAAGTAAAGAAATATGACACTAAATTTACTTAAGAGGATACACTCAAGAAACAAGATAGATCAAATGTGAATCAAACCTCTAGCTCGAGGTGATACAATCACAATGAATGAAAAGATAAAACTCTAGACATGATATAGTCAAAGAGTTGGTGACACTGTCGCGTAAAAGATGTAGACTATATTGCAATTTGAGATAACAAAGACCAAGGGATTGGAGGAATTTGGATTGATAAATCGAATCAAGAAAAGGAGTGTAAGGTGTGAGAATCAAGCGATCAATGTGGCAAAAAAGAGTGATGGACCGATGATGCAATTCAGCTAGAAAAGAGCAATTGATTTTGATCAAAAAGATTATCCTTGACTTTAAAAAGAACATGTAATGGCAATGAAATCCGAATGACACAAGACAAATGATGATGAAAGTATCAATAATAATGTCACAAGATAAGGGATGATAATCAAGACAACCACTGGCAGAGTCTGGGTGACAAACCGACAAGGTCAAACCTGCAAAGCTATGAGCAAACCCAACGGACTAAAGTTCAAACCCACCACAGACCAATTTTGGTGACACAATGAAACCAAATGAGCAAACCCATTGGAGTAATAGGTGAACCCACAAAATTAAGGTTCAAAACCGCTAGGCTTAGGTGCAAACCACTAAAGGATTGATGGTTGAAATGAATGGTGAAAAGAATAGGAAACCCATTGGAGTTGGGTGCAAACCTGACATGCTAGATAGCTAAAAGATTGGGCAAAAACACAATGCAAACCCGCCAGAGTAAAGAGAAAACTCATGGGTATTCAAATCAAACCTGTGAGAGATGGAATGACAATGAATATGCTAAGTATGTCAATCTAGCTCAAAAACAGAGGCATTCTCATTGTACTAGGTGTAATGGTGAAAATTTGAGTTACCACCATTGGATGTAGTAAAACCACTAATTTTTCTTAAGGGCCATTACATTAGGGAAAGATAGGAATTAGATAGATCTAACCTAATAGATCTAGATTCTAATCTAATTCTAAGGGGTGTTTAATGTGTATCTTCTTTCCCTTGAGTTGAACTGATTTATTGAAGATATTGAAAATAGGGCAAATGGGCTTAAATTGAAGTAATTATGCATGAACAGTGACTACAATCATCGGATTGAGCCACAAATTTGGATCTAATAAATATAAGAGTATCTGAACTTGTTCCCAAAAGGAGCTCCTAATTTTTTGGGACTGTGGTGGTGGTCACCCTGGTCCTCTGCACTTTTCGCACTATAATGGGGGATCGATTCATCTCTGCAAATAAATTTTATCTTGAAGATTGCACCTTCGTCCCTGCTTCTTACACATAGAAAGAAGGGGAAATAGGTTGGGAATAGGGGTTTTCCTAATTCAAACCCTATTTTAGGAATTAACCTTGAATGAAATGTTGCAAATACTAAAACAAATGATGGAAAGATATACCTCAAATCTACAATGACTGATAATGATGCTTTGCTTCTTGAATGTAATCACATATGTTGTATTAAATAGCATGAACATAACAAAACCTTAAACACACACACATGCCTGCATTTGAATGATGTAATTTTAATCCACAATGGTTGAATGAAGAATATATAGTCTTTAAGACCTTTGGAAATGCTTGATAATGAATGCTTTAATGCTTTAGGTTGAATACTTATGATGCTTGGAGTCTTAGATTTAAAATGAGTTGAGAAGGATGCCTCATATAGGGATTTCATGATTAAAATCACCTTTAGGCCAACTTAGAATAAATATATTTTTGCATAGAAGTAGATTTGAATAAGATAAGACTATCTAATCATCCTATCGAAATTCGAGGATATTTGCATGGGACCATGGTGGTGGGCGCCATGGTCCTAACCACTTTTTCCAAAATTTCTAGGGATGCGAGCTATTGTGATTATACTACTAAATCCAACTCGATGGCTCAACCCAAGATGTGTAGATATGTGAAATATGCTTTGAGAGTTGAAATTAGGGTAGAATTAAGGAAAAATCAGGATAAAATGATAAAGGGCACACCTAGAATTAAGGGCCCAAATAAGAGTGTGATGATGTAATAAAGTGGTTTAAGATCCATAATATTGAATTAAATATTAATTAATTAGAAGAAAGGTCTTATAATGCATATAGGAAAGGGAAATACTAAAATATAAGCTAGGAGAGTGTGAAATTGGACACACTAATAAAGAGTGTACAATTTATGACACTACACTAGGAAGCAAACTCGTTGAAGTACATGAATAATTAAGACCATGTGAAATGAGAAGTTTTAACAAATTAGACTAATTTGACAAAAGATTGTTTGTGACATAAGCACATCAAGCACGAAAGTAAAAATGTTTGATACAATTGAGATAAAAGAGGGCCTAAATGAGCCCAAGATATTTACAATCATTGTGACTACAAATCAATTATACAACCTAAGTTTGGAAACATGGATACTAACTATTGAATCCCCATTTGGATATCTCCAGATACTAAAACAAAGTGAATAGTATGAGATTTTAGTGTCATTGGCTCCCCCACCACGGCAAACACTTCTCAAGAACACCGAAATCTCATATCCTAAAGATCCAAAGATCTTATAAACCGAGGGACATGTGTCTCAACTATGAACAATATGAATTGGGGTGGCTTCAGAGGTCCAACCTCTTGCATCAACAAGCATCAAGGATTGGGGCTACTAAAACATGGTTCCTAGTGGGGGAACTTTCAGGGTAAAGATAGTGGCTATACATGTGGGGCTAGCTCATTTAAAAGATATCCTAGCCTATACAACATAGTTTTTTACGCATCTTCCACACAAGAACCAGGGCATTTTGACTTTCATTGAGACCACGAAGGTATTTTCATGTCGATATTGAGGGAAACCGTCAGTATAAGGTAACTAAACCAGGTGATTATGGCACCAAAATCATGAATATTTATATAACGGATCAAAAGAAAATACCACTTGGGTCATTCCCTCTCACCCGGACCTTATTGGCTACTTGGGAAGCAAGCCCTCTACTTAAAAAAGATAAAGTCAAGCAATGCTAACACTTTACTCTTGCACCCAATATCATGAGAGCTAGGGGAGAGGATAGTGTGTATTAGCAATAGGTCCACTCTACATGAACAAATGTGCCAAGGACGAAAAATAGATGTTCTTTTCCTTATGAAATTGAAGTGTGCCACTAGATTAAGCAATAAAATACAATGCAAATAAAAGCACATTCAAGGAAAAAGATATTTTCAACAAGGCACCCTTCTTTGATGGTCCTGCAACAAATTGTTAATATTTACAAGCGTGGGGTCTTCAACAAACAAGACAACTACACAAATGTTAGTGAACATCTAACCAAACAACAAATGTTATCAAGTTAGTAACAATCTGATCAAATAAAGATTCTAGAAAAATGACAGTAAAACAAAGACCTCAAACCCACTAAAACATAGTGCAAACCCACTGGACTACATAGATAGACAACAAACCCATCATAGTTGACCACAAACCCACCAAAATAGGACTCAAACATGCTATAGTAGGAAGAAAACCCACTAGAGTATGATAACCTAATTTTCTAGACTCGAGAATAGAAAATTAACACTTTCTTAAAAAAGCAAACCCACCATAGTAAACTCTGAACCTGCTATAGTAGACTGCAAACCCACCAGAGTATGAAATGTAAAAAGTAGTTCTAAGAGCCTGACAAAGACAAAATGCCTAAACAGTGAAATCGTTGTACTTACCCTCAAACCCACTATACTGCTAAAATGACAAAATAATAAATGAGAAGACTTGAGAGCAAAAAGACCCAGAATTATAGCACCAATCCAAACCTATGAGAGTTACCTTCAAACTCACATGAATATGAAAAATTAGCTAAAGATTATACATGTAGATGGAATGGCGGGAATGCATTCTCATTGAAGTCGGTATCGAACCCGCCACAGTTGACCATGAAACCGCTATACTACAAAATATGGCTTGGTGATGAAATGACCCCCGCCGAAGCGGAAGATCTCTAAACCCGCTTTTTTATCTCCAAGCACCAAAAACTGGAATTAAAAATCACTAAAACAACATAAAGGCATTAAAATGACTAATGAAGTGGGTCCCACCGGGTGTGACATTAATGTATAAAGAAAATGTGAGTACAAAATAAAAGAGATTGACATGTATACTAACAAAGCAACAAAAACATAAAATTCCATCAAACACTCAAGATAAGAACATTATGAAAACGAAATTGGCAATAAAAAAGGAAATAAACCAAATGCAAACCAAAATCAGGTTTAATTTGATAGTTCTTCGATTTGATGTGTTTTCATGATGTTACAGATGTTCGATTTTGCTCCATGACGATTGATGAAAGATGTGGATGGTCATAGGATTGTGAAAAAGTGAGTAATTATTTCAACATTACAATGGTGTGAGTGTGAAAAAGTGGATCAAATGCATAGAAAATGGGGAGGATTAAATAGGATTTGGATGAGAGATGAGAGGGTTTGAAAATGAGATACTTGTCTTCAAAGAGTACAAGTGGCAAGCCTCAAGATGTCATGTGGAATGAGATTCCACACTTGTCCTCAAGTGGCTCAATATGAAGTGACAAGTGTCTTTGGAAAAGACAAATGTCAAAGAGGGGAGTGACATGTGTCTCTGAGGACACATGTCTATTTGGGAGATAACCACCCAAATAATAGAGATCCTTTTCCAAATAATTTTAGTCCTTTTTATTTAAAATTACTTTTTAATTTGAGAGGCATATTATACTCACATGAATGTCCATCAATAAAAACTTCTTTGATTAAAATTGATGTCCATCTGCAAATACTAAAGAAAGTAGACAATATGAGCATGTTAATATTTAGAACATTTAATTCCATTGTGGATTTGATCTGCTTTTAAATTTAGAACATTTGGATTTTATTTGTTTCTAATTTTTGCTACATAATGCAAAAATTAGATTTAAAATTTCACATTGGATTTGATTTATTTTCAATTTCCACATATAAAGTGGAAAGCATGGGCATGTTTCCATTTGAAATATTTTGTTATTTAATATTAGATTTGGTTTGAATTGAATAGCTACAACTTTCTATTTGCAAACTTGATTTTAATAATTTAGTCTTAATAGTTATCATAATATAATAATAACCCAATATCAATTAAATATAATCATTTTTTAATGGAATAATGAACAAATAACCATCTCTCTCTCTCTCTATCTTTCTCTCTCCCTACATGCTTGTCCTCACTCTCTCCCTTTCTCTCTATCACATTCTCCCATGCCCACTCTCTACTTATCTCACTCTCACTGTTTCCCTCTCTGCTTACCTCTATCTCCCCTTTCCCTCTCTCAACATACCTCTACCTCTTTCCCTCCCTCCCTCTATTTATCTACATAAGTCCTTCTCTCCCCCTCTCTCTTGCTCCCTCCCTCCCTCCTTCCCTATCTATTTCTCTTCATCTCACTCTCTTTATCTCCCCTCCCCTCTCTCTACCTACCTCTCTTTCCATCCCTCTTTGCTTTTATCCCCCCTAACTCCCTACCTCCTTCCCTCCATATTACTATTTATCTCACCTCTCTCTAACTACTTTTCTCTATCCACACTCTCTCTCTTTGAATACCTCTCGTTCCCTCCTTTCTCCAACTATCCCCTCTACTTTTTTCTACCTTTCCTCTCTCTATATCTCTCATTTTCCCTCTCTACCTATCTCTATCTATATAGGTATTTAGATAAATAGAGTATGGGGGGAGCGTAGGAGAGGTAGGTAGATAGAGAGAGAGAGAGAGAGAGAGAGAGAGAGAGAGAGAGAGAGAGAGAGAGAGAGAGAGAGAGAGAGAGAGAGAGATAAATAGATAGGGAGGGAGAGGGATATAGGTTGAGAAAGAGGTAATAGAGAGGGAGAATGGGGAGAGAGGTTAGATTGATAGAAGTGGCAAGGTAAGTTTAGGAGATAGAGGGAAAGATAGAAATAAAGGTAATGTAGGGAGGTAGAGGGGATATAGTGATAAGTTGAGAGTGTGGTAATAGATAGGGAGGTGGAGGGGGAAGGGGGGAGGAGAGAGATAGAGAGAGATGAGATAGACAGAAGTGGAGGGGAGAGTTGGAGTGAGGGAGGGAAGGAGATGTATTCAAAGAGAGGGATAGTAGATAGAGATTGTAGTTAGAGAGAGAGGGTATTGAGAGAGAGATAGTAGTATTATGGAGGGAAGGAGGTAGAGAGTTACGGGAGATAAAAGTAGACTGATGGAAAGAGAGGTAGGTAGAGAAAGGGATAGGGGAGATAAAGAGTACAAATAGATGGATATGTAGAGAGGTAGAGAAATAGAAGTAGGGAGGGATGTAGGAAAAAAGAGAGAGTGTGGGAGAGATATTTATTTAGAGAAATAAAGGTGGATAGGGTAGGAGGGAGAGGTATTTATAAAGAGAGGGTGAGGGGAGATAGATATAAGCAGAGATAGAAGGGGAGAGAGAGGAAGGAAGGAGATATTTGTATAAAAATAAAGGGAGTGAGAGGAAGGTATGTAGAGAGAGAGATGCCTAGATCTTGGGGTGGAGAGGAGAGTGAGATAGAGAGAAAGAGAGATATGAGAGAGAGAGAGAGAGAGAGAATGATATGGAGGTATAAATCTTGGAGAAGATAAAGAGAGTGAGATGAAGATAATTATATAAAGAAGGAGAGAGGGAAATAATGAGTGAGAGAGAGGGTTATTTATGTAGATAAATAGAGGTAGGGAGGGATGGATGTAGAGGTATGTAGAGAGAGGGAAAGGGTAGATAGATGTTAGTGCAAAGAAAAAGTTTGAGAGTAAGATAAGTAGAGAGAGAGCATGGGAGAGCGGGCGAGAGAGAGAGAGAGAGAGAGAGAGAGAGAGAGAGAGAGAGAGAGAGAGAGAGAGAGAGAGAGAGAGAGAGAGAGAGAGAGAGAGAGAGAGAGAGAATTAAAAGTAGGGAGTGTGGGGAGGTATGAAGGGATAGGGAGAGAGGAGATAGAGATAAGTAGAGAGAGGGAAGAGATATACGTGGGAAGGAGAGAGAGAGAGAGGAGAGATAGAGAGGATAGAATGTGTGTGAGGTAGGTAGAGAAGAGAGGAGAGAGACAGAGTATAAGGGTGATAGAATGATATAGAGAGATGGGAGAGAGAATGAGAGTAAGAGTGAAAGGAAGAGAGGTAGGTTTAGATATTGAGAGAGAAAGAGAGAGAATAGGAGATTAGTGATTATTTAAATTTGGCTATCTGAGTAATTATAAGAGCTAGAGCTTGGGGAGAGAGGAGAGAGTGAGATAGAGAGAGGTAGAGTGGGAGGAGAAGGAGAGAGGTAGGAAAATAGTTAGGTCTAGAGATTTGGGGGACAAAGAGTGTGAGATAAAGAGGTAGAAAAATTAATGATAATAAAATCCTACTAATTACTAAAATTTGACTAAATCTTAAAAATTATAAGATCTCCTAAAATCTAGAATCTACATTATGACTCCTAGAGATTTGTAATCATTCTCAAACATCCTGCCAATATATACATAAATTATAACTTAAATTAAAAGAAAGATAAAATATAACTTAAATTAAATTAAAAGACAAAAATAAAATTATGAGCTCTACTAAAATCTAGAATATACATTATGACTCCTAGAGATCTGAAACCATTCTGAAGCATCCTACCAATATATACATAAAATATAACTTAAAGTATAAGAAAGATAATTTATACTTAAAGAATCATAAATTGCATCTGCATGCAATTTTGTCCTCACCTAGAGCTCACCTTGGCATTTTGTCTTTTGATGCCCAATTATTGCTTTAATTCTACTTAGACCTCTCACAAACCTGCATTTTCACTTTCTCTTTTGTCTCTTTCCCAAAGTTGAGTTAATTCTTAGGACCGGGGTGCTAGGGTGCCTTGGTCCTAGCTCAAGCCCATGGAACCAAAGCACACCGGTCCTCTCAATCAAGACCCAAATTTGGTCCTCATAATTATCACTTCAAGTGAGCAGGAATTTAGGTCTCGCGTCAACCTGCTCTGAAAATTCAAATAGTTTTCATATAGTTAGGTATAAAAGGAGGCCTATCCTTCTCATTTGAAGTCTTTGCCTATAATGTCTAAGAACCTCAATCAATACTTCAACTTCCATTCAAGTGAGAAAGCAATCAATCATTCATCAAGCATTGGAGGAGAAGTGGGGTCAAGTTCAAGCATTTAAAATGGCATCCATGATCGAACTTCTATGAAGACATTCTACATGACATCCTAAAACCCTTGTGTGAGGATTCAAGCAAGCTTCATCAAGGTATACATTCCAATTGATAATTCAATTTTCGATCTACCCTTTCCCTCAAAGAAAAGCATTCAATTCTATTTTCATTACAATTATCATTTCAATTTCAAGGTTCATTCCTAAACTAGGGTTTGACCCAAGGAAAACCCCCATCCACAACCCTTTTCCATATCTTTCTATGTCTAAGAAATTAACTCAAGAGCTGCTATTGAAAATTCCAACATAATTGTTGATGACAAATAGGTTCAAATTTTGAGAGAGCAAAAAGTGGAGGACTAGGACAACCTATCACCACAGTCCTGAGAATTTTGCCTGAGCTTCTGATAGTGGATCTAGTGCATCTTATTGATTCAAAAAAGATCCCACTTTCTTGTCAGAGAGTTATAGGACTATGGCAAGCTACCACCACAATTCTAATAATTCAACCTGAATTTCTAGCAATAGGTTTTGATCCTCTTCTTCTACCTAGATATCTATCAGTGGCTATGTTTGATGTTTGTAACACTCTTTTATTTCTAATTCACTTTAATTATTCATTTCTTTACCCTAAACTTCACAATCTACATCCAAATACCAACTCAAAAGGGGGTGGAATTGGTTCAATTCCATCTTGAGTACAACTTGATCCCTCACCTTGAACTTGACTTGCCTCCTATGAGCACCGATAAAATGCTTCATCCAATTGACTGCCTTAATCAAGTGGTACTGAGCTATATCAACCCTCTCATTCTAGTGCTTCATGTATTATGTGGCTTCTGAATTAGGCCCATGGTAGCCACACATAATAGAGTGTGGGATCCAGGGTCGTTGGTTAGTAGCCAACTCAAGGGATGGGTAGTGGCTCGCACTTGACTTATCTAGATTGTAACTGAATTGTGCAACATGCAATAGTCAAGACCAATTGGACTAGTATGCATGAACATGTTAGGAAATAATGTTTTAAACCCACATTCTAATAATCTATTTATTGCATAACCCATGAGAGAAAATAATTCATACAAGCTTACGGAATCACCATAATGCAAAGATCAAATAGACAACCCACAAGATAACACAACATATATCCTAGGAAAACCATCATGAAGGAAAAACCTAGCCTCCAAAAGCACCCATACTCCATTATATTAATTAGTCATAAAGCAACATAGAGTTACAGTGAATACCTTCAAACCATCAAGCCCTTTTATGCATACCCATGTGTCCAAGCATGAATCCACACATGACATGCCCCGCTTCACAAATTCAATCCTCCAAAGGACTTGATACAATGACATCCCAAAACCACTAGCCAAACTTAACCACTAAACATGTTCTTGCTTACATAGACCCAAACTTGCACAAAAACAACTAGTGGTAAAGTAAAACCATGTGCTCACAACTACCCTTGACCCCACATTTAATATTGGCACTAAGTTTTCTCTTTTTAAATATCTTTCCCCAATATTAAATAATTAAAATACAATAGCACAATGTTACAATACAGCTCATTAAGTGGCCCCGAGAATATTCCCAACGAATCTCTACATGTTACATGTCCATGTGCAACATCACATATTAAATAAATATTACAATTATAACATTATTATGCAATGTGTACAACACCTATTTCCCAGCAAAGCAAAGTAACTCAAAGAAATCTTCAAAAATTTCATTAATCTGATATGTCTATCCATTTTTGGGGGGATGGTATGTCATAGATATCAACAATTTTGTTCCCATGAGATTAAAGAGCTTGGTCCAAAAATTTGAAGTGAACCTCGGATCTTGGTTTGAGGCAATACTCAATGATACACCCCAAAGTTTGACAAAAAACTTAAGAAAAGTGTTGTAGCCTCAGTGGTGATAGGTGGCTTGTAAGGCACAAAGGTCATGTACGGCCGACCACCACCAAAATTCTTGTGAATCCATCAACATTAGACAGTTGAGTGATAAAATCCATACTGATGGAAGCCCAGGGGCATACAAGGACTAAGAATGGTTGAAGAAGGCCACTCTGAAGTTGCCAATCTAGACTGATCAATAAGAGTAACACAACAGAAACACAAAGATATGATGGAGGAAATGCAGAATAGATTGTTTTATTTCATGAAACTTGATTACAACCAATCGGTAACAATCGGGTTACAGCATAACTGGCTCATAGGCTTGGTAGAACATACAAAATAGGTCACAACCAAGACCTTGAATCTAAGGATCTAAATTCTATGCACAGTCTAGCTACTTGATTCTCTCATTAATTATATTCTAATGTGCAATTACAATTATATATATCGATCCAAAGGATTCAATTGACCCAAAAGGGATCAAAACCTGAAGAACATGACCTAATATGTAAAATAACAAGGTTGGCCTCCGCCAAGGGATCCCTCCAAAAAATCCAAAGGATGAAATGTAGATCACGAGAAAAGGTCAGCCACACACCAAGGAACATCAAAATCAATGCCCAAGGCTCTACAAGCTTTGTAAGGGGTTCCAGTAGATCACCAAAATAGGTCCAGGCAACCCATAACAAGAACTGTCAATCGGTAACAGAAAACTGTCAAGGAAACCAATAGCAATATCTTGCCAGAAAATGATCCAAATGTGATGCGGTCTAGAAACAAGAAATATGATCAATTCTTCAAGTAGAATCCAACTCCACAAGATCCGGTAATCCAAAACCAGGACACACAGAAAGAAAAGTTGAAACTACAAATAGAAAGGAAAATATTTTTGGTTGATGCAAGATTTCTATGAACTGAGGATTCTCCTGCATCACTAGGCAACAATAATCTTCTCGATTCAAATTTGGAATGTTGGATCAATTTGGTATGGACTCACAAAAATCTAGGGTTACACACCCAAAAAACACTGTGGGACAAAATCCATAAAATCTAGGTGGTGTCAAGCTCAAGAGAGGCAGGGCCCATATTCAAATGGATATACCCCCTTATATTTGAATTATCTTCAACTCATATTTTTCAGGTGGCCAAAGACTCGAACTTGTAGGTAAGAACAAGGAATTTGAGGTTAAATAGATTTCTAATAAACATTGATTCGAATGTTGATTAGAAGCATAGTCTCCAGCAACCTTCAAATTGTCTGTATTTATTTCAACTCTACACAAGGCACTGATCAACACTCCAACAAAAGTAACACATGGTTTTATGACATCGTACTACCATTGGACTTGATTACTCCAACTAGTTCCTTGAAGTTGTCAATAAAAAATTAATGTTTTTTTTAAATTAAATGCTTGTAAAGGGGGTTGATTTTTTCATTTTGTCATCATTTTTCTCTATGGAGGTGAAGTTTTACAAATGTATAGCCATAAGAAAGCATATTTAATGAGGATTCCAATAAGTAATTGGACATATAAGTTAGATCTCATCTTAGAGTAACTTTTGCTATTTTTGTTTGGATGTAAATAAAAAATAGGCCATTTACCAAGAAATTGATTGTCAAATAACTTTTAAACAATAGATCAAAATTGAGCATTATTTCTTTGCAAAAGTTCATGTTTTGACATTCTCTAGCAATGGGCCTTGATGAAATGTAAAAATCACTAAGTTATAAAGTGCCAAATGTTACATCAAATGGGGGTTGTTGGTGCTTATTATCTCTATCTATCTTCCAATGTTTGCAATCACACACCAATATTTAGAGTGTGTATGTATTTATTCTCAGTATCTCTAATTAGGCCTTGAAAATAATTTCTGGGAAGGTTTTCCCTTAAATAAATCCATTGAAGGATTTATAAAGCTCCATGGGAAGGCTAAACAATTAATAAGTCAAAAGGTAAAAAAACAAATCATCAAGATTGCAACTAAGAAAACTTTGAAGATATTTAAAAAAGGAAAAGTTATTAATGACTATACAACATGGAGATGAACAATGTAGTCCACTGACATGCATTGCTATCTGAATGCTTGTTGCTACATATGATTCTATAAATGCTTCATGGAATGCATCATTGATTCCTTACAACAAAATATACAAACTAGTTTTCAGTACTACGTGCATCATCTTTTGGGGGCTACATAGTCTCTCTTCTTTCTCTCACATGAGGGAAACATTATCGTATCAATTCTCTTTTGGGAGAGGAGTTTTCTTCCCACTAGGTTTTTATGTGAAACTTGTACATGAGTAACTAACATATCTTAGCATTTGAGACTCGTCATCATGCATACTTTACATGCTAAGTTTCACTTGAGGGGTTGTTAGTATAAATAGTGTCATTACCTAACTAATTGGTTGTTAGCACTTTCTAGATTGACCTATTCACATAAGCTTAAGTTTAGTAATTCATTTTAGTCTTTTGTCTCACCTAATCTAATTAAGACATGTCTACTCACTTTGTGAGACACCTATTGCATGTGCATTAGTCACTTTTACAAACACTTATCAAGTGTACTCACAAGTGCCTCATCCTTGGAAGGATATTCAATAGTTGTGTTTAACTTGTCTACCTCCATTTGCTTGCCTATATATGTAGGTTTATCTTATAGATTATACTTAACCCTTTTACTATCTAGGCTAAATTTGTGTTCTCATGATTTGGCATTTGGTATTTGCTATTAGATCTTGGTAAAACACCAACAAATTTAAGATCATCAATTCAAATTACTTCGTTAATAGAGTTAGATCCACTAGATAGTATCTTATAGTTTGGTTTGTAAGGAAGGCAAAGTAATCATACATTAGGAAGCTATAAACTAAATTCACTTTCATTCTTATAAACGAAGGACATAAGGACTAGACCTATGGAATAAATAATACCATCTAAGATTAATTCTAATTTTTATTTGATTAAGTTCGTATAGTTTCACTTTCACTTTCAGATGTGTACAAAAAACATACAATTATAATAATGTCATTAGACACATGGATTAAAGAAAGCTTATCATTCAGCAATGCATTTACTAGTTTTATTTGTATTTTTTAGTGTTTATGTAAATTTTCCATCGAAGAGTGAAAAACATATACTAGATCAAGTACATGTAAGGTTATCATATCTAATCAATACCTGAAACTACCATGAATACTAAATTATTAACAAACTTGGAAGAAAACCACACATTCATATTTTACATAAAATGTAGATATTAATTAAATAAAAGAAAAATAGAGCATATCATACTTAAATTTATGTATCCAAAGACTAGATATTTAACTATTTATTCATGCATCCTCGTGGTTCACTTATCTCTAATTTTGAATAGTTCAAAGATAAGGTAATAATGTTATTATCTCCCCTCAAATGCCTATTGATGTCTATTATTCATTGCATTTGAAGATGGTGCTAGCAATCATTGCACTTGTAGCATCAACAACTACTGTTAATGAAGAATGTGAACAAACAATGTGCAAAAGTTAAAAGGAATCAAAGACAAACAAGAAACACAAAACACAAGTTTTAATGTTGTTTACCATGATTGGCTACATGCACTATGAAGCAAGGGAATTATTATATTAATCTCAATTTATCAACCATACATATGTTGCAGCTAATTACTCCATAATGAATCTCAAACAGTATTACATTATGCATATATAGATAAGCATGCAAGAGGGAATAGGAAAGGACAAGGAAATGGAGGGAAAAGAATTCTATTGGGCTTCATATACCCAACAATCTTGCACTTGAAGTCCAACTACGTTGCAACATATTAGACATTGCCCTACTTTGATCTTATTGTCATGTCTTGACAATGACAAGAGAAGCCCTACATAATTTGAACTTCTCTTTGGGAACTACCTTGGTCAAAGCATCATCCAAATTAACCTTTGTGTCAATCTTTGAAACCCATAACTTTCCCTCTTTGATCACATGACTAATGAAATGAAGTCACAAATCAATATGCTTAGAGTGATGATGAATTGCGGGATTCTTAGCCATAAAAATAGTGTTGCTACTTTCACAAAATAGATCAAAGTCATTGTGTTTTCATCTCAAATCACTCAACAACCACTACAACCATATCATCTCCATTTCCCCTTTAGAGAGAGTCATTTACTCAACTTCAGCAGAAGAGAGAGCAACTAATTGTTGCAGCCTAGAATCCTAACTAATGGTTGCTCCACCAAAAGTAAAAACATAACTAGTAGTAGATCTCCATTTGTCTAAATCTCCAGCTAGATCAAAATCAACAAAACCTTGTAACTATGCATTATTCCCTCCAAAACACAAAGCATAATCTAAAGTACCTTTGAGATATCTTAAAATCCATTTGACTGCCTCCCAAGGAGATTACCTGGATTTCTCATAAATCTACTTACAACTCCCACTGTATGACCAATGTTTGAATGAGTAGAAACCATGACATACATGATAGTGCCAACTGTAGAAGATTATGGAATGTCTTTCATAAATTCTTTATCTTCTTGTGTCTTGGGACACATGTTAGAAGATAAACGAAATATCCAACAAGAGGAGCTATACCAAATCTATCTACAACTTTGTCAATATATGTCTTTTGTAAAAATTTGATCTCCTTCTTCTATCTATCCCAAATAATGGTCATCCCAAATATTTTCATCAATACCCCTAAGTCCTTCATTGCAAATATATTAACTAATTGTTCCTTTAATTCACGAACAATCCTCATGCTACTACTGACTACCAACATGTCATCATCATAAAGCAAAAGTATAAAAAATTCACCATTATGAAGTTTCTTGTAATAAACACATGGATCTTATTCACACCTTATGAATTTATGCTCAGTCATGGAGCAATCAAATTTAAGATGCCACTATCTTGGGGCTTGCTTGAGCCCATACTAACTTTGCTTTAACCTACAAAATAAATTCTCTTGCCCCTTTTTTTTAAACCCTTGAGGCTGATCCATGTATAATTATTCATCAATATATCCATGTAGGAAAGTAGTCTTGACATCAAGTTGTTCAAGTTCAAGATCCCAAACAGCTGTCAAACCCAAAACTACTCAAATTGTGGTAATCTTCACAACTAGGAAAAAGATCTCATCAAAATATTATCATCTACTAATTATATCCCTTCAAAACTAGCTGGTCATGATAATGTTTCCTGCCTCCTTCTTCCTCTTTCAACTTGTATACCCATCAATTTTTGAAGGGTCTTCTATTATGCAGAAGCTTCAGGAGATCCTAAGTATCGTTAGCTATCAATGAGTCCATTTCCCCTTACATTGCCTCCAACCATTTGTGACATTCAACATTTTTGCAAGCATCTTTAAAACTTACTAGATTTGCTTGATCAAAGAGAAATAGTTCAAGCTCTGCTTCCTCAGAAAATAATAGCTCATAGTCTAGAAATTTTGTGGGAGGCTTTCTCTAACTTGTAGGCCTTCACAATTCAAGAGCATTAATTGATTTATTAAATTGTTCTCGTTGCAAAGTTGACCTCCCATTAATGTCAATTTTACCAACATCATTATGATTTTCATTCCTCTGAATATTATCAAAATTAACTCTATGTATACTTCCCCACAATTCGATAGTAGTCCCTTGTATATTACCAGCATTTAGCAGCAAAGAAGGTTTTACAGGAGAATGCACTAAGGATTGCATAAAATCTACATTATTTTTCCTCTGCAAATTAGCTAACTACGTGGAAAGTGGTGGAAGCTCTTTTGCTGAATTTTGTCACTCCAAACCATCGAACATCCCCTGCGTATGAATACTCGTGTGTTTTATCTAAAGGCTAAAGCTTGTTTATCGCAATATTACCAATGATTTATTGTGGTGAGCAATTTTCATTGGTTGGGGACATTTCTATCATGGGCTTTATGTGTGTAACATCTTCATTTCTACTCATGATTTTGCCATTTGAATGGAACCAAGGCATGATTTTCCCCTATGTAGTAGCAACTCCCTCTGTGGTACCAAATATAGTGAATGCCTCCTGATAATCATAGGCCATTCCAAAACTATCCAAAGGTATGGAGAATTGAGATGAGATTTGGAATGGCCATTCCATACTTTCCTAGTACATGTTATCACCTAAAAATGCACCCTTTCTAAGTTGTAGAACTTAGCTTTCTAGTGAAACATGGAAACACTCCTAAGGTTGTGGGTACCCTTGGAATTTGGAGTAAATCTCTGGATAAGGACAACTCCTAGTTGGTTTATCACCTAAAACTACTAAACTCGCAAGGAAAAGGGAAAAGGATAACTTAAAATAAAAACTAGAAAGGTATGAATAAGAGGGTGATACACCTAACTTAATGAAGAAATGTGAAACTCAGAAGGCAAAACACTTGGTTATCACTGACTAAAACTCAATTTGCACAACTTATTACAACATGCGTCTACATAAATATTTCACTAAAGGGAAAAATTGCAAAGGCTCATAAAAGGAAGATATCTTCACAATTTAAAAGTCATGTACATTCCATAACACAATTAGCAACCTAGATGAACATGCTATTTGTAGAGAAAATATAAAATATGAGACAAAGCTACAAGGAAAACAAAAATTTCACAAGTAACTTGATCAATCATGACCATGCACAGAATTGCAATAACAAGAAGGGAAAATCTCTCACCAATAATCTCCAAAGTAATACATGTATTTCATATCCAGAAAGAGTTACAAAGCATGCTCAAAATCTAACTAAGGATAGCCAAAAAATCACTAAGTCCAAAAAAGTGCATAATAAGAACTGCGTTACAAATGAGTCCAAAAAATGACTAAGTAGTAAAGCTCAAGTGGTTCCACCTAAAAAGGAAAACCCCAAAATCTAGCAACATGATCTCTTCTAAAAGAGCTCCAAATAGGTGAAAAAGTCAAGTTTGACCATGTCAAACATGATGACTCCTCAAAATACATTAACCTTCCCTAAATTGACTCAAACAAACCCCTAAATCTCCTCCAAGTGTTTAAAAACTCTTCAAACTCCCCTATATCTTTGCCCATCATTTTCCAGCTACCTATACACTTCATTTGTCATTATTTTTTTCCTAGCCACATCATTTTGACTTTGTCTTTTGGCAACACATGTAATTATTTGTTTAATAAGAAATATTTATCAAGTGATTTATAATCCACCACTTGATAAACATTCCTTATATTGATATATGATGCAAGGAAAAATAATTTTACCCTAATAACCACAAGGGTATTAGGGGAAAAAGACATTTCAAAAAGAAAAAGGCATAAAATGCCTTGAATACATTAGGGCAACAAAAAAACCCTAAAGCATTCATTCTTCTTTCTTTTGGCATTCGACATCTTTCTTTACTCTGCTCTGCTGGGAAAGCGCCACCATGAGGGTTTGAGTGGAAGCTCTTTGAGGTTTGGACAGAGACCATCATCAAGACGGTTTATGTAGGCTTTGAGCATTGAAAGGCCAAAACTGATAAGTCTATGTGTTGAGCAACTTGACTATATATGTGTGAATGCCTTTTGTATGTTGTTATACCACCATCTCTCTATTTCGCTATGAATTTTGCATGATATACTTTGATGCCAACAATATTTCCTTGGCAGGTTGTAAACAAGGTTCCTGCATTGCTAAATTATGGGTTTATTATTCTACTATACTGAGCTTAGACTGTCAAAACCTCACTGCAATTCTCTTTGAGACTGTTGTAGCCTTGCTTTGGTATCATTAGCTTCATCTCTTGCCCTTCTTCTCTATCTTCTCATTCTTAGGGAACTTATATTGTCTTTCCTCTAAGTTGTCATACTTTGGCTTTGTAACAGTCAAGGACCTGAAGCTATTCTCATATTTATTGACTTGATTCCACTAGACTGTGATATTCTATTGTCATTGTATCAATATTATTCACTATTTTGGACTGATTATTGCCTACGTTGATTGTGCTTTGATTAATTTGGGTAATATATTCCTTACACTTCTTTCTCTCTATGATTGTTAGGGCTTTATATGGTGGCCTAGACTGTTATTTGACTACATGCACTCATATCTTCGTAAAAAGATTCAATTTCTTGCTCATTGTATCATGATAAATGTTGCAACAATGGATGCATTCTTTATTGATTTGGCCTATATTTTTCTTAAACTCTTGGATCACTATCCTTTTGGAATGCCATAGGTATTAGTTGTATTCTTTGTCATAATGTTGTTAGGAAGCCTTTATTCTCTTAACAATTTTTTGTCAACCTTGAAGGTTATTGTGCCTTTTTTTCTATATTTGTTCTACGCTCTGTGACTATTGATGACCATGCAACCTTAGATATATGCATATCATTATCCTCTTGAGTCCATTTTCTTCATACTTTAAGCATCTTATCATTGCTCGCATGATTGTTACAACCCCTTAACTTTGTTTTGTACCCCTGAGTACTATTACATGTCCTATGATAAAGACCTTTATCTTTTAACTATGATGATTATGACAGCCCCCCCCTTGACTGTCGCAACTTCTTCATGGTTGCATCTTTTATCATTCCATGGGGACTTCTACTCTTTGTGATCTTTATGGAATGCTTTTCCTTTGATCCATTGAACCATGAACATGGGTGTTGCTCTGATTATGTTTTGATGTCTCTCATGATCTTGACAAATCACTGTGTTTGGTGCCAATTGGCTCTTTTGAATCAATAAATGAACAAGACTACCCTAATGAATCACATCTTTGTTCCATACTTTCAATGAGATTAGCCATCTCCACATTGTCATAGACCCTTAGTCTTTTATGGGTGTGATGGAACATTTTTTAAGTTGTTACTGCTGCTAATAATTGTATTTTGATTTCTATCTTTTGAAAGCATGCTTTGGAAGAACCTTGATATCTTTGACTGATTCAAAGTCACTCTTTGTTGTCTAGCAGATCTAAAACTCTTATGAAGGTTAACTTTCTAAATGAATATCTTGATTATATAACTGTGTCATAGTTGTATGCCTCTTCTACAAATCTGTCATTATTCAAGAAATCTCTATCATGGTTTTCCTTATTTTCAACTTTTGAGACTAGTCATTATTCTTGGTGCTTATACTTTCATGTAATGTCTTAGTAGGGAATTCTCTCATAGTGTTGGTCTAGTCACTGTACTTATGTCTTAAAGTTTTTTCAAGCTTATTGAATCTGTTGCTATGATCATAAAAGGCTCTTAAAGCTATTGTTTAGAATTTTTTACTGCGAGCAAAGACTACTCTTCATGGAAGGGAACTATTCATCAAATCACTATGGTTTGATCTATTAAAGGATCATGTGTTGGTTGTAGCACTACTTTTGATGGCTTTCTTTTCTATTGTTTCCAAAGATTGTTCTTGACAATGAATAATATCATAATCTTTTGTGCCTTCTCTATGCCTTTGCATTGAGCTGCTCATTTTGACACTCTATGATATAATGCCCTGTGATGCTTTTGAAAAGGCTTAAGGCTTCAAGGACTGTATTTCTTCATGATTATGTTCTTATCCATGGTTTTGAATATTATACTCATATAGATTCACTAATGCTTTCTTACCTCTTGGATTCATTATGGATCCCTCTGTAATTAAAAGAATTGGGATTGTATCTTATCACTGTTTTGATTCTTATGTCTACTTTTTCATGACAATGATCTTAGAATCCTTTTGACTGTCATAGTCTTTGATTCTTTCATGCTATTCTCTTTTCTTGTCATAGGGTTTTTGACTTTGTAGCCCCATTGAGAACAAACTTGTCATTTATAATAGTGAACTCATCAATTCACTACTATGAATCATGAGTTTTCCTTGATAGGGCTACTGTGTAAACAATAATCCTTAGTGTTATTAAAACAAAACACCAAATGGCAAGCATGTTGGGCTCAACCCTTGTGGGAGCCCACGTTACTCCACATGTTGTAAAGTGATAGATCAAAACAATACATAAATACACCTGTATCTGCACAGTGAACAAACTTGTTAGAAAAATAAATGTATATTGCAGATGTTTATAATGGCTTAGCTGTTTCCTAGACACCTAAAGTATGCATTGCTTGTTTAATGTGAATAAAGATCATCTAATACATGCATAAGTGTTTGTGCATATAATGTTAGGGATATTTCATTGTTTAGGGCATCGCTCTAACCTTCTTTCATAATCAAATGCAGGAAATAAGCACAAAATGGAGCTAGGAGGGACATGGGTAGATTGAAGTAGTAGCAGGACAAGACCACAAGCAAGACAACATAGCAAACCAGTTATTTAGGAAATGACTAGTCCCTCTCATTATATGCACATTATGTTCTACCTTTACTTATTCATGCATATGTTTTTCTTTGTTCATATTGAATAAGAAACAGTTAGTCTCACGCTTTGTGTGAGACAATGAACACTTCATTATCAATAAGGTTTATCTTTTCAAAACTTGTGCATTTGAGTATGGAAACAAAATATCAGACAATTCTATTGCTTTCTTCTTATACATTTTGATATCTAGATAGGAGAGATAAAATGTACCTTTTCTAAAAAATTAGCTCTACCTGATTGAGATATAAGTGAAAATCTGGTAATAGTACAATCATCTAGAAAGGTAACAAAATAGTTTGCCCATCCAACAAAGGTTACCTTTGTAGGTCTGAAAATGTCTAAGTGTACCATCTCCAAAGGTGTTGTCCTCTTGTCATGTCCAATCTTCATGAAGTTGACCCGCCTTTGTTTTCCACAAAGGCAATGTTCATAAAACTCCAAATCAATAGATTTTAGACCTAGTAGTTGTTCCCTTGTTACCATAAGATCAAGACCTTTTTTGCTCATATGTCCAAGTCTTTGATGCCAAAGTGGCTTATGGTTGTCCATTATATTCATTGCATCTCCTACTTCACAATGACTCTTAACTACTTATAAAGTGCCCACCTTATTTCCTTTTGCCACCACCAAGGCTCCCTTGGTTACTTTCCAAGCATATGAAGAGAAAGAGATGTTGCAACCTTGAGTATAGAGCTGACTTACGGATATTATATTCCTTTTAAGTTTGGGGACATGTCTGACATCTTTTAACAACCATTTGACTCCACCTTTTAGTTGCAACATAACATCACCTTTTCCAGATATTTTGCATGCTTTATTATCTCCTAAATATACTCTTACAAACTAACCTTCTTGGTAGTTTGTGAAAGCCTTCATGCATGGAGTAGCATGGAAGGATGCAGCAGAATCTAACACCCATGAATTTGAAGTGGTGTCACTTGTGGAGAGGATTAAAACACCTTCATCTTTGTCAAAAGCCATATTGGCTTCGTTGTCCCTTACCTTTTCTTCTACTTTTTTATAAGACAAACAATTATTTTTAGTATGATCATCTTTGCCACAAAACCAACAATATGTTGGCAAGAGACACTGCAAGTATGTTGTCATTGATGGAAACTCATATCAGTCTTGGCATCTGCACTTCATGATTTCATCATTCTGGAAGATTGAGTAAAGATTGCTTGAGTCCGATAAGGTTTGATAAGATGAACAGTGTATCCGACAAAGTGCATAGTGTTTTAGTTAGCGGATTATTGTGGTTGAGTATTTTGCTTTGTGGATCCAGGAGATGTATTATGGATATAGAATTTACCTTATTCCAAGTTTATAGCCTCTGGTGATACATTTTGTGTAAGTTAGTAGATCTGGTAATCATGTTTTTTGGCTAGAATAGTTTTTATCAGTGGTAGCGTGTGATGATTTAGTTTGTGGATCTTGTGGATCAATTTTTGTGATTGTTTGTGTGTTCTAGATTGATGAGCCAACCTGTGGAAAGCATGCAGACATTTTTTTTTTGGTCTACTTAATTGTTTTTGGTTCATATTGAGCCGACTTGTGTACACGTTTCATCTTTTGTGACGTATTCATGAAGCCGACTTGGTGGCAACCTAAATTGGTAATGTGGATATATAATATAGGTTTATTTGATCATTTTGGTATTCAATGATTGTGTGGGATATGTGTATGAGTGATTGTGTGCAATTTCACATGTGCAAGGTGAAGATTGGTGCTCTGGTATGTTGTAGAATATCAAATGAGAGCAGATTTACAGAGCAAAGTAAGAATATCTTTTGTGCTTAACAGGAACTATATCCATACATTTGTTGATGCTACTTCATAGTTCAAAACTTCATTGTAATATCTTACAAACATTTGTAAAGCAGTGAGCCTTCCGAGTTGTAGCCCTTTCTTATAATTTGAGCAGTGAGCTCTAGGTAGTGTGCCTGAATGCATGTGCATTCCCTTATGTAATATTTCTATACTTTTAGTAGAGTATATTAATATTGTGGGTTAGGATCCCACCATGGTTTTTCCCTTGACCAGGTTTCCATGTAAAAATCTTGGTGTTAAGGTGTTTGTAATGCCCCGCCAGGAAACCTCGAAGGGATTAAGACATAGCTCAAGAATAGAGTGCAATAATTTATTTTTTTAAAAGTTACACCACAATAAGATACAACAAGATATCAAAGATTCAGATTACATAGCGGAAGACATCAACTAACACCTAAAGAGTTTCCCAACGAGATTACTTAAATTTCACAATTCACTTAACTCGCACAATTAATCCAAAAAGCTGAATATCTTAATAACGAGATAATTCTTAATCAGGATAATTTCTTTCAAAAGATGGAAATATAAATCACAAGCAATGACTCATCCATTAAGATCTATTCATAATCTTCATTCAAGCTTTTCATTTAAAATTACAAGCCATACATCTAATATCCTAACACACTAGAATTCCATCATAAACATAAGAGATCTTTTCAAGCATACTAATTTCCTTAACAACAACTGAATATATTCCATTACTCTAAGTTACATTCTTTCATATTCCATCTTATTGCATTTTAAAAGACGATTACATACATGCATCAACGATAAATCTCATCTAAACCACTTACGCATTCGATCCACATGGCATTCAAGAAGGGACTGAATATAAGCATTTAAAGTTAATTCCATTTTATCCACTTAACCATTCTAACATAAGTTAATCATACATGATAAAGCTGAATAAAGGAAACATTATAGAATACATCACATAACACCATAATGATCTCGGAGTTCACCCCTAAAGGGCTACATCTCCGGGTCTGCTCAACTGCAAGACCCCTCTGATAATTAATAAAGTTAAGAATACAAGAGGTTACACCATTACAATCCTGCCATCAAGGCAAAGCATAAACAATATACAAATGACCGCATCGGTCAATTAATACATAATCGATCCCTGAAAAGGACAGGATCCAGCTGAAGATTATCAAAGCTAATACAAAGGTCCAGAAGAGTATCCATAAAACTGAGTCATCACCACCCAAGGTCTAACACGAAACCGATACTCACAAGGGCAGAGACAAAAGGACAACCCACAAAGGTACTCAAATAGGACAAAACGGCAACACACTAGCGAACGTAGGGACAAGTGTCATCACACAACCTGGTATGGTTACCATGGCAAGTCTTCATAGGTCCCGGCCCCATACACTGGGTTACCCTGGCAACCTAATCCGAGCTTCCGGCCCATCCAAGCCTCATGTGGACCCACACATCCTCTCGTGAAGACAAGGATGGTGGTTTGCCATTTCAGGCCTTCTCACAGCATGTCGAGTCTATGTTAGCACTCATCCCATGTGTGAGGCACATTATCTTACTTAGAGATTACATTCTAATCTACTGATAGGTTATCACTTATTAGACTCACTTTCGACGGGTTACCCAGCAGCCACTTTGGGCGCGGCCCCCAATCGAAAGCCACTTTCCCATACGACACTAGACTAAACTCAGACGAACTCAAAAAAAACAAGGAATAGACATGGTCAGACGAACGGAGTTCAAGAAGAGAGAAACAATCATCTGGTCAAACACAACTCAAAGATGAACACTTACTGACGGTACTCTAACTAGAGACCTGACAACTAAGGTCAACCACAAATCATCATTCGACACCCATACAAGGGATATGACCAACTATGACAACACCACAATACAACAGTCAACTCGGAATCGAGGACTGAAACAGGTACCCCAAGCCAATCCATACGACAGGGACCTATCAAACAAAGCACTCTTGCCATTTCATAATCAAAAGCGAATACAGAAATTAAATTCGCATAGGCAATAAACAGAAAAGACAATATTCAACAGGTGCAATCTTTCCGAATCTGATCTAAACATTAAACGTCGATCAAGTTTCCTACAAGATCTATATCAGATAACAGTTATCTACCTCATCTAGGAATAGGTTGTTCTTGGTTTTCTAACTCTTTAAGGTTCAAAGCATCGAACCGACATATAAAGCCATAATGAGTTCTTAAACCAAATTCATATTAATGAAACTCAGACAACCATTAAACAATTAAATAAGATATTAAATCTCCAATCAAAACGTCATTGACATACTGGTTCAAAACCACCTCTACAGTTTCATATTTTTCAAGCCCAGATGCACTAAATGGACCACGGAAATATAAATATAAAAGGAGAGTCTAAATGAAGATAATCGTTTTCAAAAGCATATCATTTAAATTTCTAATGACCAATGGTTAAATATTCATTTCTAATATCTCCAGATGGCTTATAGCATTAAAATCTTCAACAATATATTTATTCGTGAATAAAGTATATTTTAACTCAACAAGAATCTCCAATATAACAATATTTGATCTTTCCAAAATAAACACAATTAAATTTCAAGCTTGCATAATAATCTAACAAAAAAAAATCATCAACATATACATTCATGCCGCATTTCCCGTAATTAAAAAAAAACTTAATTAGAATTTTCCATTAAAAAAATATTGAAATATTATAAGCATTTTTTTTTTTGAACAATGAAAAAAAAAAATACATAAAAAAAACATTTTTAAAAACTAAGTTTTAAAAAAAAACGCATTTTAAACAAAGTGCGAGGGCGGGGCCCACCTCCCAACGGGGACGGCTGGGCGCCCAAACCCTAGCCGCAGGCGGGGATATGCGCGGGCGGCGCCACAGTGGTGCCCGCAGGTCCCGCGGCGCCCTGCGGCCACCACCGTGAGCCGCGGGCAACACTGAACGCGGACCACCAAGGGAATGGGGACGGAGGAGTAAGGGGGATGAGCGGGGGAGGGGAGGAGGAGCGGGTGGAGCTCCGCTCCCCGCCCTCCAACCCCAAACCAAGGCTACGTTTTTATTAAATCTCGCCCAGTTCGGTAAAAACAAAAAAAACGCACAGTCCGAACTAAAATAAACGCACAGTTCAATATTAAAAATAAATGTTTTCTTTTTCCTTTTAAACACAGTTCGTTTCTTTTCCATAAAAACGGAATAACAAAAGAAAACTTTCGAAGTTTAATATTTTGATTTAATCATGCAAGAGATCCATTTTCTATAATGAAATCTGGGTTTTCAAACACCCACAAACAGGGTAAAATCTGAGAAATAACAAAACCCCAACAATCTGAAGAATATCAAATTATAAAAATTTCTTCATCAAAACCCATACTTGGGTAAAATGGGCAATAAACTAAATAACTCATCTATTCTTCCCAATAACATCTAATCTCTAAACATAGAATTCAAATTGAGAGCACCCAATGGAGATTTACACAACAATTCCTCATGAATAGCCATTTCCAATTCATATCCAAAATTTGGTTTTGAAAGAAAAACAAGAACAATACAACCAGAAATCAAAAAGATGGATCTGAATCCTACCTTCTCTCGCATTCCTGGCAAAACCTGCTGAAGAGCCCCAATCTGCAGCTCAAGGAATCCTTTACCCTCCAAAACCCCCAAATTTCCTCCAAAAAAATATTTTCCAACCAAAAATTTTCCCAAAATTCTCCATCCCCTAAATTTTCCCCAAATTTTAGGTTATATGGAAGAGTTGACCAAAATTCCATTTTTGGAATTAAAATTTTTATTTAAAAATAATTCTCAAATTTAATTCTTTTCTAGCTATAGCAACAAATTAACTTGCTTTTCAATCAAAAATCGATTTCCTCATTTACTACAATTTAACCTTTCTAATTTCAGAAGCCAACAGAATACAATTAAATCTATCGCAATTAAATACAGAACTTTCTTTTCAACAGCATATACAAAATGCATTTAATATTCAAAATCAGTCATTTAATCTAACTTACTCCCAATTAAAACGAGCAATCCAATATCAACAAAAATTGCATAACGAAATCCCGATTAATCTAGTCCATTAATCTTCAATGCACAAACACATATATAATCAAAATAATTACTAAGGACTAATTAATCAATTTAACCATACACACCAAGCACGCAAACCAAGAAGGTCAACCAAACAGCCGACTCGCAAACTCAAACAAAAAGGGAACACCGACAACGACTGACGATGCTCACTTGAGCACGACGAAGGTCAACTAGGGTCTTACGACCACCTAATCCAACTCTAAGGATTAAAGAGGTACACTCAGACCTTCAAATCTAGGTGAAGACGAACCTCGCACTCATGCGGCGTTGTACCTGAAATTTCCTGCAACCAAGAGTCATACATGCATACATATATAAAATTTAATGAAAGCGTTAGCCCGATATTAATACCACGAAATAGGTACACTAACAACTTGCATACACTAGTGTGAAAACCACATCAACAGCTATGCGTTAAATCAACATCTGACTATAACATTATATTAAGATAAACTAACCAAGATTAAACCAAGATTAAACCAAGATTAGAGATTGATTAGGGTAGGGGTACTACAGTGTTATTGATCTTTGCTTTGTGTTTCTGCACTTTAATTTCTTTCATATGCATTAAGTGGTTCAATGAGCAGATTGTCAAAGTTAAAAATTGCAGAACACTGATTCACCCCCCCCCCCTCTCAATGTTCCTTGATTCCAACACAATCACCATTTTTGCCCTTGACTTCGATCTTTTTACTATTTTAGACCTCCTTATATTATTTGTTTTGCCTCTATATTGAAGCCTTCCCCTAATAACAATAGTCAAGTCCTCACCGGAAGAGGTTTCTTGGTATTTCCTTCTCATGTCTTCGCTAAGAAGAGTGGCTTCAAACTCATCAAATTTTAATTTATTTTGTCAGCCATCGAAGTACTTACTGCCATCACAAATCCTTCCTAATTGTTAGGTAATGAGCATAATAACAAAATGGTTTTTATTTCATCATCCAAATTAATACCCACCTAAATCAATTGGGTAACCAAAGTATTAAACTCGTTAAGGTGATTTGACTCAATTCCTCCTTCTTTCATTTTTAGATTATATAATCTCTTCATGATGAAAAATTTAATCGTAATTGAGGCTATTTCATACATACTAGAAAGTTTATCCCAAAGATCCTTTGATGTCTTCTCTACTCAAACGTTAAACAAAGCATTGCTTGATAGTGAAAGAAAAATTATAGCTCTTGCTTTCTTGTCTAACTTCTCCCACTCTTTATTTTGCATCGAATTTGGTTTCTTCGCTTTGCCTTCTAAAGCGAGTGAAAGAACTTGTTTGATCAGCGGCAATGCCATCTACACTTTCCACAACCCAAAATTCTACCCTGTGAATTTCTCAACCTTCCATTTATTCGCTTCTTCCATGGTTTTGGAAATTCTAGACTGATTTCCAATAGCTTCACCACCGAGATCTGATACCAATTGTTAATGAAGAATGTGAACAAACAATGTGAAGAAATGAAAAGAAATCTGAAGACAAACAAGAAACACACAACACAGGTTTTAATGTGGTTCACCATGATTGGCTATATCCACTATGAAGCACAAGAATTATTATATTAATCTAGGTTTATCTAACATACATATGTTGCAGCTAATTACTCCATAATGAATCTCAAATAATGTTACATTATGCATATTGTAGACACCTAAATTTGGTTAATTAATTTAATCAAATTTAAATCCTTTTCTTCTAATTAATTAATTCCCTATCCTATTCCTCCTAATTAATTAATTCCCCAATCCATTTCCTCCTAATTAATTAACCTAGTTAATTAATCCCCTTTTTACCATCCCATTTGATTAATTACCTTTAATTAATTAAATTTCCCTTTTCCCAAAACCCCCATGGATTAATTAATTTAATTAATTAATTAGACTCAACTCCTATTTGAGCACATGGCTCCTACATTTTAACCACTTTCTTCCAAGCCTCCCCCAATCCTATCCTAACCAACCCTATCCTTCCAACCCACTTCTCTAGCCTAGTCAACCCTCCAACTAACCTTATCCTATCCCTTCTAACCTCCCACACATGTGTGCACATCCTAACCACTTTTCCTTATTTTGGAGAAAATATCCTATTTTGGGTGGCCTTTTCTAAAATAGACAGGGACATGTGTCACTCTTCCTATTTTTGGGTGGATTTGCCAAAAATAGACATGTGTCCTCAGGGACACATGTCACTCTTCCTATTTTGGGTGGCTTTTCCCAAAATGAACATGTGTCCTCAAGGACACATGTCACTCTTCCTATTTTTGGGTGGCTTTGCCCAAAATAGACATGTGGACACATGTCATTCCTTTTCTTTCTAGTTCAACCACTTGTCCTTTTTGGAGGAAAAGTGTCTCATTTTCACCTCCCCTTCCCTGCCTCCTCTTACCTATTTAATCCCTCTTTTTTAACACCAAATGATCCACCTTTTTTAATCATACCATTATAATGCTGAAATAATCCCTCCCGGATCCACTTTTCACACATCATACTATTACTCTACCAAAACAATTACTCAACCATATCCATTATCATTTTTATCAAATCCATTTATCATTGCATCAATATCATGGAGCAATATCGAACATCTGAAGATGTCATCAAGCATACATAAAAATTGAGGAACTATCAAATCTAAGCTGGGTTTTGGTTTGTATTTTCTATTTCATTTGAATTTCATTTTCATTTTATCATTCTAATCTTGAGGTGTATGATGTATTGTGTTTGTTCTATTAATTAGCTTTCTTTTTAGCCCTTAGTTTAGCACGCACATTTTTCATCAAACATTTTCTGGCACACCCGGTGGGACCCACTGCACGGGTCATTTTTATAGTTTTTGTTGTTTTAGTGCGTTTTTGTAGATTTTGAATACTTGCAGGCAAAAAAATGGATCTACAAGTTGATTTCCGCCTAGGCCGAAGTCTATTTTCTCAATCCTATTTGCACCCTGAAACCGCAGGTTCGCTATTATCATTTTCATACGACCACGAGTTGGTCATTATCATTTTCGTACGGAAGGTAAAAATTCTCATTAATTTTCAGGTTTTTATAAATGATAATTAGCTTATGTCTGTGAAACAGTGGGTTCGCTATCTCGCACCTGCGGGTTCGCTATCTTGCACCAACAGGTTTGCTATCTTGCACCAATAGGTTCACTTATACCAGCAGGTTCGCTTGCACCAATGGGTTTGCTTAAACCAGCAGGTTCACTATCTTGCACTAGTGAGTTCGCTTAAACCAACAGGTTCTCTATCTTGCACCAGCAGGTTCGCAATCTTGCATGAGCAGGTTCGCTTAAACCAGCGGATTCACTATCTTGAACTAATGGATTCGCTTAAAACAATGGGTTTGTACCACATAGTAGCGAGATCACTAATTATCATTAACATGATTTTATCGAATGTTATTTTTTATACTAATCAGCTAACTTATATGTTAGCATTTTAGACGGACAGTGGGAACGCGTTTTAGACAACCAGCGGGTTCACTTAAACCATCGGGTTTGCGACCTGAAACAGCGGGTTTGTGCCCTGAAATAGTGGGTTTGCGCCTTGAAATGACGGATTTGCGCCACATAGTAGAGGGATCGCTAATTATCATTTATATGATTTTCCAGCATGTTATTTTAGTATTAATTAGCTAATATGTGTGTTGTTGGATGAATTTGCTAACATTTGTGCAACATTTCAAGCTATGAGAAGACCCCTAAGCATTTAAACACTAACATTTTGCATGTAGGAGCGCTAAAGAAAGTGGGGTTTCATTGGAACAAATTTGCTCATTTCATTTGTTTCATTTCCTTCTTTATTTTGTGTCTTATTGCATAATTAGGTATACCTCAATATAATTAAGAGAATGGACATGTTGTGTCTTTTGAGTAATTAGGCACACTTCAATTCAAGTAAAGGAATGAACCCCATGTCTTTTGTGTCTTGCACTCTTTTGCATCTATAGAGTGGTCCTACTACTAACACACACTTTCCTCTCCCTTTGGCTCTTGTGGTCATAGGTGCAAGATAAAAGTGTTAGCAACGCTCAATTTTACTTTCTAAGTAGGACTTGTCCCCACGAATAGCCGATAAGGTCGGGTGAGGGGAGAACGACCCAAACAACACTTTATTTCGTTCCGCTATATAAATATTCATGATTTTAAAGAAAGCTATAAATCAATTGGTAACGTTGTGTTATACCGATGGTTTCCCTCAATATCATTATGCAAATACCTTTGTGGTCTTGACGCAAGTCAAAATCCCCTGGTGCATGTGTGGTAGATGCGTAAAATACATTCTCTATGGGTTAGGACATCTCTTAAATGAGCTAGTCATCGCATGTATGACTACCTGATTCACCCCAAAAGTTCCCCTACTATGAGCCAATTGTTCTTTAGCATCCAAAAATCCTTCTATGTGTTAATTTAGGTGTTGTGATATGCGCAAACTGAAGAAACTCCTTGTGTACCCCCCAATTCGAGATAGAAAATTCACTAGGAAGTGATTACCCAGGAATTCGAAGCTTGGCATGCCCAAGAAGTGTGTATCGAGGTTGGAGCCAGTGTTGTCAGGCTTCTATCTATCAGGTTGGATGTGGTATTTTATGGTCAGGATATTTAACACGTACTATCATTTGACTATCCATAGGGTTATACTTAAATAATTTTATCTATTTTATGGTCAGATCTTCATGCTTGTTGTGTTTGGTGTCAAGTCTTTTATCGAAATATCAGTCTAGTGGGTTTCTGGTCTATTACAGTAGGTTTGCAATCTTGTATTAGCGGGAATGTTGTCAACTTTGAGCCAAAATTGGCATACTTGGTGCAGTCACTGTCATTTTCTCAACCAGGGGGTTTGCATCTTAAACCAGTGGGTTTGCTCTTTGTTTTAGCGGGTTTGCATCTTGTTCTAGCTGGTTCGTATCTTGTTGTTTTTAAGTCCTATTCTAGCGGGTTTTCTTTTTATACTGTCTTTTTTGTTGTTCTAGCAAGTTTGCACCCTGAAATAGCAGGTTTGCATTTTTGGTGTCGTTGTGTTGTCCAAGAATTTTTCAGTCTTCTCTATCTTGTGTTAGCAGATTTGAATCTTGTTCTAGCCGATTTGCGTCTTGTTTTGGTGGGTTTGTGGCCTATTATAGCGAGTTGGCTTTATCTTGTTAGGATTTGTTAGTTAGTCTCATTATGTTGTTGGATTTATGTTTCATCGATTTACAATCTTACGTTTTCCCAACAGTTAGAGTCTATCTTTTGTGATCCTAGTTTTAGATGTCATTGTACTGTCGTTATGTTGTCTACATTGCTTTATACATTTCTCTATCTATCGGCAGTGTATGCCCATCTTTTATGATCTCAACCTTATATGCCATTATGTTGTTGTTATGCTATCCGTGTTGCCTTAGAAACTACTTGACTCTTCAGCTATCAATTATCCTTTGATTCTGGTCTTAGACATTGTTACACTGTTGGAATTATGTCCATTTATCTTTAGAGTTTCATTGACTCGTCAGTTGTTAGTTATCTTTGTGATCTCGATCTTAGACGTCAATGTGTTGTCATTATAATGTATGCATTACTTTATACACTTCTTGATCTATCGACAGTTTACACCTATCTTTCATTGTCTTGGTCATAGTCATTGTTACGTTGTCATTATGTTGTCTCCATTGTATCAGAAATTTCTTGACCTTTCAGTAGTTACGACTTATCTTTCGTTGTCTTGTCCTTAGAAGTCATAGCATTGTTGTTATTCTGCCTACATTGTCTTAGAAACTGCTTGATCTACCAGCCTTCGGGATCTATCTTTTATGATCTTAGTCTTAAACATTGTTACTTTGTTGTTATGTTTTCTGCATTGTGGTAGAAATCTTTGGATTATCAGCAATTGATATCTTTATCTGTGCATTTATCTGGTCCTAGATGTCCTTGGTCTAGGTGTTATGTTGTCTGTGAGTCTCTAGATTCTTATTCGATTAGTATTATTTGGTTCTTGGCTTCACGCAACGTTCATGTTGGATATTGTTGTGAATTGTTTCTGCTAGGATATGTTGTTTTCATTGATGTCAACATATTCTTGTGTATTACTCTAGTGTGTGTAATTTGGGAAGATATTGTGATTCGGTTTTACAGTGTTGTTTTGTTGATCACTATTTTGCACAGTTTGGTATTTCCTCTGGTATATTCCAGTGTGATCAAATCTTGTGCTAATATTTTGGGATATAGTTTAGGATGGTCTTATGTATCTTAATTTTAGATGGATCATGATTTGGTGCTCCACAAGTTAACTTTCTTCGTGATAGTTGTCGATTGGCTGTGTTCTTGAGCTTTCAGATGTTGATCGATGAAGATTTGATAAGTGGTGTTGGTGTAGTTGCTCCTAATGATTCTAACGTTCTTGTTGGTGTTTCCTAGTCATGTCCTATTTTTTTTGTCGATCTGAATTTATCGTTGTGCAAATTTTTGGTGGTTTCTATCAACCAGTGATGATTTTCGTGTTATGCAATTTTCTTGGTGGTGTAGCGTGTTGTGGTTGATCTTGGTGTAATTTTGTAGAATACAAGATATCACTGAGAGGGGGGTGAATCAGTGATTATAAGCAATTTTAAACAACCAGTAGCATAATGAAAGAACTAGCAAGCAACCACACACAAGAGCACATCACATAACACCAGATATATGAGGAAAACCCAATGTGGGAAAAACCTCGGTGAGAAATGTTGTTGGAGATCTACTGCTCCAATCTAGCCTTACAATGAAATAACAGTTTTACAATGTTTAGGGCACCAGCCTAAGGAGAACCAATCCCTATCAATTTATGGGCACCTACCCAAAGGAGAACCCACCCCTATTCTATTATGAGAACCAACTCAAGGAGCACCAACCCCTACATCGAGCACCCACTCAGTGAAATACAATGAGATATAAAACAATACAATGATAAACACTTGTTACAAATGAGTTTCGTAACCCCTGCAAACAATTCTCTCTACCAGTTAAATGTTTTTCTATCACATTGCTTCTCTTCTCTACTGGTCCTCTATTCTTACTATTTGAATCCTCTACAACTCATTTTATGTCTTGCCGGATCTTCTCTAAAACTCACTCTGCTCTCCTTCACTCTTTGTTGATATCTTACCAGTTCATACACTGTCGGTTAGATGAATTGTTACACTTTGTAACTGTCTACCGGTTACCTTAAACCTTATCAATTAAACCTTCCCTACCAATTCTTCAACTAACACTCATTCACTTCAAGATTTTTCTATCAACACTCAAATTGATCAACCTGGCAAAATCACACTTTCTCATCACTCATCTGACATACTATCTAATTTCTTAAGTCTTTGATATGCATATTTATATACATGCTTTCCTGCCAACACAAAACTCAAACTTCACACGCTTAGGGTTTTCTTCACCGACCATGATCCATATCAAATTTGGATCTCATCTTCTTGAATTGAGAACCTACAACAGGTCAGAAAAAACTTATGTCCTATTTTTATTCTTCCTATAAACGTTTACTATATTTAGCAAATTGGACTTTGTTCATCAGTCTTGATTTTGTTGATCATAATAAATGATCTAGCTATTTCTTTCTCCAGATCAACAAGACGATCAGATATCCTTCTTCGACCATAATATTAAAGAATAAAATCTCTTTCCTTCGATCTTCTTTGAGCCTCAATCCTCTGCAACCAATCCATGATTTTCACAGTCGACATTTAATACCGACCTAGTCAGAATCTACCTCGCCAATGCACCATTCACCTACCACTGTGTGTTTGCCACCTAGAGTCCATGTGACATCTCTGTCAGTATCCAGCTCACTTGATTGTGTCGGTTCAAACTCACTCATTGACCGAACATGCTACCGGTTAACCTTCATATCATGCACTTCTCTGTCTTGTCCATTAGAACATGCTATCTCAAACCACACTTACTTGATTTTCTTGCTTACCGATTGACAGACTTACCATTTGACATCCCATACTAGTTGACATCAACATGCCAACAATCTCTAATGCCGCTAACAAAATCTTGCATATCGGTTGACATTAATGACAATCCAATGCCAACAATCTCCCTCTTTGGCATTGATGTCAACACACATATTATTTACTATTCACAATCCGATCTCTTTATCCACAATCCTGGCTCACAACATGCTTTATCTCCCCCTTTGAAAACAATGACAAAGGGATCAAACAACTCTACCCTTTCTCCTGGTGTGTGTGTGAAAAGTGGAATAAGTATCTACAAGTTGTAAGACACAACACTTCAATTAAGTCATTGCATGCATGGTTAGACAGATATAATCATGAATATAAAAAACCATAACAAATAAACCTATTGCCTTCTAAAAGATGCAAGTATAGACTTGCTCTCATATTTGTATAAGCAGTACCATTGACTAGACTACACGAAGACGAAGGATTTAATCTATATGAGCACAAGATTAAGCTAAATGTATCGAAGATTAAGCTAGATGATTGAATATTAAGCTAGATGAATGAATAATAAGCTAAATGAATTCAAGCAATCATGATTAAACTAAGTATGGAAAGCTAAACTAAGATGCAACAATCTCAAAGCACAATATCTTCAATGACTCCAGAGCAAAAACTGCATAATAACAATAAATCTCTAGGGTGTTTTTAATGAGAGATGAAGGCTGAATTTATAGGGACTCAAAAGAGAGACCAACGGTCAAGATTGATTAGCAATGAGCGGTTGAGATTATTCAAGAAAAAACACAATTCAGGATAATTGAAATAATTGAGAGATCAAATTCAGTTAATCTTGAGATAGATTCCAATTATAGCTTGATTGAATGCATTCAGATTATAAGTCTAAGTTTGCATTGGAGATTAAATTTAGGTCATTCCATGCACTTAAGATAAACATAGGTGATTCCATGCACTTTTCTTTATTTTGCTCAAGATTTTTATTTAGAAAAAACCTTTTCAATGCAACTGAACTTATTTTTTCAAAAGCTTTGAGTTTTAATTTTAGAGAAATGATTAATTCAATTCAATTGTTTTTCTGATTTTTCAAGTTATCTCAATTTTAGAAAAAAAAAATCTTAAGTTTGATTTCTTCTCTCAATATAATTATTTTCTTTTGTTTTCAATTTAACTCTTTCTTTTGCAGATTAATTCCTCTTTTTGTGATAAATCTCTCTTTGTAAATTAATTCCCTTTTTGTGGTTAATCTCTTTTTGTAAATTAATTCATTATTTGTGATTAATCTCTTTTTGTAAATTAATTCCTTTTTTTATGATTAAATGGAAAATTTATTTATTAATTAAATATGATAGGACATTTAATTAAATAAATAGGATAATTGATCAAAATTATTTACTTGGAATGATTTAATTAATATAGAGTGATTTATTTGTCATCTAACATTAATGATTGAAGAATATATTAATTAGGTGCTCAAGGTTGATTTAATTGTCTTTAGTTAGGACCTTGGTGATGTTGTCGAGAATAGGGGCCCATGGTTTAGGTGACCATTTTTAGGGTATTACACCTAGCAGGCCAATTGTGACTTTTGTAGATAGACAAATTGAATAGACAACTTCCCAAAGCTTCAAACCAGTCAGTACTACCACACAAACATCTGATCTCCCCCTATGTCCATCATATGGTCCAAGAGTCAAAAATAAATGGTTGTGAACTCCCCCTGAACCACAAATATTCATACACATTTAAATGCATAAAGTGGGTGAGAAAACTCCTAACTTGTGTCTTAGATACTCAAATGTGTTTATCGGTAAAGATTTTGTGAAGATATCAGCAACTTGTTCACTTGTAGGAACATATTCTACCTTCACTTCTTGCTTTGCAACCTTCTCTCTGAGAAAGTGGTATTTAATAGCAATGTGATTTGTCCTTGAGTGCATAAACATTGATTTCACTTGACTTATCACATCGGATTAAAATAGGGTCAGATATTTTTATCTGAATTTCCTTGAGGGTCTGCTTCATCCATAACACCCAAGAACAACATGTAGTGGAAGCAATATATTTTTCCTCAGTAGTAGATAAGGAGACTAAATCTTGCTTCTTGTTATGCCATGAAACTAACCGGTCACCTAAAAAGAATGCGCCACCACTTGTGCTTTTTCAGTCATCAATGTAGCCTGCCCAATCAGCATCAGTGTAGGCCTGTAAAGTGAAATATCCTTGATTTGGATACCATAAGTCATAATTAAGTGTTCCTTGTAGGTACCTGAACATTCTTCTAACTGCATTCTCATGTGACTGTTTAGGTGCAGCTTGAAATCTTGTCTCCATACATACTGCCTGCACTATATCTGGTCTTGAGGCAGTAAGGTATTACAGACTACCAATCATGGATCTATACAGGGTCTGATCCACTTACAGTGACTCATCAACCTTGCTCATCTTGCATTTGGTCGCCATGGGGGTACTTACTAGTTTGTTGTATTCCATCTGGAACTTCTTCAACATATCTCTGGTATACTTGGTTTAAGAGATAAATATTCCTTTATCTTGTTGTGAAGTTTGCAAACCAAGAAAATATGACAGCTCTCCAAGCATTGACATCTCAAACTCTAATTGCATCTGATCAGCAAACTCTTTACACAAGATATCCTTGTTGCCTCCAAATATTATATCATCCACATATACAACAATAATAATCAAGTGATTTCCATCTGCTTTGATATACAGATTACTATCTGCACTTCCCTTTTTGAAACTTTGCTCCTTAAGATACTTACCCAACCTTGAATACCATGCTCTTGGAGCTTGCTTTAAACCATACAATGCTTTCTTCAATCAGCATACAAAAGTTTCATCATCATGCAGCTGAAAACCTTCTGGTTGTTCTATGTAGATTTCTTCTTCCAAATTGCCATTCAAGAAAGCAGATTTAACGTCCATCTAATATACATTGTATCCTTTGAAGGTAGAGAATGCTAAGAACATTCTAATAGCCTCAAATCTTGCAACCGGTGCAAATATTTCTTCAAAATCAATTCCCTCTACTTGAGAAAACCCTTTGCACACTAACCTTGCTTTATGCCTGACAATCTTACCTTCTTCATTCATCTTGTTCTGGTAGACCCATTTAGTACCAATGATATTTTTATCTGCTGGTCTAGGAACTAATTCTAAAGTTGTGTTCTTTTCAATCTGTTGCAACTCCTCTTCCATAGAATCCATCCATTTGTCACTTTTGTTGGCCTCATTGAATTTCTTGGGTTCCATTTCAATCATGAGGCATAAATTCACTTATTCATTATTTCAGGCACATCTTCTTCTTGTTTGTACACTGTCACTTTTATTTCCTATAATCTGCTCTTCTGGGTGATTTTTCTACACATATCTATTAGGGGTCTTGTTGGGTGCTTCTCCCAGTTCACTTTTTGACTGAACTTCATCTCCATCACATGAATCATCATACCCGTTTACTTGTGCTTGTTTACCTTTATGCAAATCTTCATCAACTCTTACATGCACACTTTCAATGACTCTTCTCAGTCTTTTATTGTAGAATTTGTAGGCTTTGTTGTGAGTAGATTAACCCAAGAAAATACCTTCATCACTCATAGAATCAAAACCACCTAAACTAGCTTCATCTCTCTTGATGAAGCATTTACTTCCAAAAACTTTGAAATATTTAACTGATAGTTTTCGGTCATACCACAGTTCATAAGGTTTCATTCTGCTATTTGTTCTCAGTCGAACTTGTTTTAGTGTACATACAACAATATGAACTGCTTCTTTCCAGTACATATCTAGTATGTTTGCTTCATTCAACATAGTTCTTGCCATCTACTTGATAGTTCGGTTTTTCCTTTCTACAACACCATTTTGTTGTGGTGTTCTTGGGGCTGAATATTGTCTTCCGATTCCATGTTTCTCATAGTATTCTACAAACTCATTTGATGTGAACTCACCACCCTAGTTTGATCATAGACACATCATCCTGCATCCAATTTCCCTCTCAACCATCTTCCAAAATATTTTGAACCTCTCATATGCTTGTGATTTGTCATGTAGAAAAGTGACCCATGTCATTCTTGAGAAATCATCAATGAACAGCATGAAGTATCTCTCACCGGCCAAAGCTCTTGTTCTGATTGGACCACACAAATTTGTATGCACAATTTCTAAGGGCCTTGAGGTATTATGTTCTTTGGTCTTGAAGGTTACCTTAGTCTACTTACCTCTTAGACATTCATCACAAAAGGTGCTTCTCGGTTTGATGATCGGTGGTATATGTCTCACATAGCCTTTCTTTCTCACTTTAACCAAATTATCAAATTTTGTATGGCCTAATCTTTTGTGCTACGTTTAGCTCTCATCTACTTGTCCCATCAAGCATTGGGACTCAAAGCATTCCTTCACATTGTACACATTTCCATTTGTCCTTTTACCTTTTGCAACAATTTGTTCGGTACTATCCTTCCTTATCTAATAACCAATAGAGTTAAATGTGAATTTGTATCCTTCGTCACACATCTGACTCACACTTAGCAAATTATTCTTTAGTCCTTTCACATAGTATACATCATGTGCTTTTAATTTTCCATCTATGTTCAAAGTACCTTTGCCTTTTATCTTGATGGAAGAATTATCTTTGAACCTCCATTCCAATCATCAAACTTGATGAACTTATTTATATCTTCGGTCATATGATTAGAACAGCCATTGTCAACTACCCATAAATTTCTTCTTTCTACATGCAAGGTAGTCTGAACAATCAAACTTGATTCAACCTTATTATTATCCTTTTCAGCCCAAATCGGGTTGGCTTCTTTCTTCTTGTCTGCCGCAATCTTCTGCTCCAGTTTTTCTTTTGGTCTCTGATCCGGTACGAACTTCTTTTGCTTAGATGTCTTGAGTTTGCAATGTTTTGCAATGTGGCCAACATTTTGACAATGATAGCATTTCACATTGACATTAAAAGATGAACTTGAAAAACTATTGTAGGATGTTGGCTGACTTCTCCTACAATCATAACTCCTATAACCAGACTCATTACAATGATAACAAATAATGTTCATCTCCCAGAGTGCAACAAACAAATTTCTAATTTCAAAACTAGTAGGGGGCTTATGCATCAAACTACAATCAACAATTTTATGACCAAACTTATTATAGCGGTAACAGTAACCATGGAATTCAGGTACATACCAATCTTCTCTCTTTGGACCGGCAAACCTTTGTCTCATCGGGTGTCTTCTTCTCATGTCATTGACTTCAATGAACCCTTCATTATCAACCTTGTTCTTGCCTTTAAGATTTGCATTCAGGTATAGTGAGTGAGCCTTTCAATTCAAGGTTTGAGCATTCCAGTTCACAAGCTGATTTCTTGTGGCTTCAGCATAGGTCTTTTTCTTGGTAGCTTTGCTGACAGTAAAGGTTTGTTTTTCTTTACTTTTACTTGAAGAAGTAAATTGTATCTCCTTGCCTGATGTGTCTTTACTGTTGGAACTTTTTCCTTCTTCAAAACCTATACCTCTGGTATCTTTAGACTGCTTCTAATTACTTAACATCTTGTCCAAGGCTTCAGCACTGCTCTCATATTTGCTTCTCGTCTTCAATTCATTCTTTCTCTTTTCAAGCTCCTTTCTGAGCCTTACAATTTCTTCTTCCAGATTTTGATGCTCCTTCTCCTTCTTTATCAAATCGGAGGATGTAACTTCACATATCCTTTTAGCTTCTTCCAATTGGAGTTTCATATCTCAAATTGTTTTCTTGGTCTCCTCAAGTGATTGCTTCAAATGATCTTGATCTTCTGCAATAGCACACTTAACCTTTTTGAGTTCCCTTCTTGGTTTACTCAACTCCTCAAGAGCACTTATGAGCTCACCATCCAAGTCCACTTCAGCTTCATTATCTTCATATTCATTACCTTCATCAACCGGTTCATCTAGTGTCATAAGGAGATTGGTTTCTCTTTCATCCTCACAACAGTCATTTTATGAGGCACTTTCTTCATCTGTGGCATCATCTTCAAAAGTATATAGGTTGTTCTGCTTCCGGTAGTTTCTTCTATCTTGTCAGTAGGATTTCTTCTTTTTATCCTTACCCAAAGGTATACCGGTGCTTTGTTTCTCCTCTCCAACATACTCACCATAGGGACATTTTGAAACAAAGTGTCCTATTTTACCACAATTAAAACATTTGAGAGGTAATTTTCCTTTGTACTTATCGGATCCTCTTTTAAGCTTCCTTACAAAGTTTTCTACTGTTGTGTTTGAGTCTTCACTAGATTATCCATAATTAATTTCTTCCTTACCCTTTCTGATGGACATGGAAGCAACCTCTTTCTTTGAAGTTCCTTCACTGGTTGTCTCATCGCATAGTCAGTTAGGGATCCAAAAAACTCATCCATTGAAAAGGTTTTCAGATCCTTGGCTTCTTCTATTGCAAAGACATTTCTATCATACTTAGATGTGATAGATCTAAGCACCTTTTTGACAATGACTTCATCAGCTATATCCTCTCCAAGTCCTCTAATAGTTTTCATTGTTTCATCAATTCTTTGAAGATAATCAACAATCTTCACTTCATCTTTCATCTTCAAGCCTTCAAGCTGACCTCTTAGTGTTTGCATTTTAGCCTCCTTGACCTTGACATCTCCTTCAAACAATCTTTTCAACTTATCCCATGTTTCCTTGGCGGATGAGTAGTGCATAACCTTAACAAACTCATTATCAGAAAAACCACTGAGAATGGCATGCTTGGCCTTGGCATTGTAGACGTATAAATCTGAACATTTTCCTAAATAAACATTTGATATTTATTTTAACCCTGTCCCCTTATTAATTAAATCTTATTTAATTAATTTTTTCATTTTCATCTATTTGATTAAATAAATTACTCAATTGATTTAATTAAATTCACCTAAACCTTTTCTAGCCTTTAATTAAATAAATCACTTTGTTTAATTAATTCCCCTTTCTCCCTTTTTAATTAAACTTACATTTAATTAAATTTATCCTTGCAAATAAATAAATCTAATTTATTTAGTGAATCCCCCCACTTGTATTTATGCAAGTTGCATCTATTTTCGTTGAAATAAAGTAATTTTATTTTAATTAAAATCATTTTCCCTCATCCACTTGCATTTTCCTACATCTCCCACTTGCCTCCTAAACCCCTTCTAGATTCTTCTAATTACTTCCAATTTAGCCTAATTCATTTCCTAATTATTGTCATATTCCTAAGCAAAGATAAGTCACTTCTCAAAGCCTCCAAAGTCTTCCAAACCATTAAAGGCTCTTACATAACCATTTATGGTTAACTCATCTTTGACATTTGGTTAGAGACTTTCCTCTAACTTAACCATCCTTCTAACTAAAGGGTCTCATCAAAAACTTATGCCTTTGACCATGGTTATCCTATTAACCCTTGGACAAGAGTTTACTCCTTGGGTAAAAGATTTATACATTGGATAACCCTAACTTAACCTTAACCCTTACCTCCTAAGGTAACCTTCATGTCTTCTCAGGCATTTAATGCTTCTTGCATCCCCTCTTAAGAAACCTCTTGTTGACAATTGTCACCATTTCATTGGTGAGAATTGTAAACATAGATTGATTAACTTTCAATCCTAGCCCTTGTTAAGATTATTCAATCTCAATCATCCATTGCCCTATTTTCCCTATAAATAGAGCTCTCATTCTCCTCATTTTCAAAAAGAATCCAAGTTTCATGCATCGACATTATAGTCTAATTTACTAAGCATTTTAGCCTCTATTTGTTAAAAGGTCATCATAAACATTTTAAAGCATTTCATTTTTATATCAATAATATATCCATGCTATCATATCATGATTAGGATAATTTAGCAATATCTTTATCATATCATTATTTTCATACTAGCTTAATCATCACAGTTTTAACATCATATATATCTTAGAATGCATTCATGCATATAAATCAAATATAACACATTCTTGGAGTTGTCATTCCTAAGTCACTTGCTCAATGATCTGAGAGAAAAACATTGAATTTAGGGCTCCTGTGAGATAGAGAACAATGGGACATCCCTTGGGAAGTTGAACTAATTCAATTAGCTCATATACTTGCATCAAAAGTCTCATTGGTGTTGTTGGCCCTCACAACTGGAATGGCAACTAGGTAATAAAACACAATTCAGAGATTGAATATCCTTGAATAGCTAACTTTCTTGTGGTAAAGCCTCATTTATTTATCAACTAGGGATGTAAACTTGAAATGGGTCAGCACTGTATGTGCACCAAGTTCATATTGCAACCATTCTATATTACTATAGCAAAGGAAATTATTCTAAAGTAAACACACGGAATCTTAATGAACTAATACTTAATCTTACAACTGGAAATTACTTTAAACAACTATTGTTAAATGTTAAAGTTTTGGAAAGCAATAGGAACTACTCTGTTGTTGTGGCTATAGGAAGAGACATAGGAATTATTTCCAATGGCTGCAGGAACAGACAATTGCAGAAACAACTACTATAGAAGTATGAAACTAACTGGAACATACAAAGGATTACTCACCAAGTGGGCCCCCTTGAGTGAGTATCTCCAGAACTTCAGATTACAATTGTTTAAGTATTCAAAATTATATCAATCTCTTTATTTCATCTTGACTAAGAAAAATACATAAAATACTAGAAGATTGCGTATTACAAAATATTATGGTCGTTCTCTACTATCCCCGAGAGCAGAAAGATCCCTTTATTTATAGGAAAACATATAACAAACTTCTAACTGATCGACCACATTCCTACTGAATAGGTGAACAGGATTTATTGACAAGAGAGAAGAAAAAGTCAGCATAGGAAAACAGAACAACATATGTCCTACAACTGAGAAAATATAGCATGACTCGCTTCCTAGATCTAAGCTCCACTAAGAATAGTTATAAATGTTTTCATAAATCAGTCTGTTGAAGAACCGGTCAAGTGGTTTCAATCATTACTGCATTTCTCTGACTGGGTCTGCATTGCAGTTATATACTTGATGCTCCTTTAAGCTGCCATTTAGTCTTTACTTCACCTTTGTTGACCCTGCATCATGATATTAATGTGCACAACAAACATGTGTATATACTAATGCTAACATGATATAATATAAACCATATTTATAATTGATTTTAGATATTTGCATAGATAGATCATTTAAAACCATTATATGACATCCTTAGGTATAAGTTAAACCAGTTTCAGAAACACTTAAAAGGTATCAACTTAGGAGAGTATTATAATCCAAATATCATCTAATCATAAGACATAGACGGTAGTATCATATCAAAAATCTATCAAAATAGAGCCATTATTTAGGCTCATCAGGTGTGTGGGTCTTTTGACCTCAATTTATTCATTTTGGTCACTGCATTTTCCCGCATACATTTATGGCACCCACCGTGGGGCTCATCCCCAAAAATAACATCATTTTTTTCTGCAAGCTAAGGATTGCAAGCACCCTGGTATACCCTTTTAGCGCATTTAGAGTATACTTTAGTGCATGTATGACAAACTGTAGCACATTCATCGCACTATTTAGCGCATAGGACCAATCTTCTAGCACTTTTGAACTTCTTTTTAGTGCATAGCCTTCTCTTCTTTTTATGGGCATAGAAGCGTCAGTGTAGTGCATTCAGGCATCAGAGTAGCATGTAAGGGTTTTATTTTAGCGCTTTGGCACCATTCTATAGCGCGTATGTGTGGAAGTTTAGCACGTGGTTCTGACAGAGAAAAGGAAAAGTTTGTAAAATAGGTAGAAAGATTAGGCTTATATAAGACCACCATATATTTTTTTGTTAATTTTCTGACTTCTTTGCTTGCAGATTTTAACAGTTTCCTACAGGTTGAAGGAAATAAAATTAGGATTTATGTTTTCTTTCTAGATTTTTGAAGTTGGATAAAAAGAACTTATTTTTCCTTTGGATTAAAAAGAACATCATCTTTCTTTTGGGATTAAAATCAGCCACATTTTTTCTTTGGGTTTAAAAAGAATCAAAATTTGCAAGTTTAAAAAGAAGAACAAAATTCACATTTACTTTCTTACAAGATTAGGGAAAACACTTCCTTTTGGACTCTAAAAAGAAGAACAATTTTTCAATTTTCTTGCACAAAGGTAAAAAGAACAATTCCTTTCTTGCAAAATTAAAAAGAACAATCAACTTGTCCATTTCTTACAAAAGCATTTCACTTTCAAGCAACGTGCATTATTTTAAGTTGACCAGGATTTCATTTCCTAGATTAAACAAACAAATTGTTATGGGGAACTAAAAAGAACTCCATGCTTGTTGGAGCAACATCTCTGAATAGAGGATAGATCATCATTGATTTAAAGGTTAAAAAGAACACTTGTTTGCCTTGTCTCGAAAGTGGAAGTTATATGATATCCCCTTAATTAAGTGACCAAAAAACCAAACAAATCTTTCATGCTTTCTTTTACTTCAAGCACTTAAATCCTTTAGAAGGCCTGCCCTCCCGAGTTTCCCTTAGGGCGCCATTAAGGTTGGTGAGAGGGGTATGACCTAAGTGGGAAACGGATTTATCACCAAGTGTTCCAACCCACTATAATCAAAAGTGGAGGCTGACGAAAGTCCCCTCCAACGGTTTTTCTCAGCAATTAGCCTTCCCCGGGTATCTTTAAGATACGTAAAGCCTTTGTCCTAAAGGTTGGGAAGCCTCCCAAGGGAGTTTATCACTGAAGACCAAATGAAAGCTTGATTAAAAACCTTAGCATTAGACACTTTGAACCAAGTCAGTTGTCAAACATTGGTAATATCATAGTGCAAGGGTGGGGAAGAATCCGCCCCCAAGATCACTCACCATATATCTCCCAAGATAGCTACCCAATTGTGAAGCAATTCACTTTGGGTTAATTTCTAGCAAAAGGCAAAAAAAATGGGCACCCAATAGGGGATGACAAGGTTGTTTGAGTTGATGGAATATTGAGACTAGTGGGATATGATATTGTCAATGACCCTTGAATAAAGAGTTTGCTTGATCTGTCTTTTTGTAATCCAAACCAGTGAAAACATCGGGGATATAAACTATTTATTTAGCATAGACAAGTTGTTATCTCTTCTATCTGCTATTTTTTCAATTCATTTTCAGAAAAACCATCCATCAAAATCACAAGTGTTATTTTTCAGCATCACAACAAAAGCATCAAAATGGAGAAATCATGACAGTTAGTGCGTAGGAGCAACATCCTAGCGCATCAGAAACATTCAGTAGTGCATTCCAACCAACTTTCATCACTCACCTTAGTGCATGATCAATATCACACTGGTAAGAATTTAGATAGCGCTTGTCAACATCAATGTAGCACATACAAGCATCAGCCTAGCGCATTCAAAGCATATTATAGTGCTTCCATACGAAACATCAACACGTAAAAAGGACATATTAGCGCATAACCTATCCAACAATTATATTATCAAATTGTCTAAAATAGCGCATTGGAGAGGTAGCATAGTGCATCTAAAACATTCTATAGCATTTTGAGAACATTCTTTAGCGCATCAGGTCTCTGTCTTAGCACATGGTCAAAATTAGTGAAAAACAGAGGGCAAACCAGTCACTGTGAAGAAAATTTATCAACAGTTTCGGATACCCTTTTAGGTCCTCTAACAAATCTAGCAACGGAACTTCAAAGAGGAATCATAGGAGAGAAATTTTGAATCCAACAAAGCACTCTTAGAAAGAGTTTTCAAATCTTCAAACTGGCCTGAGATCATATTTCATCCAACAAAATTAAAGAGTATCAGAATTGTGATCAAAGTTCCACCATCCAACAAATCCTATCAAAACAATACCTAGTTAGGTCCTCAAGTTGTCAAATTAAGTTTCTACATCAGGAAACTTGACTCATATCATTTTACACACCTTGTTGTGGAGGCGAATCAAACTAAACCTCTACTTGATAAAGTAAACTTGAGTTTCCAAATGAATATCCATATCCAACATCAACATAAACATCAAACATTGATCATTTGTGTATGACCACTCCTCATATTTTGAGAAGAAGAAGTCTTCATCAAAAGACTATGTTGAAGAAGAGACAACCTAGTTCTAAGGCACTTATCAAAAGTTATGCAGAACATCTATCACAGACCATAAAACCTTCATTCAAGGGTATTACTGACCCAAAACTAATACAAGACCTTAAACTTGAATCAAGAGGCATATAAAAAGATCAACCACTCTTCTCAACTCCAAACCAATTTCAAAGGTTATATTACATCCCTATAGACCTTTATTCAATATTTCAGATCATAACATTCACAACAACATGAGAGAACAAATTCTTTATTGCCATGGAATACTCTAGTAGTTCAGGGTTTCATCATTTAAAAAGTATTTTCACCAAAATAATCACAAATTATTCAATTCTTAACCAAATTAAGTCAGACAAAAAGAACTGGAAAGAGGATTTAGAGACCTTTTCAACACATATATCCTTTCTTCATTATGATCCCTCATGTGACCACACAAAATGTTGCAACCGGACTGCTACTGCTTTCACCAGTTTCCTTTTCACCATGAACTATAGAAACAATCATCAATAACTTTTCACATATTGATTATAAAGAAAATATCTCTATTCAAACTTTATATTACTGAGTTAAAAAACTTCTCTCAAATTTATAGCCAGATCCAATGGTTAAATCAAAATTTGTGAGGATTTTCCCAAAAACGAGTAACACTTGGCAGGGTTTTGACATTTTTTGTAAAAACAAACATATCTTGCCAAATACTCCACAAAAATGCATAAGAAAGGATTCATCTTAAATATATTTTATAAATCTATCATTAAAAAATATCTACATATAAAAATTACACCAAATGTGATCCTCCATGGATCTATGACAGTCACAAATTCCTTAAAACCTTATGACGGTTTGAGGGTTTGATAGATAATCTTTGTCAAATCCCCTCCAAACTACTCTACCCCCTTGATTTCGACCAAACATGGTTTTATAAACCATTTCCAAATCCTTCCTAACTAATCTAACCACCTCATGACCAGTGGATTTCATTTTTACACTTTTGTTCCACTTTTTGGCAATGTTGCAACTTTACAATTTTTACAATTTTTGCATTTTTGACATAAATGACTCTAACCCTTACATGGACACTTTTAACACTTCAAGATTGAACAAATACAATATATTTAGACAAAATGGCTCATTTATCCTTACATATTATGATTAAATGGACTCAAATAACCTTAATACATTACGAATGACTCAAATACAATAAAATTGCTCATATTATGACTTTTGACCTCCTGGTATGCTTGTGGGCTTAGGTGCCTCTGCACCATACTCCCAACCTTGAAAATTTTCCAAGTCCCTTGGAAACGTGAGTACAATGACCTGGAAGAAAAAATTTGAGTGAAATTTTCACCTTTGTCTTCATCTTTACCTCTTTATGCCTCTTTATGTTGCTACTTCCTTCTCAAATAATCTCTTTGTGACTCCTACCAATGGAGTTTGTAGTGGTTTCTATCCAAGTGCTTTTACCAACCATAACTACACCTATCCATGTTGCATCACCTCACCAACAACCTTTGTGCCCCACCTAGGATTTCTCCTCTTTTCCTCTCTCCCTAGTCTTTTGGCAATCAATGGACCATCCCATGGCCCTTGACAGACCTTCCTTGTCTGCCCACACACAACACCAGCTTCCTCTTGCAGCTAGATGGACAAGCACCTGCAACCAAAACTCATCCATAACACAAAATGAAAACATCTCTCTTATCCCAGATCTTTTATTGGTCTCTGATACCAATTTGATGCAGAAACATCTATCACAAAACATAAAACCTTCATTCAAGGGTATTACTAACCCAAAACTAATACAAGACCTTAAACTTGAATCAAGAGGCATATAAAAAGATCAACCACTCTTCTCAACTCTAAACCAATTTAAAAGGTTATATTCCATCCCTGTATACCTTCATTCAATATTTTAGATCATAAAATTCACAACAACATGATAGAACAAATTCTTTATTGCCATGGAATACCCTAGTTCAGGGTTTCATCCTTTAAAAATTATCTTCACCAAAATAATCACAAATTATTCAACTCTTAACCAAATTAAGTCAAAAGAAAAGAACTATAAAGAGGATTTGGAGACCTTTCCAAAACATATACCCTTTATTCATTATTATCCCTCATGTGACCACACCAAATGCTGCAACTGGACTGCTACTGCCTTCGCCAGTCTACTTTTCACCATAAACTGTAGAAAATAATCATCAATAACTTTTTAAATATTAATCTTAAATAAAATATCTCTAGACAAACTTTATATTATTGAGTTAAAAAACTTCTCTCAAATTTATAGCCAGATCCAAAGGTTAAATCAAAAGTTATAAGGATTTTTCCAAAAACGGGTAACCCTTGGCAGGGTTTTGACAATTTTTGTAAAAACAAACATATCTTGCCAAATACTCCACAAAAATGCATAAGAAAGGATTCATCTGAAATATATTTCATAAATATATCATTAAAAAACATCTACATACAAAAATTACACCAAATGTTATCCTCCATGGATCTATGACAGTCACAGATTCCTTAAAACCTTATGACACTTTGAGGGTTTGATAGATAATCTTTGTCAAATCCCCTCCAAACTGCTCTACCCCCTTGATTTCGGCCAAACATGGTTTTATAAACCATTTCCAAATCCTTCCTAACTACTCTAACCACCTCATGACCAATGGATTTGATTTTTACACTTTTGTTGCACTTTTTGGCAATGTTGCAACTTTACAATTTTTACAATTTTTGCATTTTTGATATAAATGACTCTAACCCTTACATGGACACTTTTAACACTTCAAGATAGACCAAATATGATATTTTTTTACAAAATTTCTCATTTATCCTTACATATTATGATTCGATGGACTCAAATAACCTTAATACATTATGAATGACTCAAATACAATAAAATTGCTCATATTATGACTTTTGACCTCTTCGTATGCGTGTGTGCTTAGGTGCCTCTACACCAAAAAGGAATAAATTTCTCTATATCAACCGTCAAATATTTGCATCACATCATGCATTCTTGCATCATATGTGGTTGTATATCCAAGGAAAAACAAAATAATTTGACAAAGAGCTTTTGATAAGTAGGACTTACATTCAGAAAATGGCATTCAACCAACACCTTAATAGTGGAGGAAGGATTAACCCCGCTTTGTTTCCAAAATTTCTTATCACTTACAATGAATCTCTACCTAAGCCACCAACTCCACCAAGAACCCCAATAGAAGAAGAATAATTCATCATAGTAGAGATATATTAATGCCTATTGTCACTCGATCTCAGAGAAACAAAGAGAAGAAATCACAACCAGAATCAAGCATGGGTCATAGACTATCCAATCCTTTTGATGAATATGAAAATATGGGAGAAACAAAGATCACCAAAGAACTTCTCCAAGAATTTCAAGAGAACGTGTCTTTCCAGAAACTCGTAGAAAGACTTATAAAAGCAGATAAGGAAAAATATCTACTCATGCTAACTAGCAAAGGAGTCAACATTCCTGAGTATTTCGACACAGATAACTTAAGGAATATAGATGAGAGAATTTCAAGAACAAGAGCAATAAAATATGCCTATCAAGAACAATGAAGAGAAGAAGAGGCACATGATCAAGAAAACATACGCAACCAAGATCACACCCATGAATGAGACAACACTCATGAGCAAGACCATGCCCCGCAATTGGGACAATCATAATGAACGAGGGGAAGCTCCCCATCAAAGGACAAATGCACCCATGGATGCTCTTACACAACAACTCCAAACACTTCAAAGATAAATGCAGGACATGCAACAAGGAACCATAATAAGATACTCCTTGGACGAAATTTGTCCTTACCCTTTTGATAGAAGATTGAACATGGTACCTTTTCCCCCGAATTTAGGTATACCAAAGTATAACAAAAATGATGGTAAGAGTGATCCCCATGATCACGTTCGGGAATTTTGTACCATGAGCTTAGAGTTTTCTCACAATGACACATACTTAATGAGATTATTCCCAATAAGTTTGGGAGGGAAAACAATGAAGTGGTTGCCAAAGCTTACACCTCCCATCAGATCATTTGATGAGTTGGTAAACAAATTCATAACATAATACTCCTATAGCATCCAACACACAATCACTATGCTAGATGTGTGTAACACAAAACAAAAGAACAATGAAACATTTATGGTGTTTCTAAAATGATGGAGGCGAATGGTCTCAAGATATCCCCGAGATGTGCTTGAAAAGGAAAAGATGGAAATCTTCAGACAATCTAAATAGTGAGATGAGTTATCAACTCAAACTACAATGCATACCATCTTTTGCAAAATTGATAGAAAATAGTATCCAAGTAGAGGAAGCTTCCATCAAGAAAGGAACATTTAAGTTCTTTAAGGAAGGTGTTAATTCGTCAAACAATAACACCTTTAACAATCAAAATAATAACAACAATTTAGACAAGTCCAAATTTTGGACAAGGAACAAAAACATTATTAATGGTGTGGTAATTGATGCCAACAATGTGAAGTTTAAACAACCAGTGTTGACTTTATCGGGCAACCCACCATCCAATAATGATCAAAAAGGTGCTAATCAAGGCACTAACACTCTTCAACAAAATGCCAACCAAGGAGCTTCAATGTCAAACAACAAAAATTACCAAGGAAACAACAACAACAACCAAGGGAATAATACAAACCAAAAGTGCAACACTAATACTTTCTTGTATCGACGAATATACACGCCATTAGGACAAACCTTATAATCAGTGTTTTGAGATCTATTGGCAAATAAAATCATCACATTGCCAGCCACAAGCAACTTTGAACCCCAAGCCAAACCACCCTGGTGGATGGACTCACATTATTGTGATTTTCATAGAAACAAAGGGCATAACACAAATGATTGCATGAGGCTGAAGAAAATAGTTCAAGACGTGATAGACAAGGGTGACTTAATGGTTCATGGTCATGAAACCAATAGTGACCATAAAACTTTCAAAAAACCTCTTCCCAATTACGACAAAGGAGGAGCGTCAACGTCCAACAATACCAAAGGAGCTCGTATTAATCACATATACGAAAAACACCATCAATCACATATCGACATATGACAATCAATTAAATGTCATAAAAAACAAAGACAAGAAAGAACATGCATCGATAAATGTGACCACAAGAGGGCAGAAATATGTCTTAAAAGGGAACGCATCAACATCAACAAATCTCCCCAAAACTCACTATAACTTGGTCAACCAACTACGGAGAACTCCCACTCAGATATCTATACTTGAGTTACTCAAACTTTCGCTAAAACATAAGGATATCTCAGAGCAAGCACTTATCGAAACAACCATTCCAAATAATCTGGATATTGATCAATTTCAAGCCATGGTGGCCCATATGACCATGCCACACAACATATAGTTTTTTAAACATGATGATGTCTCCTTGAATCATCCATATAATACCCCGCTACATATCGAGGTCTTAATCTATAGACATTGGGTAAAAAGAGTATTAATAGATGGAGGAGTTGGTCTCAATATATGTACTCTAAAGCTTATTCATGCATTGGGCTTCTCTGAGTAGTCTATTGATCTGAAAAAGAAAATCACCATCAAAGCCTATGATGATGAAGAGACCATCTGAAGGAACTATAATATTACCCATTGAGGTAGGTCATGTACAAAGAGACACCATGTGCCAAGTCTTGGACATAGACTTGACATACAATATACCATTGGGTTGTCCATGGATCCATGAAATGCAAGCGGTGCCTTCCACATACCATCAATGTATCAAGTTCCACTACAATGGATAGGAAATTTTAATATCTGCAGATAATAACCCTTTTCAGTATTGCAATGCTATGGGGGCAGCTCAAGATAGCATGGTTCCACACAACAGGGAGGCCCAAGCTTCCTCATCATCCAATCATCAAGAAGAACTCAAGTCTTTATCCATACACTTCAAGCAAAAGATGAAAATCAAGGACCAAGGCATGGGGGAGTACTCTTTTGAACCCTTATGACTATCTAAATTGCCAATGTCACCAAAATCTTATGGGCAATCTTCCACATCAATACATCAGGCAACACAACCCAACACCAAGTTTTATGGTAAATTTATCCAACTGGGCACGCTAGTTAATGAATTAGAAGAGAAAGACATCCTTAGTTGGCTATACAAGGATGAAGAAATCAGAGCTGCTACCATAGAAGTGGTCATACCAACTAAATAGTATGGAAATGGGTTTCGAATCATGCAACAAATGGGATACAAATGAAAAGAACCTATTGGCAAGTGCCAAGAAGACATCATAGAACCCCTGCAACTTCCTTCACAATTTGCAAGAGACAAAATAGGACTTGGGTATGGATAACATATTCCACCTAGATAAAAGAAAAATCACCATCAAAAATCCTAGTGGAGAGCCAAGAAACAATATAATGAAGATTCATGGAAAGAATCACTGCACCAAGTAGCAAAAAAGACAAGGAAGGAGCAAAAGCATCAAGAAAATGAGAAATGACAAGAAGAGCTTGCTATTCAAAAGGAGGAAGCTTCTTATAAAAAAGTACATCATATACAAGAGCTTGATCAAACCAAGGTGGAGCCACCACCTAAAGAAATTTCTACTCACATAAGGGAAATAGTGTATGAACAAATACAAAGAGTACAAGAAAGCACCGATCCTGAATCGGAACAAGCTACAAAACTGGTGTCAATCATTAATGATCTTTTTTCACCATACAACATACCTGTCAGATACAGTGAGGTAACCTGGGACGGTGATTCTGAAATTGATTCCAATGAATATGAGTGGGATAGTTGTTATGATTTTACTGAAGATATTGAGGTGGATACCATCCATGCATACACACCCATTTCTCAAGAGGGACAAGGCTCAGAATCTTGACCGCTTGAATTCGGACCACGATATATCTACGAGGCTAGTGAGAACGAGCAACAACAATATAAATAAGGCAATATCGAAGAGAATAACATCGACGACCTCAAAAATATCATAGACCTCACCAGTATCCCAAATGACTATAACGATAATTCCATTATGACACTTACAGAAATTGATCTTAACCCACTAAATGACTCCTTACCACTCATATATCTTGATCTCATAGACTAGGAAGAACCCAAACATCATGATATACCAGTATTCCCAAACGATGAATCAATTTTCCAATACCTGTGCTCAATCAACCTGGAAACGTGCTCCACCAGTGAATAAAATAAAAATATCTACAATCAGGGGAGTGTCAAGTCTCTCAGTCATAAAAATGAAATAAACAAAGGATCTAATGGTGAAAACCAATCAATGGTCGTATTAGATCACAAGAAAGTAAAAATTAAGGATGTATCTGAAGGTGAAAACCTTCTTGAGGCACCTAAAGATGGGAGACTTGACACTCTTCCTGAACATTATCAAGAAAGGTCACCAATATTGATTGAGCCAACTCAATCAATAAACATTGGTACTGAAGTAGCAGTCAAAACCATACATCTGGTAGAATCACTCATAGAAGAAGAAGAACAACCAAATTTTATCAAATTCTTCAAGGAAAAGCAAATCAATTTTTCTTGGTGGTATGCTGACATGCCAGGGGTAGGTTTGAATCTAGTCAATCACTTATCCATCACTCTTGGAGCTAAACCTATCAAGCAAAAATTAAGAAAGATGAATCCACATGTGGCATTCTTGATCAAAGCAGAACTAAAGAATTTATTAGATGTCAGATTCATCCGACCTATAGACTATGCTGGATGGATCTCAAACATTGTACTACACTATTATGGATCTAATAGCAGGCCATGCAATGTTATCATTAATGGATGGCTTCTCTGGCTATAACCAAATCAAGATAGCTCCAAAGGATCATGATAAAACTGTATTCACCTGTCCATGGGGAACATATTGTTGGAACGTCATGCCTTTTGGCTTGAAAAATGCTGGTACAACTTATCAAAGGGTCATGACAACGATCTTCCATGACATGATGCATACTTTCATGGAGGATTATATGGATGATTACTAGCTAAATCATTCACCCGAGCAGAACACCTGGGCATACTAGATAAAATCTTTCAACGATTGGCGCAATTCAAGGTCAGACTAAAGCTTAAGAAGTGTGTATTTGGGGTCACATTTGGCAAACTGTTGGGCTACATTATATTAGAAAAGGCCATTGAAGTAGATCCAGCAAAGGTTCAGGCTATCATGGAGATGCCACCTCCTAAAAAAATTAGCCAACTCAGATCTTTGCAGGGACGGCTGCAATCCATCGGACGATTTATTGCTCAGCTAGCAGACAAATGTCTCCCATTCAATCATCTGCTTCATAATAATATACCTTTCAGATGGGAAGACAAGTGTGTGGGATCATTTCACCAGCTCAAACAATATCTGATGAATCTACAAGTATTGGTATCTCTAATAGTAGGCAAGCCACTCATTCTCTATATATCAACAACAAAAGTATCATTAGGGGCACTGCTAGCACAAGAAGATCCAACAAGCAAAGAATGGGCTATCTATTACATCAACGGGACTTTGAACGGATATGAACTCAATTATACATTCATTGAGAAGGCTTGCTTAGTAGTGGTGTTTGCTTCCCAAAAGTTTTGCCACTATATGCTAGCCCACACAATCAAGCTGGTAGCAAAAATCGATCCTCTCAAATATCTACTTAGCAAAGCCACTCTCACAAGAAGATTGGCTAAGTGGGTCATGATTCTAAGTGAGTTTGATATCCAATATACAGAATGACAAGCTATCAAAGGACAGGTAATAGCAGATCAACTAGCAGAAGCATCATTACCAGACCAACAACCACTACAGGTGGAATTTATAGACATGGATGTGCTCACTATCACCCCCAAGAAATGGACCCTATACTTTGATGGATCCTATACACAACATGGATCGGGTGTCAGCATCTTGTTCGTCACTCCAGAGGGGCACACAATTCAAAGATCTTATAGACTGATGTTTCCATGTACCAACAACATTGTTGAATATGAGGCCTTGGTAACATGAATCAAGGTAGCTATAGAATGGCGAATCACATAATTGAAAGTCTATGGGGATTCTCAATTAGTTATCAACCAGATCAACGATGACTATCAGACAAAGGATGATAAACTAATGCCTTACAAGAGAATGGTGGATGACTTCAAAAAATACTTTGTAAACATCACCTTTGAGCAAATTCCAAGATTGGACAACAGAGCTATCAATGCAATGGCCACTATCACCTCACTGCTGCAAATTCCAAATAAACAAATTCATTACGAGTTCCTAGTAGAGAAATTGTTTTCCCCAGCCTATGATAATTCTGCATCCCAAGTCATCTATGCCCTAACCGGTTTGGATTCACCTCTATACAGGAAGATCTATGATTATCTCAAAAATAATATTCTCCCTCTAGACCTATCTCACAACCAAAAACACAGCTTCATCCAACAAGTTGCCCACTATACCTTAATTGCTGACACACTTTACCGCCGAGGTCTAGATGGTACTCTTCTTTGATGTCTCGATCGTAATGAATCTGACTCTACCTTACATGAGCTTCACAAAGGTATTTGCGGTAAGCATTCAAGTGGTCCTACTCTCGCCAAGAAACTTGTGAGAATAGGATATTACTGGCCGACAATGGAAAGAGAGTCCTATCAATTTTCTAAGAAATGTCCTAAATGTCAAATTCATGGTAACCTTATCCATGCACCAGCACAGGATCTGCAACCATTCGCCACATCTTGGCCTTTCTGTCAATGGGGACTCGATCTGGTAGGAAAGATTCATCCGTCCTCTTCAAATGGGCATAAGTTCATTATCACCACCACGGAGTATTTCACCAAGTGGATCGAAGCAGTCTCGATGACCACCATAACTGGAAAACAGATCTCATCATTCATCCTCAACTATCTCATTTGTGGATATGGCATTCCCAGTTTCATCATCACAGATAATGGACGTCCTTTCGAGAATCAAGATGTGCGAGAGCTATGCGAATGATTCAAAATCCAACATCGTTTCTCCACACCATACTACCCGCAAGGGAATGGTTAGACAAAAGCATCCAACAAAACAATCCTAAAAAATCCTTAAGAAAACAGTAAATGATGCTGGCAAGGATTGGCATGTACAACTCAATCTGGCACTTTGGGCCTACAAGACCAGTATTTGGACACCTACAGGGGCTACATCATATTCATTGGTGTATGGTTCAGAAGCAGTTCTACCTCTTGAGGTAGAAATCCCATCTCTCTGAGTATCTTTGAAGGGCCTCATACCAGATGAGGAATATTGAGTGAATGGGTTGCAGGAACTAGAACTTCTTGATGAAAAACAACAACATGCCCATGATCATATCAAGGCATATCAACAACGAATGTGCAGAAGCTATAATCACAAAGTCATCCCAAGGGCTTTCAAAGTTGGTGTTCTTGCACTAAAAGAAAATACCAAAAATCAGCAAGATCAAGAAAAGAAGGGGAAGTTTGAACCTAACTGGTTGGAACCCTTTGTCATCATATCAGCCTACGGATCAGGAGCATATCAGTTATCAAATTCAGAAGGGGATGTGGTCGACAAACCAACCAACAACATCCATCTGAAGAAGTTCTACACTTGAGTCGTCCAATGCACGGATCAAGCAAAAAAAAAAATTTAAAAGTATCAAAAATCGTCACTATTGTGAAAACTTGGCAAACAGACACCTTGTGACACAAAAATAAATAAATACAAAAATACAAAAAAATGAAAAACAAATCAAAAAGTGCAATAAAAACAAAGGGTGAAAACCTAGCAATAGGCACTATTTGTGAGAGAACATCTCCTCTATCTATTGGTACTCATATCTTTGATCCCTCTAGTCTCAGCTAATAGCTATCGCAGAATGCTTATACACGTAACTTTATCCCGGACATACTTAGCATAGTCACTGTCCTTGATTATCTAAACATTTATTCATATCATATCCCACCATGGCTTGGTGATCAACGTATATATCCATGTCAATGAGTGTCCATAACTGGGGGCAACATTCATCTCACTTTAGCATTCAAACAACAAACAAGGATCGCACCATACTAGGGAACCAATATCAAAACTGCTCATCAGACTAGATAACAAGATCATTATCCAACTGCAACTTCAACACACATACGATGGATGATTTTTCTGAATTGTGATTTATTTACATTTGACATGAAGTTTTAGCTATTTGTATCTTTATTTCCGAATCATTAGATCTCCTAAGCTACTCAATGATGCACTGAGCTAGAGAAGCAACAAAGGAATCTGATATGTTCCCTTGTTTTCTGTTTGTGAGGCAATCATGCGTATGGTGCAAACTTGTCTCGAGACACGATTGGAAACATATCATTGAAGACATTTTCCACTTTGCACATAAAAATGGTTAACTCTTGTCTGTTTTACGCAAGCAACACTCACGTTGTCTTGGTTCAATTATACCTCGACGCTTGTGTCATTTTGCAATATCAAACATCCATGTAAGTTTTACTCAGGTCATTATGATTCAATTATACCATGATTCTTGTATTAACTTTCAACATATCAAAAGCTCAATGATGACAAAAAGAGCACAAACAAGTGACTAAATAGGAATGACAATGACAAAATTAAAGCAATCATGTAGTTGCATATTATTTTAAACTTATATTTAGTTGCATATCATTTAAACTTGCATTTAGTTGCATATCATTTTAAAACTTGCATTTAGTTGCATATCATTTTAAAACTTGCATTTAGTTGCATATCATTTTAAACCTTGCATTTAGTTGCATATCATTTTAATCTTGCATTAGTCTCACATCTCATTATCATTATCATACATCGCATTTTCAAGATACATCTCATTATCATTATCATACATCTCATTTTTAAGATACATCTCACATCTCATTATCATTATCATGCATCTCATTTTTAAGATACATCTCACTCACATCTCATTATCATTATCATACATCTCATTTTTAAGATACATATCACATCTCATTATCATTATAATAGATCTCATTTTCAAGATACATCTCATAAATCATAAACATTCAGATAACATCACATCTCATTTCAAAGTAAACACAACAATACATCATCACATTATCACCCATTCCATCATGAATCATTCATTCACATCATCATATAATAATCAAAATCAAATGATCAAGAACATCATTATTATCTAAGCATCTAATCATCCTCATAGAATCATTATATCAAAACATAATGCATATCGTAAATTAATCATCATCAATAACACATCACATGTGGATCAGAGAAAATCAGTGCTATATATATATATATATATATATATCTCAAAAATGGTTGAAATGTACAAGGGATATCATGTTTGTCAAAATACAAAAAAAGTGATCAAAATGCAACAAAGACGGATCTCTCAAGTATGACTATCTCCTGATGTAGATGGTCTTACAGTAGATGTCCTAGCTCCTAGATCTCCACCAGATGGATCACGTCGAGCAAGCCCCATGACACCTCTACTCTTTGTCCTCATATGGCTACGACCAGATCGAGTGGATGCCACCGCAGCATAGCTAGGTGCTATGTGATCTTGAGGGACCATCTCCTTGCATAAACACCTATAATACTCGGCCTCCTTGGCCAAGTATTGTATCTCTCTCAGTGTGTCCTAGAGTGGGGCACCAGTCAAGGCTCTCTCTAACCTATCAGCAAGGGCCTCTACACGGCCCCGACGCTCTATCTTTGTATCTCACTCTGCGATAACCTGCGTAATCTGTCTTTGTTGCGCTAACACCTGTGCCTGTAGCTCTTGCACCAAGACCTATAGTGCTCTAATCTAAGAATATTATTGATGGGTAGGCACCCTGATCTAAACAGGTACCTGAGTCATAGTCCCACCTACACCTATTCCTATCTAAGGCATTGGTGGAGGTATAATGTTGGATCTCCTCCTCTGGGCGAGTCCCCTATCATCCTCTATCCCTCCCACAATAGCTAGCACCGCACCTACCCTACCACCCCCGCCAGCACCAAGAATGAGACCACCTCTGCCACCACCCCCTCTACCTCTGTCTCCACCTCCACCACTATCTCCACCTCTAGCTCCACCTCTACTCACCCCACCACCTCCACATCCATCTCCTCTACCTTCTCCTCCTCCACCACCTCCATCTCCTCCACCACCACCTCCCTCTCCAACCTCCTCTCCCTCATCCTCCTCTCTTCATCTAGCTCCCTCTCACCTCTATGGTTGCTCCTCCTCATCATCATTAAAAGTAGGCAACAGCTCTGCCAGATCAAAATGCATGCCATGACATGTGCCACAAAGTAGGTAGAGAACTCCTTCATCATCCTAGCATCCACTACCTCGGCCCCATAATCCCAGATCTGTCCCACCAGGGACATGTACTCATCTACAGTTGCTCTGCTATCTCGGGTAGGTCCCCACTCCAGCACATCCTATTGTCGATGAGCATACAAACAGGCTCCCTGTGGCATCCCCTATTGTCTACCATATTGTCGATGAACGTGGTTGTGCAAGAATCGCTCAATAATAAAGGGTGTACGCCCAATCAAGTACCTCAACATATATACATAGGGCATCTCTAGCCCACACCTCACAATCCATATATGGCCTCTAAATGACCGTATAGATATCATCCAGTTCCCTCCGCCAATGCTCTAGTTTGCCCAGCTTACGCTGGATAACTATAGCTGTATACCCATAAAAATATGCTCGACCAACTGGCCTATCCCTATCTGCAAGTGGTCTCAACACTGGTATATGCTCCCAAGCCCATACCTGTAACAATGTCACCCCAGCTGATAAACTAGTATATCCTAGATATACTACCTGGTGAAGCTCTCTGTATAGATGGGATAACATGCAAGACCTCCATGCAAACCTACATCCCTATGTCACCATGTCCTCCAGAACCATTCCCCATCCAATGGCTAGTCCCTTCAACCTACGGTCGGGACACAAAAACCCACCAATGAAACCTGCTAATACTGATGGAAGCGGAACGTAACCCAAATCCAAAAACTCCTGCCACGGGATCTTGTAGCCACTAATCTCATCATCCTAAAAGATACAGCGAAGAGCCTCTATGTCACCCTCCTCAGTCTTCTCATAAGGTAACAGAGCCCCAACCACAGGAATCCGCAGAATCCGATAACAGTCCTCTAGTGTGACTGTCATCTTACCAATCTCCAAGTGAAAGGTGTTCATATCACTGTACCACCTCTCTGCCAAAGTTGTCAGTAACCCCCAGTTAATGATATATTGGACCATGTCCAGCAAAGAGGATAAACCACATCTCTCAATCACATCTTTGTCAGCATATGACAAATGTGGGATGAGTGTCCATGGCCTCGAAAATCGCTCTCGAGACTGGAGCACGCAAAGCTCTGCCTGCAAATCAACAAATATCCATCATCAGTTCTCAAATCCATCCAATCTATTAGCAATCAAAACAAATCAACTTGAAAAAGCGAAGCATATCAAGAACACATCAGAAACATATTCACATCAATAAATGAATCAATCAGTGCATCATATCAAAGACATAATGAAAATCAAAGACCCATAACGAAAATCAAGGACCCATATCAAAAATCAAAGACTCATATCGAAATCAGAATTAAAGACCCATATCGAAAAGTAGATCCATATCAAAAATCAAAGATCCATATAGAAATCAGACCCATATCAAAAATCAGACTCATATCAAAATCAAAGACTCATATCAAAAATCAAGGACCCATATCGAAATCAGACTCATATCGAAAGCAACTCATATCGAAATCAGGACTCATATCGAAATTAGGCTCATATCGAAAGCAAAACATAACAAAATGAAGACCCATATCAAAATTAGACCCATATCAAAATCGGACCCATATCAAAATCAGAATCAGACCCATATCAAAATCAAGACTCAAATCAACTCAACAATCTATATCGAAAAGCAACTCATATCAAAAAACAAGATCCATATCAAACACAAACTCATATCGTAATCCAATAGCATATCCGCATCAGATATCATCACAAAACAGGACTCACATTGGATCATGCACCATATCAGAGTAATCGACGGACCCATATCAACATCTACACAACCTATCTAATCTATTTGACTCACGACGCATTTTTTTTTTCCAACTTTGGACCCCACGCGCTAAATCAGGGCCTCAAAGCGCTAAGCTGCCACATATGCACTAAAATTTTCCACGAATGCGTTGTAAAACACACCCTACGTGCTAAGATATCCTACGTACTAACTGACACACCATTTGTGCTACCCTATTTACCCAACGCGCTAAGCTATCCTACGCGCTAACTGACCTACCCATTACGCTTCCATGCATACCCTATGCACTTAAACCCTCCTACGCGCTAACCTACCCCCCGACTATGCTACAATGTAGCACTAAGACGTTAAACCTACCTAGGGTTTGCTACACGCTAACTTTCCTATCGTATGCGCTAGACAACCTACCCTACACGCTAAACTGGCAAAATCCAACTCAACATTGAAAAACATGACAAAAATAAATAAAATTATTCAAAAACAAAGATGGATTTTAGGCACTTACTAGTGGGCCATAGGTGGCGGGTCTCCGGTATCACCTGACATGTTCAAATTGGTGTGAGGAATATGGAATCGACATCGTCGTCAGAGCTCCAAATATCACAATTACAAAGAGACAAGTGTGCAAATGATTTTCAAAGTAACTTTTTACCTTTTAATAGGGTAAAATCAAAAGGGTTAATAAGTGGGGCATGTATTTTACTGCTACTTTTTCATTTTTAACCTTATCAACATTATTTTTTTAGGAGATGAATCAATAATATGCAGACAACACAATCAATATTCCCATATTGCAATTAATTCAAAAATGCTTATCAACTTGACAACTTTTCACTAGGTCCTTGATTCATCTCTCGAGGGGGTATCATCAATTTTGTTCATCAAATCTAAATCTGGGGCATCATATCGACACTTTGACACACAACATCATATTGATCAAATTTTGACAGCATATCCAACAATTTTCTTTGAATCAACATGTGCACACACGTCACTTCAAAGAGGGGCAAAATGTAGACGTATAAATCTGACCACTTTCCTAAATAAATATTTAAAATTTATTTTAACCCTATACCCTTATTAATTAAATCTTATTTAATTAATTTCTTCATTTTCATCGATTTGATTAAATAAATTACTCAGTTTATTTAATTAAATTCACCTAAACCTTTTTTAGCCTTTAATTAAATAAATCACTTTATTTACTTAAATTCACCTAAACCTTTTCTAGCCTTTAATTAAATAAACCACTTTATTTAATTAATTCCCTTCTCCCTTTTTAATTAAATTTACATTTAATTAAATTGATCTTTGCAAATAAATAAATCTAATTTATTTATTGAATCACCCCACTTGTATTTATGCAATTTGCATCTATTTTAGTTGAAATAAAGTAATTTTATTTTAATTAAAATCATTTTCCCTCATCCACTTGCATTTTCCTATATCTCTCACTTGCCTCCTAAACCCCTTCTATAGTCTTGTAATCACTTCCAATTTAGCCTAATTCATCTCCTAATTATTGTCACGTTCCTAAGCAAAGATAAGTCACTTCTCAAAGCCTCCAAAGTCTTCCAAACCATTAAAGGCTCTTACATAGCCATTTATGGTTAACTCATCTTTGACATTTGGTTAGAGACTTTCCTCTAACTTAACCATCCTTCTAACTAAAGGGTCTCATCAAACACTTATGGCTTTGACCATGGTTATCTTATTAACCCTTGGACAAGATTTTACCCCTTGGGTACAAGCTTTATCCATTGGATAACCCTAACTTAACCTTAACCCTTACCTCCTAGGGTAACCTTCATATCTTCTCGGGAATTTAATGCTTCTTGCATCTCCTCTCAAGCAACCTCTTGTTGACAATTGTCACCATTTCATTGGTGAGAATTGTAAACATGGATTGATTAACTTTCAATCCTAACCCTTGTTAAGATTATTCAATCTTAACCATCCATTGCCCTATTTTCCCTATAAATAGAGCTCTCATTCCTCATTTTCAAAAAGAATCCAAGTTTCATGCATCGACATTATAGTCTAACTTACTAAGCATTTTAGCCTCTATTTGTTAAAAGGTCATCATAAACATTTTAAAGCATTTCATTTTTATATCAATAATATATCCATGCTAGCATATCATGATTAGGATAATTTAGGAATATCTTTATCATATCATTATCTTCATACTAGCTTAATCATCATAGTTTTAACATCATATATATCTTAGAATGCATTCATGCATATAAATCAAATATCACTCATTCTTGGAGTTGTCATTCCTAAGTCACTTGCTCAATGATCTAAGAGCAAAACATTGACTTTAGGGATCCTATGAGATAGAGAACAATGGGACACCCCTTGGGAAGTTGAACTAATTCAATTAGTTCATATACTTGCATCAAAAGTCTCATCGGTGTGTGGGTCTTTTGACCTCGATTTATTCATTTTGGTCACCACATTTTCCTGCATGCAAGCATTGTTTTCATACTCCTTAGTATCCAGATCTATCGAAAGAGCATTAGGGACAGTATACCCATTCTTCACAGACAACTAAACATCAAAACCTAGGGAGGATAGATAGGTTTCCATTCTTCTGCTCCAGAAGGCGTGGTTGGTACCATCAATTATGGGAGCTTTGGAGGAGGAGGATTCATTCCTTTCCATTGTGTTTTTAAACCAAAATCTACCCAATTTAGAGAAAGCTTTGATAAACAGGAAACCTAAGGCTCTGATACCAATTCTAGAACATAAGATATCACTAAGAGGGGGGATGAATCAGTGATTGTTTGCAACTGGTAGGATAATGAAATCACTAACAAGCAACCACACACAAGAGCACATCACACAACACTAGATATATGAGGAAACTCGGTGAGAAATGTTGCAAGAGATCTACTGCTCCAATCCAGCCTCACAATGAGATAATATCTTTACAATGTTTAGGGCACCAACCCCTAGTCTATTCTGAGCACCAACTCAAGGACCACCAACCCCTGCACCGAGAACCCACTCAGTGAAATACAATGAGATATAAAACAATACAATGATACACACTTGTTACAAATGAGTTTTGTAACCCCTGCAAACAATTCTCTCTTTCAGTTAAACTCTTTTCTGTCACACTGCTTCTCTTCTCTACCAGTCCTCTATTCTTACTGTATGAATCCTCTACAACTCAGTTTATGCCTTTTTGGATCTTCTTTGAAAATCACTTTTCTCTCCTTCACTCTCTATTGCTATCTTACCGGTTCAGACACTGTCAGTTAGATGAACTGTTACACTCTATAACTGTCTATCGGTCACCTTAAACCTTGTCAGTTAAACCTTCCTTACTGGTTCATCAACTAACACTCAGTCACTTCAATATTTTTCTATCAACACTCAAACTGATCAGCCTAGTAGAATCACACTTTCTCATCACTCATCTGACATACTATCTAATTTCTTAAGTCTTTGATCTGCATATTTATATACATGCTTTCCCTCCAAAATAAAACTCAAACTTCACGTGCTTAGGGTTTTCTTCACCGACCATAATTTATATATCAAATTGGATCTCATCTTCTTAAATCAAAAACCTACAATAGGTCAACAAAAATCTCTGACCTTTTTTTTATTCTTCCTATAAACGTTTACTATATTTAGCAAACTGGACTTCGTTCATCAGTCTTGATTTTGTCGAACACAATACATGATCTGACTGTTTCTTTCTCCATATCAACAAGATGATCAGATATCCTGCTCTGATTATAACATCAATGAATAAAATCACTGCCCTTCAATTTTCTTTGAGCCACAATCCTCTGCAACCGATTCATGATTTTCACAGTCAATATTTAATACTGACCTGTTTAGCAACTACCTCATCGACACACCATTCACCTACCACTGCATGTTCGTCACCTGGAGTCCACATGACATCTTTGTCAACATCCATCTCACTTGATTGTGTTGGTTCAAACTCAGTCACCGATCGAACATGCTATCAATATACACTAACTGGTTAACCTTCATATTATGCACTTCTTTGTTCTGTCGGTTAGAACATGCTATCTCGGACCGCAGTTACTGGGTTTGCTTGCTTACTGGTTGACAGAATTACCGGTTGATATCTCATACTAGTTGACATCAATATAACAACGATCTCCAATGTCAGTAACATCTTGCATAACGATTGACATACTTACCGGTTGGCATCAATGACAATACAATGCCAAAAGATTTCTAATGGAGTTGTGCATTTGGGAATTTGATTTAGGATCATGCTATGCTATGTAAATTATTATATTGGTCTGGTGGTCGATCTTTAAATCATGTTATATGATTTTGTAATTGAGGGTCGAGGGTTTAGCTAACCTTATTATCAAGGTTGATGAATTGTATATATAGATGATATATTCATGTAATTTAGGTGTCGATGGTGTGTCTCCATTATAAGAGAATGGTTTATGTATGAACAAGAGATTTTTCCTTCGGTATTGAGATTGAGGAGAGATTGGTGTTGCATAGCGGATAGTTGTGATTAAACGAAACTATAATCAAGCATTTGGAGATGTTATTCTTTCAATTCATTTCTTTCAGATTATAGTTTGAATCTTGTTGTAAGTCAGTGAGACTTCCCTGATGGTTGTAGCCTTCTGGGCCATTATATTTAAGCAGTGTGCCTGGATGCATGTGCATTCCCCATTATAATATTTTCACATACTAGTGCACAGTATCATCTTATTGTGGGTAGGTTCCCACCATGGTTTTTCCCTTAACCGGGTTTTCCATGTCAAAATCTTGGTGTTATGTGTTGTGCTTTCAATTTCCTTATCTTTGTTCTACTGTAGTTTATCAAATCTATTTTTTTGATTAATTTTGTTATTCTGACGAAGACTGATTGACCCCCCCCCCCCTCATTCTTCCTTCTTTGTTGCTGCTAACAATTGGTATCAGAGATATATCCTCCAATAGAAGCTTAACCACTTGAGGAGATCTGGGATGGCAGCTCAAGGTGTTATCTTTAAGAAGGACAGTCTGAGGTTTGATGGGAGTAACTATGCTATATGGAAGAAGCGGATGGAAGTGCACTTGAAATGCCTTGGAGAGGATTATTGAAAGATTACAAAGAATGCCTATATTGTTCCTTCGAATGGACTGACTACTCCTGATGAGATCAAGGAAGTTGAACATAATATTAGAGTGAAGGAAGAATCGCTTAGTGCCTGACTGATTCTGAGATGACAAATGTAATGGGACTTCAGACCGCTCATGAGATCTAGGAGAATCTTGAGATCCTGTATGAATGTGATAAACAAGTGAAAGTTGCTAAGTTACAGAGTTTAAAAGGAAAATATGAGACATTGAAGATGGGAGATGATGATAACATACACTCTTTCATGGCTAAGGTGAATGACCTTGTCCTAGGTATCAGATGTGTTGGTGGAACCATTGAGGAAGATGAAATTATTGCTAAGGTGTTGAGATCCTTGCCTCCTGCTTATAAACATAAGGTTGCTGCTATTGATGAGATCTCGAGTATGACTACAATGACAAAAGATATGTTGGTTGGAAAGATAGTTGTATTTGAGCTGAGCGAATTTGGAGAATCACATGGTAAATCTGAGACAACATTTAGAGCATCTACATCTATATCTAGAAAGAATAAATATGATCCTGATGAGTGCAGAATATCTAGATATGAAAGAGAGAGAGAAGAGAGGTAGAAGAGCAAGAAAGAGAGCTAGATGAGCTTGAAGCATTGATTGCCTGGAGACTGCCTAAAGGAGCCAATAAGTATGATGGAAAGTTGCCTTTGAAATGTTTCTCTTGTAATAAGATAGGACATTTTGCTTCTAGATGCCCAGAGAGAATGGTTAAATATGGCAGGCATGATAAGTTTTATAAGCATGATAGGAATGATAGATATGAAAAGCATGAGAAGTATGATAAGCCTTACAAGCCTAACCAAAAGTTTAGGAAATTAGAAGAATTGTTATTATGTTGTTGATGAAGGTGTTACAGATGAAGAATCAGAAGGAGATGAGTTGTGTTTATTTCCATTAAGGAAGATAGACCCTGTACCTATTGATTCCACTAGTTGTACTATTCGGGAGAAAGATTTAGTTGCTAAAGTTGAAGAGAAGGATGAATGGATAATTGACAGTGGTTGTTCACATCATATGACCAGTGATAAAAGAAAATTTGTGACCATGGAAAGGTATGATGGTAGGATAGTTAGATTTGGAGTTGACAAAGCATGTGTAATCCATGGGAGAGGTTCTATTTCTTTTGATGGTAGGCATAACACTAATGATGTCTTGTATGTTAAAGGTTTGAAGAATAATATTTTGAGTGTTGGACATATGGTTGATAAAGGTTATGATCTACAATTCAAGGATGGAAAATGCAAGATCATAAATGCCTCTGGTATAGAGATTGCATCCAGAACTAAGACTGAAGGTAACATTTTTCATTTGAATGCTAATGAGAAAAGTTGTTTGATTGCTCAGATTGATGAGAGTTGGTTGTGGCATAGGATAATGTGTCATGTTAACTTTGATTTAATGATTAAGATCTATTATACACAAGCTGCTAGAGATTTGGCTAAGATTGTTAAGCCTACTAATTCGGTATGTAAGGAATGTCAGTTGGGTAAGAAAACAAGAATTTCTTTCAAGAGAAAATAGTATACATCTACTGGACTGCTAGATCTTGTGCATGCTGACCTATGTGGACCTAAAAATGTTAGAAGTGGGCAGGGTGATAGATATTTTATGCTGCTAATTGATTATTATTCCAAGATGATGTGGGTTGTCTTTTGGAAGGAGAAATCAGAAGCATTGGACAAATTCAAGATATTCAAAGTAAAGCTAGAGAACGATTATGGTTTGAAGGTAAAGTGTCTAAGATCTGACAGAGGTGGATAATTTTGTTCTGATCAATTTAATTCATTTTGTGAGAAGCATGGGATTAGAAGACAATTATATGCTCCTAGAACTCCTTAGTAGAATGGAGTTGTTGAAAGGAAGAACATAATTGTCTTGGATGCTACAAGGACTATATTGATTGAAGGAAATATTTTGAAGATCTACTAGAGAGAAGCTATTAGCACTGCTATCTACACATTCAATAGAGTTCATATCAAAGGTGATACCGGTAAGACCCCATATGAGCTTTGGTTTGGTCATGTTTCTACTATGAGATATTTCAGAGTATTTGGTAGTAGATGTTATATCAAGAGAGATAAGGATATAGGAAACTTTGATGCTAGAAGTGATGAAGGAATTTTCTTGGGATATTCTACAAAGAGCAAAGCCTACCGGTGCTACAATAAGAAACTGAGAAAGATAGTGGAAAGTGCAAATGTGAAGGTGGATGAGAACCTTTGGAAAGAGATCAGAGCATGTGGTTATGATGATGGTCAGCATATTGTTTTAGCTCCTATTTAGACTAAAGTACCTAAGCAAATTGAACTGGTAGAGATAGTTAATCCAGATGTTGCTGCTGGTGGTGAAGAAGTGCAGGAAACTGATAACCAGAACAATTAGAAGACTCCGAGGTATGTAAGATTGAATCATTCTAAAAATCAGATTATTGGTGATAAGAATAAAGGTGTAATGACTAGAAGAAGGTTAGTTGTCGAAGAAGTATGTTTGATTTCTAAAGTTGAACCTAAAGATGTTGTTGAAGCCTGTAAAGATGAAAGTTGGATGAGAGCTATGGAAGAAGAACTAGATCAACATTGAAAAGAATAATACATGGGAACTTGTGCCTAGACCTAAGGATAAGAATGTCATTGGTACTAAATGGGTATTCAAAAACAAATCCAATGAAGCTAGTGAAGTTGTCAAAAATAAAGCTAGATCAGTTTGAAAAGGATATTCTTAGAAAGAAAGAATTTCTTATGAGGAGAATTTTGCTCTGGTGGCTAGACTTGAAGTTGTTAGACTATTACTTTCTTATGTTGCTTATAAAGATTTTAAGGTATATCAAATGGATGTCAAATCAGCCTTTTTGAATGGTGAGCTAGACGAAGAAGTCTACATTGAGCAACCTGGTGGATTTTCATTATCAGATGATGGGGACATGGTATGTAATATGAAGAAAGCTCTTTATGGATTGAAGCAAGCCCCTAGAGCCTGGTATGCTAGACTAGACAAATATTTTTTGAAATTGAGATTTACTAAAGGTGTTGCTGACAGTAATTTGTACTTTAAGATAGAAAATAATAACATCCTGATTGTTGAAGTTTTTGTTGATGATATTATCTTTGGAGGTGATGATGAATTAAGCATGAATTTTTTTGGTGATATGCAAAAATAATTTGAGATGTCTATGATTAGTGAGATGAAATTTTTCTTAGGTTTGCAAATTTCACAGACAGAAAAAGGTATATTCATATCTCAAACTAATTATGTGAAGGAATTGCTAAAGAAGTTTGGGTTATATGACTCCAAACCTGTTGGAACTCCTATGGTGACTGGTTGTAAATTGTCTAAGAATGATGAATGTCTGAAAGCTAATCAGAGTTTATACAGATATATGGTTGGTGAACTACCATATCTTAGACTAGGTCAGACATTATACATGTTGTGTGCATGGTTGCTAGATATCAAGTTGATCTGAAAGAGATTCATGTCATTGTTGTTAAGAGGATATTCAGATACCTGAAGGGATCTATGGATTATGGTCTGTGGTATCTGAGGAATGATGATTTCATGTTGTGTGCCTACACTGATGTAGATTGGGCTGGTGATGTTGATGACCGAAAGAGCACTATTGGTGGAGCATTCTTTTTGGGTAAGAAATTGGTTTCATGGGCTAGTAAGAAACAATATTCAGTGTCCTTATTTACTGTTGAAGTTGAGTACATTGTTGTTGTTAGTAATTGCACTCGGGTAGTTTGGATGAAACAAAAGTTGAAAGATATTTGAGTTATTTATGATGAGCTTATTATTATATACTGTGATAATTCTGGTTCTATTAACATTTCAAAGAATCTTGTGCCACATTCAAAGACTAAGCATGTGTCAATCAAATATCATTACTTGAGAGAACAAGTCAGTGAAGAGAACGTGAAGCTAGAATATGTATCTACAAAGGAACAAATTGTTGATATTTTTACTAAGCCTTTGCCTGCATATACATTTATCTATTTGAGAGACAAGTTAGTAGTATCCACCCCTTATGTTGAGAAATAGATGCATTGAGTTGCATCAATCTGGTGGACTTCACAGTCTTATCCCTTCCTCTGGATTGTGAGTTGATGTTGTTCCTCTAGTGGAGTAGTTTGTATTTTAGGGGGAGAGATTCATGATATTCATGTTTATATTTTGGGGAGAGAGAGTTTGATCATTTGTTTTGAGATCTTTGGCATTGTTGTCAAAGGGGGCGAGAGATCATGTGAAAAACTACTTTATCTATCCTGATTTTAGGGGGAGTTTGCTAGAGATTTCTTCTTGCTTTGCATTGATTATTTTTCACATTCATATGTTGTCATCAATGCCAAAGGAGGAGATTGTTAGAAATTGTTATGAATTGTTTTGCTGGGATATGTTGTTTTCATTGATGTCAACATATTCCTGTGTATTTCTTTGGTGTGTGCAGTTTAGGAATATCTTGTGATTCAGTTTTGCAGTGTTGTTTTGTTGATCATTGTTTTGCAGAGTTTAGTATTTCCTTTGGTATATTCCAATGTGATTAGATCTTGTGCTGATATTTTGAGATATTTTTTAGGATGGTCTTGTGTATCTTCACTTTAGATGGATCATGATTTGGTGCTCCACAAGTTATCTTGCTCTGTGATAGTTACTAATTGGTTGTGTTCTTGAGCTTTTAGATGTTGATCAATGAAGATTTGATAAGTGGTGTTGGTGCAGCTATTACTGATGATTCTAACATGCTTGCTGGTGTTTCCTAGTCACGTCCTATTTGTTTTGTCGATCTGCATTGATTGTTGTGTGATTTTTTGGTGGTTTTTATCAACCGATGATGATTTTTTGTGTTATACAGTTTTCCTGGTGGTGTAGCATGTTGCAGTTGATCTTGACATGATTTCCAGTGGAGTTGTGTGTTTGGGAATTTGATTTAGGACCATGCTATGCTATGTAAATTATTATATTGGTTCGGTGGTCAATCTTTGTATCATGTTATGTCATTTTGCAATTGAGGGTCAAGGGTTTAGTTGACCTTGTTATCAAGGTTGATGAATTATATATTGGTGATATATTCTTGTAATTTAGGTGTCGATGGTGTGTCTGCATTATAAGAGAATGGTTTATGTGTGAACAAGAGATTTATCCTTTGGTGTTGAGATTGAGGAGAGATTAGTGTTGCAAAGCAGATAGTTGTGCTTAACCGAAACTATAATCAGGCATTTGGAGATGCTATTCTTTCAATTCATTTCTTTCAAATTATAGTATGAATCTTGTTGTAAGTCAGTGAGACTTCCCTAAGGGTTTTAGCCTTCCAATCCATTATATTTTAGCAATGAGCTCTAGGCAGTGGTCCTGGATGCATGTGCATTCCCCATTGTAATATTTTCACATACTACTGCAGAGTATCATCTTACTGTGTGTATGTTCCCATCGTGGTTTTTTTCTTAACTGGGTTTTCCACATCAAAATCTTAGTTTTGTGTGTTGTGCTTTCAATTTTCTTATCTTTTTTGTTACTGCAGTTTATCAGATCTATTTTTGTGATTAAGTTTGTTATTCTGGTGAAGACTGATTCAACTCCCCCCCCCCCCTCTCAGTCTTCCTTCTTTGCTGCTACTAACAGTTTGGTCATTGTGTCCCTTTTACGTCCAGATGTTGTTGATTTTTTTGGTTAGATCACCTTTTGTCTCATATCTCCCAGCATCATATCTTGTCTCCCAATTCGGATCATCATTTCCTTCTTCCTAAGTCAGAGGTTTAACATCAGATATCCAAAATTGAACATCAAATTTCATCCCCTTTCCAACTTCTTGAAAGTTAGTCCCCATCTCATCTTGTTCTTTGTTCTATCACCCTTTTTCATCTTTCATCTCTCTAACTCATCAACTAATCATCATGTCGTAAATTTATTATGATGATTTTTAATCGCCCTTCATTTTCTTCCACTTCACCCTATGTCAATGACGATGAGGGTATGGTTGATCAACCTAATGACACATATATCCAAATCATCTCTCAATTCTACTATGATGAGTATGGTAGTTCCTTATTTTCTTCCACTTCACCCTATGTTGATGATGACGAGGGTATGGTTTATCAACCTGATGTGATAGATCTCTAAGTAATGTCACAATCTTATCTCACTTCTCCATCTAGTTCTAATCTTCCATCATATCTCACTTCTCCATCTAGTTCTAATCTCCCATCTTATCTCACTTCTCCATCCAGTTCTAATCTCCCATCTTATCTAAATTCTCCATCTAGTTCTAATCTCCAATCTTATCTAAATTCTCCATCTGATTCCAGTCCTCCATCTTATCTAAATTCTCCATCCAATTCTAATCTTCCATCCTATCTCAATCCTCTGTTTAATCCTAATCCAACATCGTTTGTCACACAAGTTGTGATTGGGGGCATGAATTACACAATACCATTATCATATGTGCCCCCACCCATCCAATTAGTGCCACAAGTGGTCAGTGCTCCACAACATCAACCTCAAGTAGCATCACAACCTATTGTTTCACAACCATGATTCAATTATCTATAGGCACCGCCTTCAGACATTATTGTGATGAACATTCATGAACAAGCACATGGCACCAATCACAATCCTTCATCTCACCTCAATCCTCCACCATCCACTTCCTCCTTTCTCAGTCCACCATCTTCTCTTCCAATTCTCACATCTATCATTCCTCTCCCACCTCCTATCATCATAGAAGACCTTTCATCCATTGATAATCTTCCCTCGCAATCCCCATCACCTACTTCTACCATCATTCACACTCAATCAAAGGAACCTCTTGTCCTCCCATCTACCCTAATTGAGGAACTCCCCATACTTTCATCTACTCCATCTATTCTAATTCAAGAATCTCCCATCCTTCCATCTAGTCCATCCACCCAAGTCATTGACCCTTCTATCATTCCATCCATTCCATTTGAAGAGTCTACCCACTCACCCCTTGTCGCGCCATCCACACCTCTCCCCTCATGCCAAGATCTTGTTCCAAATAAATATCCTACCATTCCATCTCCTCCATCTCAAGATCCCTTATCATCCCCTCCTCCAATTCAAGATCCTACCATTCCATCCCCTTCATCTCAAGATCCCCTATCATCCCCTCTTCCAATTCAAGATCTTCTCATCCCATATGCTCCACCTCTTGATCCTCCATTCCCTCCTATCCAAACCATCCCACCACCATCACTTCATCCCCTTGGTTCACTCACATTCATCCATGGTATTTTGTTTGTAGCAGAAGAACATCTCATATGCACCACCCATTCTCCTCCATTTGATAAAGGACTCACATCTTGTTATTCAGAGAACAAGTATCCTACTTCAAAAAAAAATCTCAAAAAAATGAACTATCAAGGTAAAGGCTTAGGCCTACATGAGCAAGGTACTTTGGAGCCTATCCATGTCAATGCAAATCCAGGATCTCATGGTCTTGGTTACATATCCCAAGGCACTTCATCCAAAAATGTTGGTACAACTAATGCAAAATCCAAGTATGCTTTCAAACACACCATTGCATCTCCCCATAGTTCCTCCAAATCATTTATTTCCATCCCCCCTCATCCATCATATAAAGCTAAAACAACCTTCCATCTTCCTCCTTCATCCTCAAAATCCATTTTGGGTCCCTATATCCCAAAATCTACCTTCATATATCCCCCACATGCTAAATCCATTTTGGGCCCTTATATCCCAAAATCCCATGCTCCATCTCCTACTCGTCCCTCCATACACAAATCCCATATCTCCATTACCTATCAGAATCAACAAAGGCACATATCACCTCATTCCATCCAACATCCTACCTACATCACTTCACCCATATTCCCTCTCTCCTCCATGTTCACACACTCCTTCCAAGGCTACTAGCAGAAATTTGGATGCCAAATAAAAAATGCATAAAGCTAAACATCCACAACAATCTAAAGATGACCATGTCCACTCAAAAAGACATGCTCCCACAAAGCAGAATCTAATACAAAAATGCAATGAATCCCAAAGGTTGCAAAGGCCCACTAAATCAAAAGCAAGAACAATGTGGATTCCAAAGAAAAAAGAAGCAATGCATCCAAAAGAAAAACCTGCAATGGCATCCAAAATTGCTACTCCACCAGCTAAACATTCTCCTCCTTCATCTCCTAAATCTAATTTAGGTCCCCATGTCCCAAAGCTACCTATCACAATTCCTCCATCATATTCACATACTACATCCATCTCTTCCACTCATCTCACATCCCCCACAACATGTGCCAATGTTGGTCCTGACAACATCCCCCCATCACACTCGCTTTCCTTCACTCCATCCAAACACTTGCCACTACCATATCCCTTACATTCCCCATCAAAACCATCTAATCCAAGTGTTTTCATAATCCACTTTTTCCTAATAAAGTTGTATCAACATCCAGTGATCACTCCAAATGGGCTCCTATTACCTTGATATGGAACTTGATGCTTGACTCCTTCATCCATCTATCCTCCAAATCCATTTATCTTCATTTGTCTCCATCCATGAATTTCCTCCCAAAAAAAGAATACCAAAACAAAAAAAAATTGAAAAAAAAGAGAGAAAAATTCCTCTAACAGTGAAAACTTGGCAAACAGATGCCTTGGACAAGTACCATGATGAAAACCTAGCAAATAGGCATCGTGCGTAATTCCCCTCATCCTTTTTCTCTTCACACTTGGGTTAAAATTTATGTTGGACATCTGGTCATTTCCTCCTCCATTTCGTCGACCTACCATACCCATCATATCTTATCCAGTTTGTTTCCTTCATCCTCCCTTGGATCTTAAAAGAAAGAAAAGGCCCCCGTATATACATGCTTTGGACACCTCTTGGCCTCCATGTCCCTATCTAATCAAATCCTCCAATCATCATCATCATCATCAAGTTTCTTCCAGTCACTCCTATCTAATTGAATCCTCCAATCATCATCATCATTGGGTTTCTTCCAATCACTCCTATCTAATCGAAACCTCCAATCATCATCATCATCATCATCATCAGGTTTCTTCCAAGCACACCCATCTAATCGAATCCTCCAATCATCATCATCATCGGGTTTCTTCCAATCACTCCTATACAATCGAATCCTCTAAACATCATCATCATCGGGTTTCTTCCAATCACTCCTCTCTCTTCAATCAATCCAGTCAATCATCAATCTATCATGGTTTTTCGTCTTTACTGGGGCAACATCATGCATGTCCCTGGGTCTTCTTCCTTCATCTATATTCTCTTAGGTCATCTTGTATATAGTTTCATGTATATGGGTATCATTGTACATAGGCGTCCATCAGTCTTGTCCTTCGAGATCATATCCTATCAGTTGATTCTTCAACAATCATATTTGACCATCTTTGTCACCGTGATTGTCAGATACCTTTTGTCATCCCATCATCAATCTATTATCCTAGTGTTGTTATGAGATGTATCCTTCTCACCAACACCCATCATTTGTCTTATATAGGATGTATCCTTCCTGAAACTAGACGTTTTGATCTATCTTAGTCTTATACAGGATGTATCCTTCCTAAAACTAGACATTTTGATCTATCTTAGTCTTATACAAGATGTATCCTTCCTGAAACCAGATGTTTTGATCTATCTTAGTCTTATACAGGATGTATCCTTCCTGAAAGCAGACGTCTTGATCATTTTTGTCTTATATAGGATGTATCCTTCATGAAACTAGACATCATCAAATCCTCATCCAATCAATCATCCTTTTCGCAAAATATATTTGAGGCCCTCGTGTTGGCTTTGATTCTTTTTTTATCTTTGTTTATCTTTTTAAGCTCCCAAGGACTTTGTTTCCTCTTGGATGCCATGATCTTTTATATCATGGTGCGCTAGGAATAACAAGGCTCAGGATGTGATTTTGTTGCTTTTGGTTTTGCTTGGCATGTCTTTTGGATGTGTCCCTTGTTGTGCCCTCATGAGGTCTCTGTCATCTCATGTTACATTGGGGCATATCTTATGCTTGGCGTTCTTCTAGCACTGTTTCCTGTAGGGTCTCTATAACTTTGTGTGGTGCTAGATTAGCCTATGTGTCTATTTGTATGTGTCAGTCCATGCATTGGCTATGAAATTCCACCCTAGTTCCTTATACCTTGGTGACTCACAAACATTGCTAAATCAAAATAAGTGCTCAGTACATGGCGTCTTGATTCGTGGGTGCTCGCGCTCCATGATCATTTCATCCATATCATCCATTGCATTTGCATTTTTCTCCTCTTCTTATTCTGCCTCTTCCCTTTTGTCTTGTCCGCTAGGGAAATGTTTCTTTCGAGATGCCACCCGGTTCCTTTTTCTTCGTGCACCCTCTTGAGGGGGCATCCCTAACCATTCTTCTATTCGCCTGGGGCATTTTTCTCTTCCTCGCTCTTAGGTGTTTTATTTTTCTTTGCACTGACGCTATTCTAGCACCACCACGAAGAGGGGAAAAATGTAGACACCTAAATGTGGTTAATTAATTTAATCAAATTTAAATCATTTTCTTTTAGTTTATTAATCTAATTAATTAATTCCCTATCCCATTCCTCCTAATTAATTAATTCCCCAACCCATTTCATCCTAATTAATTAACCTAGTTAATTAATCCCCTTTTTGCCATCCCATTTGATTAATTACCTATAATTAATTAAATGTCCCTCTTCCCAAAACCCCCATAGATTAATTTATTTAATTTTTTAATTAGACTCAAATCCTATTTGAGCACATGGCTCCTACATTTTAACCACTTTCTTCCAAGCCTCCCCCAATCCTATCCTAACCAACCCTATCCTTCCAACCCACTTCCCTAGCCTAGTCAACCCTCCAACTAACCTTATCCTATCCCTTCTAACCTCCCACACATGTGTGCACATCCTAACCACTTTTCCTTATTTTGGAGAAAATATCCTATTTTGGGTGGCCTTTTCCAAAATAGATAGGGACACATGTCAGTCTTCCTATTTTTGGGTGGCTTTGCCCAAAATAGACATGTGTCCTCAAGGACACATGTCACTCTTCCTATTTTGGGTGGCTTTGCCCAAAATGAACATGTGTCCTCAGGGACACATGCCACTCTTCCTATTTTTGGGTGGCTTTGCCCAAAATAGACATGTGGACACATGTCATTCCTTTTCTTTCTAGTTGAACCACTTGTCCTTTTTGGAGGACAAGTGTCTCCCTTTCACCTCCCCTTCCCTTCCTCATCTTTCCTATTTAATCCCTCCTTTTTTAGACCAAATGATCCACCTTTTTTTAATCATACCATCATAATGCCGAAATAATCCCTCCCGGATCCACTTTTCATACATCATATTGTTACTTTGCCAAAATCATTACTCAACCATATCCATTAACATTTTTATCAAATCCATTTATCATTGTATCAATGTCATGGAGCAATATCGAACATCCGAAGACATCATCGAGCATACATAAAAATCAAGGAACTATCAAAGCTAAGCAGGGTTTTGGTTTGCATTTTCTATTTCATTTAAATTCCATTTTCATTTTATCATTCTAATCTTGAGGTATGATGTATTGTGTTTGTTCGGTTAATAAGCTTTACTTTTAGCCCTTAGTTTATCACACACATATATAGATAAGAAACCAAGAGGGAATAAGAAAGGACAAGGCAACAAAGGGAAGAAAAAAAGTTTGTTGGGCTTCATTTACCCAACAATGACTGATAATCATTTAATTCTAATTTAATAATTTTATGTGAAAATTGCCACAAAATTAGCCTCGAGAATTAAAAAAAAATAACAATGAAAAATTTAAACCTCCAAATAAATATAAAATTCATTTCACATTTCAAAGCATATTTACATGAAGGAAAAAATAGGATTAAGTTAAACATATGAAAACAACTTGACCTCTATCATAAACTATTTGTGAAGATAACTCTGCCAACAACAACACTAGACTTATTCTCCCAACACATTTCAAAAAACAATCTATAGTGAGGAAATTCAAATTATTCTTTCAACAATCTCATCATTCATTCCAAACACTCACTTACCTCCCAACACCCTCACTTAGACATGGTGTTTTTTTTAACTGCCCAAAATTCCGCCTATATCAAGCTTGTGATCAAACTTCCCTCTACCTTTGTTGATCATTATCACACAACAATTATTGACAAGTTTAGATATTTCCATACCTCTTAATGGAACAATTGCCCCTTTCTCATTAATTTCGTTGTCTACTAGGTCATTGATAAAATTTATGGTTTTGACCATATTTTAGTTTAATCACTTTATTGTTTCTTTATTACATTCATTTAGTTCTTTGAAAAGAAGTATTATTTCCCATTTATCATTCATGTAGTAACAATTATAAGAAAAGATAAGAATGGTTAATTTCATTTATTTTAATATTATATTTCCATGTCTCTAAATAAATTATACAAAAGTTTATGATTTTAAGAAAGAAAAACAACCGGGGCATCAAGTTGTGTTGAGCAAAGAGACCTTGACAAGAGTAATCACTATAAAATTATAAACTAACAACTATAATTTGGTGTGCAAGGGGTACATTGAATAGGTTTTTAAGGTCAATTAGGAATTTTTTTTTTCAATCTATTAGTTGTAAAAATGTATGTACTACAGGAGGTGAAGTGGTAGGTCATTTAGTAAATGATGTTGTTTGTGCAACAAAGGTCTCATGAAGAAGTGACAACTTAAAATATACTCTGCATCCTTTCAACTATGACCAGAAAACCTTTGAATTAGGTATATAATTAAGATACATTAAAAGAGAGGGGGATAAAGGTAGATATGTAGATAGAAAGAGGAAGAAATAGATAGAGGGGGGTGAGGAGATAGAGATAGGGGATATTTATATACAGGAAGATAGATATAGAGATGAAGTTGGAGATGGATACAAAGAGAAGGAGATGGAGAGATAGAAAGAGAGAGGAAAGAGATATAGGTAGAAATAAAATAGAAATATAGAGACAAAGAGGGAGAGAGAGAGAGAGAGAGGGGGGGGGTGGAGAGATAGACAAAGATAGATAGATAGATAGATAGGGGGTATGGAAAGAGTGAGGGAGGAAGATATGAGGATAGATAAAGAGAGGGTTTGAGAGAAAGGTATAGAAAGGTATATGAAGGAGGGAGAGAGAAGAGGGTTAAAGAAGGAGAGAGATAGGTAGAGGGAGATAGAAGATTGAGTAGAGGAGAGAAAGAGGAAAGAGAGATGATAAAGGTAGAGACAAAGAGATATAGATAGAGGGTGATATAGAAAGATAGAGAGGGCTAGGGAAAGAGAGAGAAATTAGGGGAGATGGGTGTACTAAAAAATATGGATAGAAAGAGACAAAGAGAAGAGAGAGAGAGAGAGAGAGAGAGAGAGAGAGAGAGAGAGAGAGAGAGAGAGAGAGAGAGAGAGAGAGAGAGAGAGAGAGAGAGAGAGAGAGAGAGAGAGAGAGAGAGAGAGAGAGATGAGGAGGGATAGAGAGGGATAGAGAGGGAGAAGATATGAAGGAACACAAATGGACCACTGAGAGGGGGTGAATCAATGGTAATAAAAACTTCAACTTTCTAAATAAACAAACCTCTAATAACAAAAGTTAAGAAACAATTAGCAGCATCCACACACACACACAAGATATTCACATAACACAAGTTATACAAGGAAAACTCATGATGGGGAAAAACCTCAATGAGAAATGCTACTAGAGTCTACTACTCTAATCCAACCTTGCAGTGGAAATAGTTTGATTACAATGTTTATGGCCACCAACCCAAAGGAGCACCAACCCCTAATATGAGCACCCATTCAGATGATTATAGTAAAGAAGAAATTATAGCTTTAAGTTGAATAGCTCATTACACATGATGTTTTGTAACATGTCATGTTTTTCACACCTAAAAATGATTCTGGTCTTTTTAGCTCACAAGATTTATCTTCTGCTCTCTAGATTCTGCAATCAATCCCAGTTATATCCCTTCTTCCCTCATCTTATCTCTGCACCTAGCTCTCTGATCTCTACTTTATATTATCCTCTTTAATTGCCTCACTCTATGTGTGTTAATTTTTGAATTCTTAGCCTTGACTCTTCACCCTCTAATTTCTCGTCTCTTCTCTTCACCTTTGCTTTCTGCTCTCTTCTACTTTCCACTTTTTTTGCTTTCAAGTCTTTTTCCATATTTCTAATATCACCATCCTCTATCTTCTCTTTGTTTCTCTTGGTGTGTATAACTCATTTTGTTTACCTCATACTTGAAGCAGGCTCCTGAGCTTTTTGTTTTCTATTATGCACAGTCTATGCAACATATATGTAAGGAAAGCAAGTGCGAAAATTCGCTTTTCTAATGTCGGTTTGCAGGGGAGAATAGACTAGTGCATACAAAATTTCAACATTTATAGAATATGGCACAAGCATGAGAAAACACAATTAAACAACATAGAGAGAGAACACACATAGTTAACGTGGGAAAACCCTTTCGGGAGAAAAACCCACCACCAACAGATAATCGACTTTATTAACAGTATGTCAAAAATAATACAATAAATTCTAGTCTCCAGACTTCCTTCACTCTGTCATACAACCGTTCCAGATTAACATACAACACTCAGATCACACAATCGTTACAGAACGCTCAACTTCTATCATGACTTATATTCCCCATTTGGTTTACATTCGGCTTCAAATACCAAACAGGTCGGCTGTTACATCTGTTTGAGACGGTTGGGAAGTCGAACTATTTTTGTTGGTCTGCAATCATGGAAAATCAATTATCCCACATGCAGCAGAGAATCAGGTTAGTCCATATTCATTTACACCAACGGTCTCATACTTAGTGTCCGAGTGTTTACCTTTTGGAACTCAGTTAGATCGCACACCCGCAGTTGATCCTCACTCCATCAGCCATCGGTATAACTCTTAACTGATAAAGTTGACCACTTGATGATACCCGATTGCCGAAGGCGACTTCATCGGGTCATCGGCTAGACATGTAGACTGCAACTCTGATCTTCGATGACTAAGAGACAAATGCATCAGCCCATCGGGACCAATACAGAAAGGCTATCCCAATCTCTGATACCAAGAACGTGCACCTCATCGGGACATCGAAACACGCTTAGAACTGCTATGCTAATATGCATTGATAGCCTGATAACATAAGGTGGTCTCATCGGGACATCGACATGACATTCAGAATGTCAACCCAATTGCCGATATCCAACCCGATCGCCGAAGATGACCTCATCAAGTTTCAGCGTAAATAAAAGCATGAACTTCGAATCTCTTGAAGGTTCCTAAGGTGAATCCATTCACTTGAGACCAAAACCATCAGCCATCAGCATAACAAGGAAATAGCTACTCTGATACCCGATAGATATGAAGACATCGGTCTAAGTCACACCGATTAGAGAATGATCAACAACCAAGAGGTATCACTTTGCTGCTTCATTGGTTTAGGTTAGTCCGACCAACCCAAAACTATTAATTGAATTTGAGGCACATTTCCAACAAACTCCCACTTGACAAGAAATTCACTGGACCAATTATCACTTTAGACATTACTGAGAAACATGGGTATCAAGACCCATGGATTTTGAATACCACCTGAACATGTGCATGCTCACTGATTTCATCAAGGCATCTGTAACATTTTCCAGAGTGTCTACCTTGTTAAGACTAACTTTTCCATCTTCCACCATGTCACAAATGAAGTGATACTGAACATCAACATGCTTCGATCTGGCATGGAAAGTAGGATTCTTTGCCAAACATATGGCACTCTGACTGTCACTCCAGATTTCAACTTGCCCTACACCAAAACCAATATCTGAACTCAAACGCCTAAGCTAGACTGCTTCTTTACAAGCATGTGTGGCCGCCATGTATTCTGCCTTTGTAGTGGACAAAGAAACTACAGCTTGCCGCTTGCTCATCCAACTAATTGCTCCACCATTCAAGACAAAAACATATCCACTAGTGGATCTCCTACTGTCAATATCCCCTGCCCAATCAGAATCTGTATAACCACAAATGTTGAGAGTTCTCTTTGAATCCTTCAAATTACCATGACAACACAATTCAAGATCTGAAGTACCCTTCAGATATCTAAACACTCCCTTTACAGCATCCCAATGTGGTCTCCCTGGATTCGACATAAATCTACTAAGTACTCCCACTGGTTGGGCAATGTCTGGTCTTGTATAGACCATAGCATACATCAGACTGCTTGTAGCACTTGCATAAGGTACACTATTCATGTCTTCAATCTCTTTTGGAGATTTCGGACTGTCCAACATGGACAACTTAGTTCCCTGTAAGATGGGAACAACCTATGGTTTACAGTCAGACATATGAAACCTGTCAAGAACAGTGGTTATATATTTTCTCTGGCTGAGCCAAAGTTCCTCTTAGATCTATCTCTTTTGATCTCCATTCCAAGAATGTAATTTTTTGGCACTAAATCCTTCATTTCAAACTTTATAGAAAGCTGAGATTTTAAATCTGAGATCATACCTTTTGTGTTTCCTATGAACAACATATCATCTACATACAAAGCTATGATAAGAATCCTATCACCATCACTTTTGTAGTAAACACAATGATCAACTTTTGATCTCATAAATCCCAAAGACAAAACAAATGTATCATACTTTTGATACCACATTCTGGGAGACTATTTCAAACCATATAGAGACTTCTTGAGTTTGCATACCAGATGTTCTTTACCTTTTTCCACAAAGTGCTCAGGCTGGGACATATAAATTTCTTCTTCAAGGTCACCATGAAGAAATGTTGTCTTCACATCCATCTGTTCAATCTCCCAATCATATGCGGCTGCAAGTGACAAGAGAAATCTAATAGATGTCAACTTAGCTACAAGAGAGAAGATTTCCCCATAGTCAATACCTTCTTTTTGTGAATACCCCTTTGCAACTAGTCTTGCTTTGTACTTATCAATGTTGCCATCTGGACCATACTTCTTTTTGAACACCCACTTGCAGCCTACACGATTTTTGCCTTTAGGCAGTGGCACCAAATCCCAAGTTCCATTTTTATCCAATGATGACATTTCATCATTCATGGCTTCTAACCAGGAATCTGAATTGAAAATTTTAATAGCTTCTTTTACAGTCCTAGGCTCATCAGTATCTGCAAGTAAAGCATAAGCACAATTAATATTCAACATAGAATGATTGTGCTTATCAGGTGTATACCTATTAGGTTGTCGTCTCTCTCGAGTAGACCTTCTCAGCTCTGGTGTTGAGGCTTCTTGAGGTTCCACAGGAGGCTCATCATCATGTTCTTCTTCCTAACTACTTGAACTACTCGAACTCTCCTCATCTTCAGGTATCTCTGGAGATTCATCTTTGGTTGAAGGAATTTCAACCTCAGTTTCTCCTTTCTTTACTATATTACGATCTAGTGACATAGGTTTCAGCTCATTAAAAATCACACTTCTGTTGTACATAACCTTACCAGTAACTAGATTCCAAAGTTTGTATCCTTTCACACCAACTCCATATCCAATGAAGATACATTTCACCGCTTTGTTATCCAACTTAGATCTATTCACATCAAGCACATGAGCATATGCCTCTACACCAAAATCACGAAGGTTCCTTAAAGAAAGTTTTGTACCAGACCATGCTTCCATTGGTGTTTTGTCAACCAATGCTAAAGTAGGAGAACGATTCAGCAAGCAACACATTGTAGCAACTGCTTCAGCCCAGAATGTTTGTTCTAGTCCAGCTCCTCTCAACATGCTTCTTGTTTTCTCCATTAGAGACCGATTCAACCTTTCAGCGACTCCATTTTGTTGTGGAGTATAAGGTACAGTCTTATGCCTCTTAATTCCATGATCAACATAGTACTTGTCAAAATTTGCACTACATTATTCACCACTATTGTTTGTTCTTAAACATTTAATCTTTCTCCCAGTCTGATTTTCATCAAGGTTCTTAAATTCATTAAACGGACTGAACACTTTTGATTTACTTTTAAGAAAATACACAAATGCCCTTCTTGAATAATCGTCTACAACGGATACATAGTACTTAGTCTTAGACAGAGAAGGTACATCCACTGGACCAAATACATCGGAGTAGACATAATCCAGAATGTCAAAAGATTTATGAGAACTGGAATAAAAATGAACACGGTTATGTTTTCCATAAATGCAGTGTTCACAGAAATCGAACTAAAAACTACAATCATCCAGACTTTCAACTAGATTCTTATTCTTCAAGGCTTTTAAACCTTTTTCACCTATGTAGCCTAACCTATTATGTCAGAGCATTGTTTTCTCAGCGGGAAGTTTAGCTTCCAATGAATTAGCATTATGCATCCTTCAGTTGTTTTAACAGGCTTTTCAGAAGTTACATTACAACATATAGGTTCAGCATTTAACTTATACAGTGTACCAATGCAATCGCCCTTTGCCAATACAATGGAACCCCTAGTCATCTTGCAACCACCAGACACAAATGTAACTTGTACTCCAGCATCATTAAGTTTACTTACAGAGAGTAGGTTTCTTGCCAGACCTAGTATATGAAGAACTCCACTTATACCCTTCACTATACCATCTGGGAATTGAATTTTAATTCTACCTCTCCCTACAATCTCCAATGTAGAATCACTAGCTAAATATACCTTTCCACCAGCATACGGTTCATACTTTGAGAACCACTCCTTGTGGGAGGTCATGTGAAAAGATGTGCCAAAATCTACTAACCAGGTGTTAACTGATGTAGGCATTGCCAGGGCTGCAAAAAATGCATCTACATCACTCTAAGAAGATTCGGTATCAGAACACTTCTTCTTCTTCTTCTTCTCCTCCTTGAAATCCTTTTGGATATGCCCTTTCTGCCCACAATTCCAGCACTTCACCTTTGACTTCTTGCCTAGAGATTTAAATCTCTCTTGAGACTTGGACTTATTTCCTTTCTTCTTGGCTTTGTCCTTTTGTCTGCCTCGAACAGAGAGTGCATCTTTTATCATCTCAGAAGACTTCTTTCTCATTTCTTCTGACAAAAGAGTATTTACCACAGTATCCATCTTGAACTGGGTCGTAGTACTACCGATAGCCATCACTAAGTGTTCCCAAGAGTCAGGCAATGAACACAACAGCAACATGCAACGTTCTTCTTTCTATATGGACACACCAATAGAAGTTAACTGTGCAAGAACCAGGTTGAATGCATTTAAATGGTCTGCCAATGGTGTTCTTGCATCCATCTTCAGAGAGCACAGCTTCTTCCTCAAGAAAATTTTATTCACCAAGGATTTGCCTTGATAAATATCTCCCAACTTATTCCAGAGAAGATGTGCAGTCTTCTCCTCATGGACGTTTAACAGAATAGAATTAGCCAGACATAGCCTGATTAGACCCCTTGCCTTCCAGTCAGCTAGATACCAATCTTCTTACTTCATGTCTGAAGGCTTAGAAGTTGTAGTCACATCACCCCAGAGATCTCTATCGAGTAGCAAGTCTTTCATCTTGAGTTTCCAAAGTTCAAAACTGGAACCATTAAACTTCTCCATGTCTATGCGCCCTAAAGTACTTGCTATTTCAACCTATAAAAACAAGTAAACACTCTGAAAGGCTCCCACTGAAACAGAACTGACACAAAAAACAACCCAAACCCAACAAGGATAACAAAACGGGCCAAGCTCTGATACCACTTGTAAGGAAAGCAAGTGTGGAAATTTGCTTTCCTAATGTCAGTTTGCAGGGGAGAATAGACTAGTGCCTACAAAATTTCAACATTTACAGAATATGGCACAAGCATGAGCAAACACAATTAAACAACACAAAGAGAGAAAACACATAGTTAACATGGGAAAACCCTTTCGGGAGAAAAACCCACCACCAATAGATAATCAACTTTATTAACAGTATGTCAAAAATAATACAATAAAGTCTAGTCTGCAGACTTCCTTCACTCTGTCATACAACTGTTCTAGATTAACATACAACACTTAGATCACACAATCATTACAGAACACTGAATTGCTATCGTGACTTAAATCCCCCATTTGGTTTACATTCGGCTTCAAATACCGAACTAGTCGGTCGTTACATCTGTCTGAGACAGTTGGGAAGTTGAACTATTTCTGTCAGTCTGCAATCATGGAAAATCAATTATCCCACATGCAGCAAAGAATAGGGTCAGTTCATATTCATTTACACCGATAGTCTCATACTTAGTGTCCGAGTGTTTACCTTTTGGAACTCGGTCAGATTGCACACCTGCAATTGATCCTCGCTCCATCAGCCATCGGTATAACTCTTAACTGATAAAGTTGATCGCCTGATGATACCCAATCACGGAAGGTGACTTCATTGCGTCATCGGCTAGGCATGTAGACTGCTACTCCGATCTTCAATGACTAATCGGAAAACGCATCGGCCCATCAGGACCAATACAGAAAGGCTATCCCAATCTCCGATACCAAGAACGCGCACCTCATCAGGACATCGAAACACGCTCAGAATTGCTATGCTGATATGCATTGATAGATCGATAACATAAGGTGGTCTCATCAGGACATCAGCATGACATTCAGAATGTCAACCCAATTGTCGATATGCGACTCGATCACCGAAGACGACCTCATCGAGTTTCAGCATAAAGAAAAGCATGAACTTCTGATCTCCTGATGGTTCCTAAGGCGAATCCATCCGCTTAAGAACAAAACCATCAGCCATCGACATAACAAGGAAATAACTACTCTGATACCTGATAGATATGAAGACATCGGTCTAAGTCAAAACCGATCAGAGAATGATCAACAACCAAGAGGTATCACTCTGTTGCTTCATCAGTTTAGGCTAGTCCGAGCAACTCGAAACTGTCAAGTGAATTTGAGGCACATTTCCAACAATATACACTTATGTTGCTTTTCTTTTCTATAATTTCCACACTTCACACACTCCAACTTCTCTTCTCTTCACATCTACACCCTAACTACTCATCTGCAACTTATACTTCTTACTACTTTTCTAGCACACTCCTCTTTCACTACTCTCATATTTTTGCACTTTGTTCTAATATCTTCATCCTCTGTCCTCTCTATTTTACTCAATGTGTATTACCCACTGTGTTTTTCACACACTTTGTTCTCCCTTCTCTACTTCGTGCTTCATGGCTTCTACTTTCTTTCTTTTCTACACTTCTCAGTTCTCTTATTTTTGCATAGCAACACATTCTTCTCTAAAAGCCTTTGTGTAATGCAGATGTTTTTGATTTGCTTCTTCGTGCTCTATTTTTTATACTCTATTCTACATATTCAGTTTTAGTTTTATCTTCCACTCCTTTTTGCACACCTTCTCTTCACTTGCATCATTCACACCCCTATTGGAAACAACAATGAAGGAAAACTGAGAGGGGGGTGAATTAGTTTTCACATGATCTACAAACTTAACCACAAATATAGATCTGATAAACTACAACAATAAAAAAGATAAGAAAATTGATAGCACAACACACAACACCAACATTTTGACATGGAAAACCCGATTAAGGGAAAAACCACGTTGATAACCTACCCACAATAAGATGATACTCTATGGTAGTATGTGTAAATTTTACAAGGGGGAATGCACATGCATTTAGGCACACTGCCTAGATCTCACTGCTCAAAAGATAATGCCCCAAAATGCTAAAACCCTCAGGGAAGTCTCACTGACTTACAATAAGATTTGGACTCCAATCTGGAAGAAATGAACTGCAATAATAGCATCTGCAAATGCCTGATGACAGTTCCGGTTAAGCATAATTTTATGTTCTGCAACACCAATCTCTGCTCAATTATAATGTCAAAGTATGAATCACTTGTTCACACATTCACCACTCTCTGATAATTCAGACACAACCTCGATACCTAAACTAAATGACAATACCACCTATTTATACAATTCATCAACCTTGACAACAAGGTTGGCTAAACCCACAACTCACAATTACAAAATTACATCACACGATACAAGGATCAACCACCGGATGAATATAATGATATACATGACATAACATGGACCTAATTAAAATTTCCAAATGCTCATCTCTGCTTGGAATCATGCCAAGATCAACCGCAATACACTACACCACCAGAAATACCGCATAACAAGAAGAACATCACTGGTTCAGCAAAATCACCAAAAACTCACACAACGATCAATGCAGACTGACAAAAAATATATGATATAATTAGGAAACACCAATAAGCATGTTAGAATCATCAATAATAGTTGCACCAACACCACTTATCAAATCTTCATCTATCAACGTATGAAACTCAAGAACACTCAAACAACAACAACTATCATGAAGAAAGATAACTTGTGGAGCACCAAATCACGAACCATTTGATATGAAGATACACAAGACCATCCCAAATAGTCTCCCAAATACTTAGCTCAAGATCTAATCACACCTGAATATACTAGAGGAAATATTAAACTCTACAAAGCACTGATCAGAAAAACAAACTGTAAAACTGGATCATATGATATGATCAATTAAGCTTCCTAGATCACCAAAACCAATACAGAAGAGTATAATTATACTATAAATACTCCATACACCAAACCATAGTCCCAATAAACCAATCTACATTCACCGGAGCAGGAATATGTTGACATCAATGATAATAACATATCCTAGCAGCAACAATGTCCAACAATCTCCCCCTTTGGCATTGATGGCAACATATGAATGTGAAAAATAATCAATGTAAAGAAATAAAAACATCTCCAACAGACTCTTCCTAAGATCAAGCCGATAAAACAATTTTTCACATGATTCTCTCCCCCTTTGACAATAATTCCAAAGATCTCAAAAAAGAAAACCAAACTCTCCCCCTTTGATAAAAAAATCATGATTCTCTCACCCATAATCAATTCGATAGACTAATCCACCAGCGGAGCGACAACAACTCATCAATCTGGATAAAAGGAATAAGATAGTGAAGTCCACCGGATTGATGCAACTCAATGCATCTAGTTCTCATCAAGAGAGGTGGATACCCCTAACTTGTCTCTCAAATAGACAAATGTATCAACAGGCAAAGGCTTAGTGAAAATATCAACAATCTATTCTTTTATAGACACATTCTAACTTCACTTCCTCTTCGCTGACTTTTTCTCTCAAGTAATGATATTTGATTGACAAATGTTTAGTCTTGGAATGTTGCACTGGATTCTTTGACATAATAATAGCATTGGAATTATCACAATACATGACAGTAGGCTCATCATAGATAATTTTGATATCCTTCAACATTTTCTTCATCCAAACTACCTGAGTGCAACTACCAGCAACAACAATGTACTCAGCTTCAGCAGTAGATAAGGACATTGAATCTTGTTTCTTAGTAGCCCATGAAACCAATTTCTTACCTAAAAATAAAGCACCACCGAAGGTACCCTTCTGGTCATCAACATCACCAGCCCAATCAACATTAGTGTAAACATATAACACAAAATCATCATTCTTCGGATACCACAAACCATAATCCACAGTCCCCTTCAAGTATCTAAATATCCTCTTTAAAACAATGGCATGACTCTCTTTTAAATCAACTTGATATCTATCAGTCATGCCCACATCATGCATAATGTTTGACCTAGTTTGAGTAAGATATAGCAGTCCACCAACCATAGATCTGTATAAAACCTAATTAGCTTTCGGAGATTCATCATTCTTAGACAATTTGCAGCTAGTCACCATAGGAGTTCCAATCGATTTGGAGTCATCTAACCCAAACTTCTTCATCAATTCCTTCACATATTTAGTTTGAGATATAAAAATACCTTTTCCAGTCTGTGAAATCTGCAAACCTAAGAAAAATTTCATCTCTCCTATCATAGACATCTCAAATTCTTTTTGCATATCACCGAAAAACCATACTCAAGTCATCATCTCCTCCAAAGATAATATCATCAAAAAATACTTCAACAATCAAAATGTTATCATTCTTAATCTTAAAATACATACTACTATCAGCGGTCCCTTTATTAAATCCTAATTTTAGTAAATACTTATCCAATCTAGCATATCAGACTCTAGGGGCTTGTTTCAATACATAAAGAGCTTTCTTCAGTTTACATACCATGTCTCCATCATCTGATAATAAAAATCTATTAAGTTGCTCAATGTAGGCTTCTTCCTCAAGATCACCATTTAGAAAATCTAACTTGACATCCATCTGATACACTTTGAAATATTTATAGGTAGCATATGCAAGCAACAGTCTAACAACTTCAAGTTTGGCTACTGGAGAAAAAGTCTCCTCATAATCAATTCCTTCTTTCTGTGAATATCTTTTGCATACCAATCTTGCTTTATTTTTGTCAACTTCACTAGCTTCATTTAATTTATTCCTGAATACCCATTTAGTACCTATAACATTCTTATCTTTAGGTCCAAGCACAAGTTCCCATGTGTTATTATTTTCAATTTGATCTAATTCTTCTTCCATAGCCCTTATCCAGTTTTCATCTTTGCAAGCTTCAACAACATCTTTAGGTTCAACTTTAGCAATCAAACATACCTCTTCAGCAGCTAGCCTTCTTCTAGTCATCACACCTTTATTTTTATCTCCAATAATCTAATTTTCTAAATGATTCAATCTTAAATACCTTGAAGTCTTCTGATTGTTCTGATTTTTAGGTTCCTGCACCTCTCCACTGGCAGCAACAACATCCAGATTAACTGTCTCTACCAGGTTCTGCTTCAATTCTTCAATCTGAATAGGATTTAGAGCAATGTGTTCACCATCATCATATCCACAAGCTCTAATTTATTTTCCAAGGTTCTCATCCACCTTCACATTTGCACTTTTCACTATCCTTCCCAGTCTCTTATTGTAGCACTAGTAGGCTTTGCTCTTTGTTGAATATCCTGAGAAAATTCCTTCATTACTTCTTGCATCAAACTTTCCTATGTCATCATCTCTCTTGATATAACATTTACTACCAAATATTTTAAAATATCTCACAGTAGGAACATGACCAAACCATAGCTCATAAGGATTCTTATCGATATCACCTTTAATATGAACTCAGTTGAATGTGTAAACAACAGTGCTAACAACTTCTCTCTAATAGCTCTTCGGAACATTCCCTTAAATCAACATAGTCCTTGCAGCATCCAAGATAGTTATGTTCTTCCTTTCAACAACTCCATTCTGCTGAGGGGTTCTAGGAGCAGATAATTGTCTTCTAATCCCATGTTTCTCACATAATGAATTAAACTCACCGGAACAAAATTCTCCTTCCCTGTCATATCTCAGACATTTCACCTTCAATCCCGACTCAGTCTCAACTTTTTCTTTGAATATATTAAATTTGTCTAATGCTTCTGATTTCTCCTTCAAAAAGACAACCCACATTATCCTGAAATAATCATCAATTAGCAACATAAAATATATCTCCCTGCACACTTCTAACATTTGTAGGTCCACATAGGTCAATATGCACAAGATCTAGAAATCCATCAGATGTATAATGCTTTCTCTTGAAATAAATTCTTGTTTGCTTACCCAACTAACATTCCTTACATACCAGATTAGCAGGCTTAACAATCTTAGGCAGATCTCTAACATCTTGAGTATAACTGATCTTAATCTTTGAATCAAAATTAACATGTCACATTCTCCTATGCCACAACTAACTTTCATCAATCTGAGCAATCAAATAGCTTTTCTCACCAACATTCAAATGAAATATATTACCTTCAGTCTGTTGGCATTATGTAAACCGGCATGAAGACATAATGATATTGTATGTTGTAATTGATGTCAATATGGGATATAGTGTGAACCGGCACATGTGATAAGTGAAGAGAGAGGAACCGGCATATGTATGAACCGGTTTATATGCCAAAGTGAAGCAGCATATTTGTTCAAGGAAAGTGAAGCGACATATTTGTTCAAGGTGAACCGGCATGTAGTTATGGGAACCGGCACATGGAAGCATTGTATGACTACCGGTTGGTAGGTAGCTTCCACTTTGGGGTTTCCGGTTGGAGTACCTCAAGTCTGTGTGACTCAATCGGTGATCTTTGTGTGATGAGTTAGCAGTATGATGAAGGACAAATTGTGTTGGCACATAAGCTCTGTGTGCGTGAAGGATCTTGCATGAAGATGACTATTCCTATCTACCTCGAGAATGTGCAAAGTCTATCAAACGGTGATAACGTGTGATGGGTTATCAGCCGCCATGAAAATGGTGGATAATGGTCGATGGAGAACATCTTGAGATCGATTCAAGATTATTGCATTTAATGCAGCATGATTCAATGGTCAGGATCAAACTGTTTGAATTGCTTAACCTAACAGGTTTAGGGTTTAGGGTTTTTGCTACTGACCTGTATGTTTCCTATAAGGTCGATGTTGGGTTTCTTTCTGAGGTTGTTGGCAAAAATTGTGAGTGTGTATCCAAGGAAAGTGATACGTGATTCTTGCCAGACCAAAGGAGAGAAGAGATACCTGCAAATTGAATGTGCAGAAGGAAAAGAGGAGCCTAAATAGATCTGCATTACCATTAAGTGTTGTTAACAGATCATTGTAATACCTATTGATCTCTAACCACTTCAACAGTTGTAAAATCCCCTAACAGGGTAGCCTTAACTGGCTTGATTCAAAATCCCTTAAATTGGGTGGTCTTAACCGGCTTGTTTCAAATCCCTTAACCGGGTAACTCAAGGCTAATGAGTTCTGAGAAGCTAGAGAAGCTTAGGAGATCCTTTCAGCTATTGAGTTCTTGAAATCCTCTAACAAGGTGACCCTACCAGGTTTAACCCTTAACTGGGTATCCCTTAACCGGGTGATCCTTAACAAGATCGGTTCCTACCAGAACCTATTGTAATGTCCTTAACTGAACAAGGCTCCTTACAGAGCAGACTTCTAAAGAGTTCAAAAAGTAGCTTGTGGGTATTCATCCCCACCATGGTTTTTCCCAGTTGGGTTTCCACGTGAAAAATATGTGTGTCATGTGAAATGCTTCTGTCTTGTGATGCTTTGTTTTACCTGATTAAGCACATGAAGGTTCTATGTTTTATGCCTATCTATAAAACATATTGAACTCATTGTTGTGAAGATCTAATGGTCAAGTTTACTGGTTTATGCATGAGAATATAATGATACTGTAGTATTGAGCTAAGAGGAAAGCTTATTGAGTGACCAGTTCATGACTGATTGAGCTATACTGGATGTTACCGATCGCACTCTGCTTTACCAGTATCCCTGTTTGTCAGTCATTTGGAGCATTTGCTGTCAAATTGGTTTTTGACTGTATTTGTGTTTGTACTGATTCACCCCCCCCCCCCTCTCAGTATCGGTTTGGCACTAGTGGTTCATCATTGACCTATCACAGTCTTAGTTCGAGATGCAATTTCTATACCAGAGGCATTTAGGATTTTATATTTACCATTCTTGAATTGTAAATCATAACCTTTGTCAACCCTATTTTGTCCAACACTCAAAAGATTATGCTTCAAACCTTCAACATATAGAACATCATCAAATATTATGCTTACCATCAAAGGAAATAGAACCTCTACCATGGATCACATAGGCTTTGTCATCTCCAAATATTACAATTTCACCATCATACCTTTTCATACTCAAAAATTTTCTTTTATCACCAGTCATATGATGTGAACAACCACTATCAATCACCCATTCATCTTTTTCTTCAACTTTAGCAGCTAATGTTTTCTCCTCAATAGTGCAGCTTATGGAATCAGCAGGTATCGGTCCATCTTCTTTAATGGAAAGAAACACAACTTCATCTCCTTCTGATTCTTCATCTGTAACACCTTCATCAACAACATAATAGCAGTTATTTTGATGCTTATACTTCTAGTTAGACTTGTAAGGCTTATCACATTTCTCATATCTATCATTTATGTCATGCTTATCAAATTTATCATGCCTATCATATTTAGTCATTCTCTCCGAGCATCTAGAAGCAAAATGTCCTACCTTATTGCAAGAGAAATATTTCAAGGACAATTTTCCATCATAATTACCGGCTCCTTTAGGCAATCTCCAGGTAATCAATGCTTCAAGTTCATCCAATTCTCTTTCTTGCTCTTCCATCTCTCATCTTTCTCTCTCATATCTGGATATTCTGCATTCTTCAGGATCATACTTCTGCTTTCCAAACATAGATGCTCTAAATGCTATCTCATACTTTCCATGTGATTCACCAAATTTTCTTAGTTCAAATGTCACAATCTTTCCAACCAACATATCTCTTGTTAATATAGTCACACTCTGGATTTCATCAATAGAAGCTACCGTATATTTGTAAGCAGGAGGCAAATATCTCAGCACCTTAGCAATGATTTCATCTTCTTCAAGGGTTCCACCAACACATCTAATACCTAGGACAAGATCATTCACCTTAGCCATAAAGGTATTTATATTCTCATCTTCTCCCATCTTCAACATCTTATACTTCCCTTTCAAACTCTGCAACTTAGCAACTTTCACTTTCTTATCTCCTTCATAAAGGATTTCAAGCTTCTCCTAGATCTCATGTGCGGTTTGAAGTCCCATTACATTTGTCATCTCTAAATCAGTTAGGGCACTCAAAAATTCTTCCTTCGCACTAATGTTATGTTCAACTTCCTCGATCTCATCAACATTAACTGGTCCATTCGGAGGACCAGAATAGGCATTCTTTGTAATCTTCCAATAATCTTCTCCAAGGCATCTCAAGTGCACTTCCATCTGGTTCTTCCATATAGCATAGTTACTTCCATCAAATCTTGGACTCTCCTTCTTAAAGATAACACCTCGAGTTCCAGTTGACATCCCAGATCTCCCCAAGCAGTTAAGCTTCTTTAGGAGGATCTAGCTTTGATACCAATTGTTGGCAACAACGATGAAGGAAAACTAAGAGAGGGGGAGTCAATTTTACCCAGATCTACAAACTTAACCACAAATACAGATCTGGTAAACTGTAGCAATAAAAAAGATAAGAAAATTGATAGCACAACACACAACACCAAGATTTTGACGTGGAGGACCCATTTAAGGGAAAAACCATGGTGGGAACCTACCCACAATAAGATGATACTCTGCAGTAGTATGTGTAAATATTACAATGGGGAATGCACATGCATTCAGGCACACTGCCTAGATCTCACTGCTCAAAAGATATTGACTTGGAAGGCTACAAAGCTCATGGAAGTCTCACCAACTTACAATAAGATTTGGACTACAATGCAGAAGAAATGAACTGCAATAATAGCATCTGCAACTGCCTGATGACAGTTCCGGTAAAGAACAATTGTCTGCTCTACAACACCAATCTCTTCTCAATCACAATGTCGAAGTATGAATCACTTGTTCGCACATACACCACCTTCTGATAATGTAGACATGTCTCGATACCTAAATTACATGACAATACCACCTATTTATACAATTCATCAACCTTGACAACAAGGTTGGCTAAACCCGCAACTCACAATTACAAAATTATATCACACGATACAAGGATCAACCACCAAACCCATATAATGATATACATGACATAACATGGACCTAATTCAAATTTCCAAATGCTCATCTCCATCGGTAATCATGCCAAGATCAACCGCAATACGCTACACCACCATAAATACCGCACAACATGAAGAACATCACCGGTTCAACAAAATCACTGCACAACGATCAATGCGGACCAATAAAAAAAATAGGACACAATTAGGAAACACCAGCAAGCACATTAGAATCATCAGTAACAATTGCACCTGTAAACACTTAAAAATAATTATTTTTAATTATTTTTAATTCCTCACATAATTAATTAATTAATTATGTTAATTCAAATTCTCCTCAATATTAATTAAATATAATTAATATTGTCACTATAGTATGTGACTGATTTATTTAATAAATCAATCCCTTTCTTTATTCTTCTAAAAAAATTAAATCCTCACAAATCTTCCTCTTGGCTAATTAATTTCAATTAATTAGTTAACCTACATGATTCCTACAAATCATCTTCTTCATTCATCATTAACCTAATAAATTCTTCTAGAAACTCCCTAAAACTCACTTAACCTTATTCTTCTAATTTTTTATTCCCTCCACTCATTCTCTCTCCTAGTCAAATCCTCCTACAAATCCTAATCCCACCTAACATTTCCTCTAATCCATCTCCTAATGAATTACTAATGGCTAATCATCATGATTAACCACAAAGTCAACTCCTTGTCCATTCCATCCAACCACTAGCTTTTAATGCTCTTTTCCTTAGTGAATGTGAGATTTTCAAAATCTCACAATCCTCTAGGCATATCTTCTCCCAAGGAATTTTTAATTCCTTCTTATTCCTCCAATCCCCATGATTATCCCTTTTTGGAGAATTTTAAATTCCTCCTCCCCATTCTTCAAGGAATGTCACATCCCTTGCTCCTCTCAAGGCACATTGGGAAGTCTTCCCAATGCACCTTGCTCTTCTTAAGGTACCTTGGGAAGTCTTCCCAATGTACCTTGAGGAGTGTGGAGACAAGAAATGTCTTTAAGGCATATCTCTTGGTCTCCACACCCTCTCTTGGGCCTTGTGGGAGCTCACAAGCAATCTCATCCCTTCATCTTGAATCCATCCTAGCCATCCATTTTTCCTCTCCTCTTCCTATAAATTGAGGATTCCATCCATTCATTCTTCATCTCCAAATTCGGTAATCTTATGCTGCCCTTTTGAGCCTAGAAAATCATCTTAGCAACCTTATCATGTCCAAATCATATCTCATCCACACTTAACCATTTTATCCATATCATCCTCCTAAAATCCATTTCATATTGTGCACAACATTGGAGAGCCATCCACATCAAGCAAGCAAGAGGAGCATATCAAGTGGAGCATCATCCAAGGGCGCCTTCACTTCATCAAGCTCCATCTGAAGGACAAGGTATTGGTTTGTGAGATATATGCATTTGTCCTTGTTTTGAGCATTTCAAATTATGTCTTTGGATTTCATGTGATTATATGTTTGATTTGCATATTCGGTATCCAATCCACCTCACAAGTCTTTTCCCCTCTTCATTCTATCATGCCCGGTGGGACCCACGTCCCTAAAAACTAATATTTTTTGTGAGTTTTTGTGAGTCATGAGACACAGGTTCCGGAATAGTGCGAGAGACTGCAAATCAGCGCGAGCACCTTGGGTTTAGCGCGACAAAAAACTTGTTTTGGTGTGAGCGCAGGTGCATCAGCGCGAGCGCACACGCATCGGCGCGACCTCATCCTAACATGGAAAAAAAAAAATTCTTTTTGCTTCTAAAAATTTCACTCTCTATCTGTTTCTTTGCCACATATGCAAGCATTTCAGCTCAAGCGCAAGCATTTTAGCACGTCTGATTCAAACCAGCGCGACTTCTTTTTCCAAAATTCCTGCTCTGTTATTTGGAATTGAATTTTGAAATTTTACCCGCTAACTCCTACCGATCTCTGTTTTTCAATTTCAACGTGAGCGGAGGCATTTCAGCACGAGCGCAGGCGTTTCGACATGAGCGTTTCTAACCAGCACGACAGACAGGTATATCTTATTTTGTGTGATTTGTCAATTTGTTTACTGGTTTTATTTGGTTCAGTGCGTACACAGGCATTTCGGCGCAGGTGACTGCACTTCAGCGCGTGCGCTGTATGTGTAGTATAGTTAGGACTAATTTCTATCTTTTTAGTTTTGCAGCTTAATCCGACCGTCCAAGACTCGAAAAATCAGAAAAAACTACTAATCCCACTGTTTTGCCTGTTGCCTAAGCAGATTCAACCAAATATTGTGCATTTATTTAAATTAGGCACCTGGATATTAATTAAAATGGAATGAACCATTGTCTTATGTGTCTTTAAGAAAATCGTAAAGGTAGGAGAGTATTCTCTCATCTTACTAGACGATCAGAAATCCAGACCCTCCAACCTTTTCTTGTTTGATTGCATGTTTACCTCTAGCGGGCCTGCCCTCCCAACTTGCTCTTTGAGAAGGTAAGAGGGGAACGACCCAAGTGAGTACACCCAAACCTGGGGCTCCCAACTCACTATAATAAATAGGCCATTGACTACGAAAGGGTCAATGGTCGAGGCTATATGAGAGTTCACTCTCACATCGGGTGCTTAGTAGGATCCTAGAGATCTCAATCACGCTTGCGTGACTACTAAGTTTTTGGTGTTTCATTGGGCTATAGGCCTCAATTGTGCTTGTGTAACTTCGAAGGGTAGCTCCTCACGGGAAGACTTACTAAACACCTTGCTCATAGTGGCCAAAAACCTTCTAGTCATTGGTGCAGGAGGTCGAACCTCTAAAGCCACCCATATTTTTATGGCCCTTAGTAGAGACATGAAGTTCGCCATGAGGAGTTTTCATGGGAATTGATGCTTGGCTGCCTCAAGAAGTGAGTGTCGTGGAGGGGAGCCAATGGAGTCAAGCATCTAAGTGTCTGCTCTGGGTAAGCGTAGCTGGGAAATCGATTGGGATCCAATGACTATTGTCCTTGCTAGCCTTAAGAGTGTTGTATATGAGCATGAGTGTCTTTGAATCAAAATGCATTTAATCATTGTGTTTGCTTTGTTTGATACATACTTGCTAAGAGAAGACTAAAAACGTGTCATCATCAAACACTTTTCAAAACATTTGTCCAAACACAAACAACTATCCAAATCACTACCCACACAAAGTCCAAAATTGCATCAAAACTCCATCCATCCCATGTCTCATAAGCCTAAGTGAGAAACTAAGAGCTCGTGCTCTCCATCAAGGTTTAGACTCATCCTTTAAAATGCCAATTATCGCCAAAATCAGGGTGGTCGTATCCCTTCATACAACTTTGCCATTCGAGTCAATCCTCTATTGAGTCATGTTCATGCCAAGAACAACCTAGTCATCAAGTTTCTTCTAAGTCATCACTATCACGCCTCCTCAATCAATCATCCTCGAATTTCCCAAGGACTTAGCACATCAAATCAATATCCCTCCACTATCAAATCAATTATCAAAATCCAAATCCAATCATCCTCTAATCCAATTTAACCTCACGTTAAACTTACATGCCTTGTGAAATTTCATTTAGACCTCATCATTAATCAATTGGCTCTCATGCTTGAAGGAGAATCCTCTCCAAGTACCTTTTACCTAATCCTTTTTTAGTCGATCAAGACTCTTAACTCATGTCTTTACTTTGCTTAGGATCATTAGTCAACCCTTGGTATAAGAGCGGCTTTTTAATCATCAATCCAAAGTCTAAATTCTACCCAACTTGGTCATCACCTTGCTTGTGGTTGCATCCACCACCTAAAATCCTCATCCAAGGACTAAGGTGTCAAATCCTAATCAAATCCGGGCTCTAATCCAAGAACCCCACCAATCAACAAAATCCCTTGTCATAAAAGACAAAATCCAAAATTCCACAAATATCTTGCTAAGTCCTTTCATCACAAATTTCTCCCTCCAAACTTTCTAAGGTTATTCGTGTATGGTCACAACTCGATCCCAAAAGAGAAAGATGGTTTAACAACAATATGGCATGCCGGACATTAGTGTCCTATATGAAGATCTCATGCAAGATCCTACACAAAGTGGGCAACCTAGCAATCAAGATCAAAGCCAAAATCCTAACATGGTTATCCAAGATGAACTCTCTCCGGAAGTGCAAACTTTCCTAGTGGATTCTTATAACCAAGAGATGATGGAAAAGTTTATTCAACACAATCCTACTGCACTTCTGAAAACTCTCCTTGAAAATTGGCTCAACTTCCACCTGAATTTAATAGATCCGCTCTCGCCCAACAACCACAAGGAGACCTCCCTCCCACATAAAGCGTTGCACCTATTATTCAAGCTCAATCAATTGCAGCCCCATCAATCATCCAAGCTCAATCAATGCCACCCGCGACATCTCCCACTGTGGTCTCCATCCCACCTTCTTCCTCCTTACCATCTATACCACTATCACATCCGATCTCATCTATTCTCCAACACACTTCTATACCACCTCCTTCCATTCAACCACATATTTCTATTCCACAAACTTCCCTTCCTGCCAACAATGTTGCAAGTTTTATCCGGGCCATACTCAATCCCGTCACAATAGTTTGCGGACCGCAACCAACTATCACACAAATCTCTGTGACATCAGTCCTCACATCCCATGTTCCCGCCTCCTCATCATATCAATATATTGGTGGTGGTGCACCTTCTTTGGCTCATCCAATTCTTGGGGCAAATACAATTCATCATTATCAAAGTCCACAACAAGACCTCATCAAGGAAATTCAAGACATGAAAAATATCATCAAGGACATGAGAAAAAGGACTAATAAAAGGAAAACTTACTCGTTCGAAGAGTTTTGCCCTTGTCCTTACGACCCATCTATATCAGTTGTACCCTACCCCCTGGGATTTGAGATCCCCAAATTCACCAAGTATGAAGGCAAAGGAGACCCCCGCGACCATGTCCGAGAATTCCACATCTTATGCCAAGAAGTTTCCTATAGTGACCTTTATCTTCGCAGACTCTTTCCCAAGAGTCTCACAGGAGACGCCTTGGCATGGTTCTCATCTCTACCATGAGGTTCCATTGTCTCCTTTCCAGACTTGGCAGAAAAATTTGTGGCCCACTATGCTTACAACATGGTTAATGATGTTTCTATGATGGACCAATGCAATACAAAACAAAGGCCCGGAGAAACCTTCGCCAATTTCCTACAAAGATGGCGACATCTTATCAAGAAATTCCAGTGGGACATGCCAGAACAACATCAAATTGAGCTATTTCAAAAGAACTTGGTGCCTAAACTTTCGAGACCCTTAATATCCCAATGTATCAAATCCTTCCAAAAATTGACCGATAAGGGTCTTGCCCTCGAACGTGTCTTGTTGGAGGAAGGAACCTTGAAACATTACCAGAAGTCAACACAAAGTTCTTCCTCTTATCATAAGGACAAGCCAAAATTCTGGTCTAAAAACAAAAACATGGTCAATGATGGTGTAATTGATGCAAAGCGGGTCCAAACCGTGGCCGCTCCCCCAAAATCCACCACTAATAATCATCAATTTGACAATCAAAATAATCATAATCAATCCCAAAAACCTCACAACAATGTCTCAATCCAGGGACGACCACCCCGATCGAATAACAGGACTCCAAGAGACTTCACTCCTCTGGCTGAGCCTATTGAAATGGTGTTTCAAAAACTTATCCAAGTAGGTGTAGTAGTTTTTTCGATCACTCGCCCGTTCAACCCCAATCAACCTAAGCCAAGATGGTATAATGAAAATGAGTATTGTGAATACCATCATATCAAGGGGCATGATACATGAAAGTGTATGAAACTGAAAATCTACATACAAGATCTCATTGATAGGGGTGAGATTGAAGTAGCAAATGCAAAACATGGTAATAACAATGACAAACTCAAGATGTACCAGGAACCCTTCCCAAAGCATGATAAAGGAAAAGGCTCATCATCTAACGCAATAGGTTATGACTACGCTAATCACATAACCGGCTTTGATTTTTTAGTAGGTCACATTGAACCTACAGACAATCATGTCAATGTCATAACCATCCAAGGAGTTAATCCTCCTTCTTCCCAAAGCAGACCAAATCCTGCGAGGATAGTCATTCAAGGCGTCACGCCTTCCACCTCCCATTTCCAGAATGACTGCAATGTAACTACACGCCAAGGTAAAGTCACCATCCAAGGAGTCCCTCCCCCACCAAACCCCCCGCCCATGTCTTCCACCCGCCGATATGACCTCCTTGACCAACTTGGGAAGACCCCCGCACAAATCTCCATTTTGGAACTTCTTAAGACTTCCCCGGTCCATAAAGAAATTTTGGAACAAGCCCTTCTTGAATCACGCGTTCCTCATAGCATCAATGCCACCCAATTCCAAGCCCTCATTGGAAACCTTGTTGCCCAGCAGCACCTTGTATTTACCTCCAAAGATGCTCCCGTAGATGAAGACCATAACAAACCTTTGCACATCGAAGCTCTTATCCACAAGCATAAGGTCAAATGTATCCTGATAGACGGTGAATCCGGGCTTAATTTGTGTACATACAAATTAATAGAACAATTGGAACTTTCTGAGGATCTGGTAGACACATCAGGAAGGATCACAATAAAGGCATATGATGATGCGGAAAGAGTTTCAAAGGGCATGATCACCTTACCTCTTCAAGTGGGCCCCATTACAATTGAAACCCCTTGCCAAGTACTAGATCTTGATCTCCCCTACAACATTCTCCTCGAGCGGCCATGGATTCATTCCTTGCAGGCCGTACCCTCCACCTATCAACAATGCATCAAATTCCCCTATAATGGAAGAGAGATCACTATCAAAGGTGATCCCCAACCTTTTCAATATTGCAAACTATTATAGGGGAAGCATTTGTATCATTATCCACTAAATAGACCCTCGCCAATGCCTCCATCTGACGCATCAAATGTTGCCTCCACTTCATCCCAACCAGATAATCAAATCAAGATCTTCGACAATGGCTCTAGAGAATACAAATTGGAGGACGTCTTATTAATAGGCAACCTCCCTCTCTCTCCTAAGTCATTTTGCAAACCAAAAGAGCTCAAAAAGGACCTAAAACCAGTCATGCAATGCCAAAACACCACCTTCTAGCAATGGGGCCCACTTAATGAGGAGAGCCTTGAAGCAGATGTCTCTTCCTGGTTGTATCGGGAAGAGGATGATGATCCAACAAAAGTATCCAAAAAAATGTACCCAAAAGCATCTGCCATAGTTGAAAAATGGGTTACAAAGGACACAACCTGGGACCAAAGGAGAAAGGAAGAAAAGCACCCATAAATCATATCTCACAAATACAACAGAGGCTTAGGGTACACCCCGGTGCCTAAGATTACTATCGCCGGTGCCCCTTCTAGTCCTTCTTTGGATATCGAAAGCGCTGACGAAGAGGAATTCCATGAAATGCCTTATGAATACGAGAAAGGTATCTTCTTTGATGCTTACATCAATACCATCACCCCCATAACCCCTCCCACTTCGCACAAGCTACATCTTGTCCATCCTGAACTCATTGACTGGGGCCAACGAGACAAACTCACTTTAGATATGTACGCCGATGATAATGCTCTCATTGCACTCCTGACGGCGCAAAATCTGGAAGATTGTAACAAAATCGAGGATATCCAACTACATGAAAAGGGATACTTTGGTAATCAGGACAATGCCCTTAGCCACAAAAAAGATAATAAAAGGAAAAGACATGATTCCCTAGGTGAAAACCTCCCTGAGGCACCTTTGGATGAACAAAAAATAAAAACAAAGGGTGTATCTGAAAGTGAAAACCTGGAAAAGGCACTTGACGATGAGGGACTTGACCTCCCTACCATTGGTTACCTTCCACAGGACAAATCAAATTTGTTGATAGAAGAAACAAACAACATCAACATGGGCACCGAAGTCATTCTGAAAAATGTGTTCATTGCCAAGTCCCTCACAGAAAAGGAGAAACAAGATTTCATCAACTTCCTTACAGAGGTAAAAATCAATTTTGCATGGTCCTATGCAGATATGCCAGGGTTGGACCCCGCCTTGGTGGTTCACAATCTCGTTGTCCGTCCAGATGCAAAACCTGTAAAACAAAAATTACACAAAATGCACCCACATATTGCACTCCTGGTCAAAGCGGAACTCCAAAAGATGTTAGATGCGGAATTCATCAAACCAATAGATTACGTTGAATGGGTCTCCAACGTTATACCTATTGGAAAACCTACTGGGGGCATCCGCATCTACATATATTTCCAAGATCTAAATAGAGCTTGTCCTAAAGACGATTTCCCGCTCCCAAATATAGATATGATTGTGGACCTTACAGCAGGGCATGAGATGTTGTCACTTATGGACGGATTTTAAGGATATAACCAAATCAAGATTGCAGACAACGATCAGCATAAAACTGCATTCACAAAACCATGGGGGACTTTCTGTTATCGGGTCATGCCTTTTGGCCTCAAAAATACGAGAGCTACATATCAACGTGCCATGACGATAATCTTTCATGACCTCTTACACAAAATTATGGAGGACTATGTGGATGATCTGCTAGGAAAATCTAAGACAAGGCAAGAACACATTCCCATTCTAAAGTAGATCTTTGAAAGATTAGAAAAATATAAACTACGCCTGAATCCCAAAAAGTGTGTGTTTGGAGTCACATCGGGAAAATTATTAGGATTCATTGTTTCCCATAGAGGCATCGAGGTCGACCCGGCAAAAGTAAAAGCTATCATGGAAATGCCTCCACCAAAAACTCTTAGACAACTACGCAGTCTCCAAGGAAAAATCCAATCTGTTAGACGCTTTATTTCACAGCTAGCAGACAAGTGCCATCCATTTGCACACCTATTGTGTAAAGACACAAAATTCAAATGGGATTGCTTATGTCAAAAGGCCTTTGAGAAACTAAAAGAATATCTAGCATCACCTCCAGTTTTGATGCCACCTACCGCTGGAAAACCCCTCATTTGTACATATGTGCTACTACAGTGGCATTGGGGGCATTACTGGCACAAACAAATGATCAAGGAAAGGAACATGCCATTTACTACATCAGTCGAACATTGGTAGGGTATGAACTCAATTATACCCCCATTGAAAGAGCATGCTTAGCATTGGTGTTCAGCACCCAAAAACTCCGACACTATATGCTAAACAACAAAACAAAGCTAATTGCTAAAATAGATCCACTTAAATATCTCCTATCAAAAGCGGCTCTCACTGGTAGAACCGCTAAATGGGTCATGCTCTTAAGTGAGTTCGACATTGAATATGTGGACAGAAAGGCAATCAAGGGACAAGTCATTGTAGATCAGTTGGCTGAAGCTCCACTTCCAGGGGACCATCCTCTCCTCACTGAATTACCAGATGAGTTCATTATGGTTGTTACCACATCCTCCACATGGCAGTTGTACTTTGATGGCTCCTGCACCCAAAATGGATTGGGGGCGGGAGTATTATTGGTCACACCTCAAGGAGATGGCATCCCTAAATCATACAAGATAGCCTTTGCATGTACCAACAACATAGCAGAATACGAGGCCCTTATCACAGGTTTATGCTTGGCTATCCACTAGAAAATAAAGGAGTTACAAGTCTATGGTGATTCCTAGCTCGTCATAAAATAAGTCAATGATGAGTACCAGACAAAAGATGATAAACTTCTTCCCTACCATACCATGGTTGAAGATCTTAAACAACATTTCACGGAAATCAAGTTTGATCAAATCTCACGAACTAACAACAGGGCTCCAGATGCAATAGCCACCATTAGCTCCCTCCTTCAGATGCCAGCACATAGTCATAAGTGTGATTTTTTGGTTGAGCAACTGTTTATACCAACATATGGCCTACCAGAGTCTAAAATGGTGTGTGTTCTCATTGGTCCCGACTCCCCTTGGTACCAAGAAACCATTGCTTTCCTCAAAGACAACACCATTCCCCCACATCTCACTAAAATCTAACAACAAACTTTCATTCGCCGATGTGCTCATTACACCATCCTTGGAGACACCTTGTTCAGAAGGCATTTTGATGGTTCCCTCCTAAGGTGTTTAGATAAACAAGAAGTGGAATGGGCATTACGCAAAGTACACGAGGGCATCTGTGGGGCACACTCAAGTGGGCTCACATTGGCTAAAAAAAATTTGAGAACAGGATACTATTGGCCTAAAATGGAAGTAGATGCATACAACTATGTGAAGAAATGCATCCCTTGCCAGCAACATGGCGAAAAGATTCATGCACCATCACAAGAATTGCAGCCATTTATTACACCATGGCCCTTCTCACAGTGGGGGCTCGATCTCATTGGGAAAATTCACCCTCCATCTTCCAACGGACATAAATTCATTATCACTGCCACCGAGTATTTTACCAAGTGGGTAGAGGCTATCCCTCTTACTTTTACCACTGGTAAGCAGATATCCAAATTCATCCTAAACTATTTGATTTGTTGATATGGCATTCCAAAAGTTATCATCACAGATAATGGCAGACAATTTAAAAACTAGGATGTCAAAGAACTCTGCCAAAAATTCAACATCCAACACCGTTTCTCCACTCCATATTACCCCCAAGGCAATGGCCAAGCTGAGGCTTCTAATAAAACCCTAATAAAAATCCTCAAAAAGATAGTCAATGAAGCGGGCAGTGATTGGCACCTCCAACTCCATCCTGCGTTGTGGGCCTACTGCACCTCCATCCGCACCCCCACAGACGCCACTCCTTATTCCCTAGTATTTGGTTCCGAAGCCATCCTTCCCCTTGAGATCGAGATCCCCTCTCTAAGGGTATCACTGCAAAATATCTTACCAGATGAGGAATACAGAATTGCCCGCTTACAAGAGTTAGAATTTTTAGATGAAAGGTGCCTCAAGGCCTTGAATCATCTCCGGGTATATCAAAACCGTTTGCGCATGAGTTATCATAAAAAAGTCAGAACCCGAGAATTCTAGATTGGTGATCTTGTCCTCATAGAGAATCAGAAAAATCTACAAGAAAGAGAAAAGAAAGGCAAGTTCAAGCCTAATTGGCTTGGACCATATGTAATCACAGGAAAGTATGGATCAAGAGCTTATCAGTTGGCTACTCCTGAAGGCGATCCTTTGGATGAACCAATTAATATCATGCACCTCAAAATATTTTATGCCTAATCCTCAGAAAGTCTTAAATTGTCAAAAAAAAAAAAAAAATCAAAAAATCAAAAAAAGTTTGTCCATTAGTGAAAACCACTTGTGGCGCTATGGATAAGTACCTTGGTGAAAACCTCCACACAGGCGCCAAGGTAAATAACCGGATACACTGTCTATCAGGTCGACACTGTAAATCACCCCCATCTAGTCGCAACATTCCCTCTTTTGTCGCCTCTCAATAACACGTGTATGATGATAAGTCTTCACCTGAGTCATGAACAAGGAATGTCCCATTTAACTGAGCTTTTATGCCTCTGTGTAAGCTTCAAAAAGGTCTTGAGAAACAATCCCAAGTCTGCAGGTTACTCTCCAAAACCATTAAATCGCTTGCCTAAATCCACAAATCCACTTTTCCCTAGGGATGATTCCTTCCCTCGCCAGGCAACCTAATCCACCATCCTAAGTCCTACTCTTGGCAAGAGGTATCATTTGGTCATAGATGAATTAACTTGTTAGATCTTGTTGGATCTTCTCATTTAGACTTGCATCTTTTGCCCTATGATTGCCACTATTTACGACTACCTAGTTTTTTCCATATCCAGGTATGTTTACGATAGGCGCATACTGGGGCATATTTTCATGGCAGTGCGTGTTTTGGATCTCTCTTGTACAAACCGACGACCTGGTATTAGTGTTCATCAACACTTACCTTCTCGTGTACAAGACTTATCAGTGTGTCTGAGGGTCTCCTTGCACATACCCACAACTTTGTATTAGTGTTTCTTAACACTTGCATAGCTATATGTAAGGAATTCCTATTTATTTGAGAGTCAGTCCACACCTTGGGTTTCTCGTGGCATCCTGATTTCTATAATTAGTGGTGCAAGTCACTCAGGGCAATATCAAACTAGGTTGGCTCTCCACATTTGTTGTGCACAAAAATCTCACCACCATTCCATAAAATCCTAAACTCAATAATCCCATGGAGTCCTCAATTTCCCCCACTTCCCATCTATTCCATATTCTTCTATTTAAGATCATTGTGTTATTATTGGCATATTCTCTCTTTTTATTTATTCATTCACATCATGTAGAGTGCATTTCTTAGACAATCATATTTTCTACAAAACATTTACCATATAATATTGCATCACATAAATAAAAGATACACTCATCCATATAGCATTACATTTAGACTGCATCATAAATCATTCACACGTGTATTTATACATAAAGCATAAAAATCACTCATCCTGCATCCAAAAACTATTTCAGCAATACATCATAAACATACATATATAAGCATCCACTTTGCATCACAAAATAGGTCAGCATAGCACATCCATGATTGCATCCATATATGACATCATAAGAAAAACAAAAATAATCCATCACAATAAATGCTACACATCATCTGCCACCAATCAAATCATGTATATATATAAAGAGGTAAATGTGTCTATCATGATACAATGATCACCCCGAAGGGTCATAATATAATACACAAGCAATACAAGGAGCTAGCTCACCCCTCTTGTCTCACCACCCCCCTCTGATGTACCACCCCCCTCTACTGTGCCACCCCCTCTGCTACACCTCCCCCTCCTGATCCTCCTGCACCCCCTGCTGGTGGCCGAAAACCCACTGATCCCCCTGTCTGCTGGCTCTACCACTGACTATGGGTTCTATGAGACCACACACTCTCAGTATACGAGGTTGCTCGTTGTCCTGCAGGCACCACTCCGTGATATAGCCCCCTATAATACTGTGCCTCTTGGGCTGATCTATCTGCTCTCTCTCGCTGTTGCAGACTATCAGAAAACATCTGCGCCAATCCAGCCAGAACTAATGCCTGTTGAGCTACATCCCTCTCCCCCTGCAGTTGTGTCACATTTGCCTCCGCCCTCTACGCTTTGACCTGTAACCCCTCTAACTTGGCATCTTGCCGACGAAGAGCATCCTGTAATCCTGCTATGGCTATCCCCGACCGGGCCTCCTCAAGAATCCTCTTTGACTCCTCCCCCTCCTCCCTCAAGGCATCCACCTATGTCCTGGCAGTATGGAGACTCTCTATCAGATCGGATATCTCCTGTGTCAGTCACCCCACCTTCGCCTCCATGCTCTCCCTCCGAGCCCTCTCCACCTGCAGCTCATCCTCAACAGAATGAAGCCTCGTTTGATAGCTATCTCGCTCCTGCTGTAATCGGTCAAACTATGTCGGTCCTCCCCTCTCCTCTGCCTGTGTCTCAGGAACATCCATGGGCACAGCCTCTCCCTCTCCAACTACAGCCTCCTCTCGCTCACCAATTACGGCCTCTGCAGGATCCCCTGGAGCATCCCCTCCATCCCCCTCCTCCTGATCTGGAGCCCTCTGCCACACAACTCAGACTCTCCTCTCCCCTCCGCCTGCACCGCGCCCTGCCCGAACTACAACTCTCTCTCCTGGGCCATCATCCTCCCCACCCACCACCTGATCAACCCCCGGCTCCAACTCCTCATCATCCAAAACTCCCAAAATAGTAAGCTGCACTGGCAAGTGCCTCTCCCACCAGCTCTGGTAACCACCTGTCATGCCTAGATCCTCCCCCGCTCCCATCCGCTCATCCCAGACTATGTGAAAAGCTATCTGGAAGCTCGTCCGGCCATCCAAGGGACTCATTGTAGGCCCCTAATACCTCACCTCCCATGTAATCCGGGGATACACTTGAATATCCCCCATAATATCCTGCACCTGCCCAAGTTGTCAGGCCACTCTGAATGGAGCATAATACTCCATGATATAGACTGACCTACTAAAAATCCACACCTCAACCCCTACCCAGTGAAGCTGCCAATCATCCCTCCACCGCTCACACCCCAAAAATGGCCTCCATGTGAACTGCACCAGCTCATCTAGAATCCTCCTCCAAAACCACACGGATGTTGTCTATGTGTAGTGCAGCAGTCCCCTGTACCTGTCCACAAATGGCTGTCATGGTCGCCTATCCTGAACACCCAGTGGCCAAGTCACTGCAATATGCTCCCACACTCATATGTGTAAGAGTGTCACCCTAGCAGATAAACCAGCATACTCTCTAGAAGTCACAAGGTGCATGTCATGATAGAGTTGGGCTAGCATCGCTGAGCGCCATGCATACTGAACACCATCATGAACCATGAAATACACGCATCTACTCCACCCCAGAGGAAACCCGTGTCCACCCAAATCTAGAAGAATCTGCCCACTCAGGAAGCTGCAAATCACCAAAACCAACCGCGGAATCTGCCGAATGGCCATCGCTCAACCCAAGTGCATCCTACTCCTATCTAGCATTGGTGGCATCTCATACTCGCACACCTCCCTCAGATAAAAATCAGCCACATCCAACTGATACTCAAGGATCACGCCACGAATGGGGATCTTCGAGATCCTCCAAACATCTAATAGGGTCACAGTCGCCTCTCCAGTCGGTAAACGAAAGGTGTTATACCGAATATCCCACCTCTCCACTAATGCAATCATCATAGCAGTATGCGCCCGTATCCTAGGCCACCTACCTACATAATGTAATCCCAATACATCTAAAACCTCCAACTCATCACAACCTAACTCATGGTAGAGACTCATTGTGGGAGGCCAATGCTCCCTCGAAGACAGTGGTCCCCTCTCCACCTGCATCCATTAAACCAAAACATTATTTTCATACCCAAAAATTCTTTCCTCGCCTCCCCAACCAACCATCCCCTTTCTCCCATACCAAAAATTCTAAGTAAAAAGTGCATCCCCCCTTTCCCAGGCGCACGCGCTAATTTACCTAGTGATCGCACCAAAACCGTGACGCACACGTTGTTTTACAGGCACTTGCACCAACAGAGCTCCCCCTTCTTCTGTTTCCCTCTTCCCCCTATAAATGCAAGCACCCGCGTAATCCCTTGGGCGCCCACGTCAAAGCGTGAGCGCCCACGCTGAAGCACGAGCACCCATGTCACTTCCCCCATAGCCCTCCCAAATTCCCCTATCCTAACCAGCTCCTGGCGAGCGTCCATGCTGATCACGAGCGCTCGCGTTGGTCTAAGGGAACGTGCACTGAAACAGCGATCAGCGCGAGCACCTCACCTACTCTTTATCCCCATTTCTAGCCCTAAAATCACAAATTTCAAAAGAGAGATAGACCTACTCACCGGTGGTCCATAGCTCCTTTGTCGGTCGAATCATCGGATCCTCTCCGCGCGATGATCATGAACTGGAATGTGATCCATCTCTCCTTCTCTCCTTCTTCGCTCTGAGTGGCTCCAAGGCTTGTGTGTGATAATGACCCCCCTATTGGGCCCGTCGTGGCTTATATGGGCCCCCATGACGGCCCATTTTTCCTCCGCGGTCTCCCATCTCCTATTATTCTTCCCAAATTCTTCACGAATGCTTCATATTTCTTCCTCATTTATCCCTTCCACCCTAATTCTTCTTCCTCTACTTTCGAGAATTTTTCGTCTTTTTCCGAAAAAAAAAAAATCTCGAGGGGGCATACACCTCCCATGCTTTACGTTGGGGCATCCTTTTCTCCTTCTATCTTGTACACACCGACAAAATGTAGACACTTAAAAATAATTATTTTAGTTATTTTTAATTCCTCACATAATTAATTTTGATTCTGGTCATGTCTTATACAGGATGAATCCTTCTTGAAACCAGACGCTCTGATCATGTCTTATACAGGATGAATCCTTCCTGAAACCAGACGTTGTGATCAATCATGTCTTATACAGGATGAATCCTTCCTGAAACCAAATGCTCTGATCATGTCTTATACAGGATGAATCCTTCCTAAAACCAGACGTTGTGATCAATCATGTCTTATATAGGATGAATCCTTCCTGAAACCCGACACTCTGATCATGTCTTATACAGGATGAATCCTTCTTGAAACTAGACGTTGTGATTAATCATGTCTTATACAGGATGAATCCTTCCTGAAACCAGGCGCTTTGACCATGTCTTATACAGGATGAATCCTTCCTGAAACCAGACGTTGTGATCAATCATGTCTTATACAGGATGTATCCTTCCTGAAACCAGACGTTGTGATCAATCATGTTTTATACAGGATATATCCTTCCTGAAACCAAACACTCTGATCATGTCTTATACAAGATGAATCCTTCCTAAAACCAGACATTGTGATCAATCATGTCTTATATAGGATGAATCCTTCCTGAAACCAGACGCTTTGATCATCTTTGTCTTACACAGGATGAATCCTTCCTGAAACTAGACTGAATCTAGATCTTATCAATCGAATCAAACAAGATTTTTCAATCTTACCTACCTAAGCCATCAAGATAATCGAAGAACTTGCATTTTCATCAAACCACAGTTGCAGAAATCAAACCAAATCTATCAGGATATCAATCTCGCAAAACTCCAAAAATCAATTATCTCAATTGATCTCCTGGGGGGGCATCATCATACCAGAATTTAGCAATCAAGAGCTGGGACATCCTATCAAATCAATATCTTTGAATCAACGTGTCATCACACCTCACTTCAAAGAGGGGCAAAATGTAGACACTTAAAAATAATTATTTTTAATTCCTCACATAATTAATTAATTAATTATGTTAATTCAAATTCTCCTCAATATTAGCAAAATATAATTAATATTGTCACTATAGTATGTGACTGATTTATTTAATAAATCAATCCCTTTCTTTATTCTTCTAAAAAAATTAAATCCTCACAAATCTTCCTCTTGGTTAATTAATTTCAATTAATTAGTTAACCTACATGATTCCTACAAATCATCTTCTTAATTCATTATTAACCTAATAAATTCTTCTAGAAACTCCCTAAAACTCACTTAACCTTATTCTTCTAATTTTTAATTCCCTCCACACATTCTCTCTCCTAGTCAAATCCTCCTACAAATCCTAATCCCGCCTAACATTTCCTCTAATCCCCTCTTAATGAATTGCTAATGGCTAATCATCATGATTAGCCACAAAGTCAACTCCTTGTCCCTTCCATCCAACCACTAGCTTTTAATGCTCTTTTCCTAGGTGAATGTGAGATTTTCAAAATCTCACAATCCTCTAGGCATCTCCTCTCCTAAGGAATTTTTAATTCCTTCTTATTCCTCCAATCCCCATGATTATCCCTTTTTGGAGAATTTTAAATTCCTCCTCCTCATTCTTCAAGGAATGTCACATCCCTTGCTCCTCTCAAGGCACATTGGGAAGTCTTCCCAATGCACCTTGCTCTTCTCAAGGTACCTTGGGAAGTCTTCACAATGTACCTTGAGGAGTGTGGAGACAAGAAATGCCTTTAAGGCATATCTCTTGGTCTCCACACCCTCTCTTGGGCCTTGTGGGAGCTCACAAGCAATCCCAGCCCTTCATCTTGAATCCATCCTAGTCATCCATTTTTCCTCTCCTCCTCCTATAAATTGAGGATTTCATCCATTCATTCTTCATCTCCAAATTCAGTAATCTTATGTTGCCCTTTTGAGCCTAGGAAATCATCTTAGCAACCTTATCATGTCCAAATCATATCTCATCCACACTTAACCATTTTATCCATATCATCCTCCTAAAATCCATTTCATATTGTGCACAACATTGGAGAGCCATCCACATCAAGCAAGCAAGAGGAGCATATCAAGCGGAGCATCATCCAAGGGCGCCTTCACTTCATCAAGCTCCATCTGAAGGAGAAGGTATTGGTTTGTGAGGTATATGCATTTGTCCTTGTTTTGAGCATTTCAAATTATGTCTTTGGATTTCATGTGATTATATGTTTGATTTGCATATTCGTTATCTAATCCACCTCACAGCACCAACACCACTTATCAAATCTTCCTCTGTCAATGTCTGAAACTCAAGAACACTCAAACAACAACAACTATCATGAAGAAAGATAACTTGTGGAGCACCAAATTATGAACCATTTGAAATAAAGATACACAAGACAATCCCAAACAGTCTCTCAAAGACTCATCTGAAGATCTGATCACACCTTAATATACCAGAGGAAATACTAAACTCTGCAAAGCATTGATCAGAAAAATAAACTGTGAAACCGGATCATATGATATGATCAATTAAGCTTATTGGATCACCAAAACCATTACAAAAAAATATAATGATACTATAAATACTCCATACACCAAACCATAGTCCCAATAAACCAATCTGCAATCACCAGAGCATAAATATGTTGACATCAATGACAACAACATATCCTAGCAGTGGCAATGTCCAATAACCCCTCTATCTTTGCTACACACTACTCCTCCACTCTTTCATATTTATGCACAACAATACCTTCTATTTTGTGCATTCACGGACTTGCTGCTCGCTACTACAGATGTTCTAGGTTTGACACCTTCTCACCACTATGTTTTCCACACGTGTTGTAGCCACTTCTTTATGCCTTGTTTCTTTTTTATTCTATATTCTACTTCTTTTCCTCGCCTCTTTTCATGCCTCCTACACACACTAACTTCCTCTCAAGTCAACAAACTCCACTTTATGGTAGTCACATACCCCAAGGAATTTACCTCCAAAAGAAAATTTTCAAAGAATTCCAGTTAATATAGAAAAATATTTTTTTCTTTCTTTTCTTAGCAATTACTCCTTTGATATGTATCCCCTTCCAATTACATAGACCAATCAGCAAATATTTGTCCAATTAGGCCCATAACTCACTCACCAACAAGAGATGTGGTGGGACCCATACAAGACACATTCTCTATAACACCTTCATCCTCAGATCAACACATGGTCAAACACTTATGTGGATCACTTCTGTGTTGGCACTGTGGACCGCCTTTATGTCGGCATTAACATTTCCAAAAATCAAAGAAAAAACGGTTTGTTGAAATACCCATCGCTTTCTCAACATCACAATAATATACCTATGGCATGACAAGACTTCACATTTTCCTTCAATCCCATAAATCAAAGAAGGGATGGTTGGGTGAAATACCCATCGCTTTCTCATCCTCCCAACATGCACCTACAGGATGGCAGGGATGTGCACCCTCTTCCATTTTATTATCCCACAAGATCATCTTTCATCTGTCTTCTTGACTGCAGGCTGGTGAGGCTTGATGAAAAACATTTCACTGAATCTAATGAAGTGAACACTTATTCCATTTGATTACCTCGCAAGGTCATTTTGCTCTAGTCTTCCTTGGTGCAAGGTAGCGAGGCTCCCTGTTCCTTCACTATGGCGATAAACATGAGGTGTTCAACAATCATTGTTACACCTTTTATAAGTCAAGATAGTTCCCCCAATAACTTCACAACCATATTGCCTTTGTCCTTTGCAGTTCCAAATAGCTAACCCCATTGTCTTGTTTATCTTTTATGTGGCCTTTGACTACATGCATATTCCATACTTATTCAACTCGCTTGTATATAATAAGATCTGGTCAACTCGAACAACATGAACTAATATGCTCTTCAACGAGTCTGATCTCCCTTTGGAACACTCATCTTCCTGCATCTTTGTCCAATCTTATCTCCACTCTGGAGCACTCATCATTGCTCAACTTTTCCAACCTGAGACCACACCATCTCAACCAATCCTGATCTTCATCCAGGGCATTCATCATGCTACATCTCTATCTAGTGTATGTCTCTACATCTTCTCAACAATTGACATTAATGACAATCTAATGGCAACAAGATAAGGAGACAGGGATAGGGAGGAAGAAACAAGGAGTGTATGTATATGAGAGTGTATATGAGAGAGATGTGAAGTAGAGAGATATTAAAAAGGGGGTGACAAGGAGAGAGGGGGAGAGGAGGAGAGATATGGATAGAAAGAGCGAAGGGATATAAAGAAGAAGAGATAGAGAGATAGAGTGGTCATGTGTATGAGAGATAAATAAGAAGTGGTATATGAGGGGTAGAGATATATAGCAAATAAGAGAAAGAGGGATATAAATAATGAGTTAGATTATATAAGAGAGATATATAACTATATAGAGAGGGAGAGATGGAAGATGAGAGCAAGAGAGAGAGAGAAATAGAGATAGAAAGAGGGAGACAATAAGAGAGGGGTAGACAAAGATATAGTACTTGATAACGATATACAAAGTCTTATATAGAGAGGTGTGTGTGTGTGTGTGTGTGTGTGTGTGTGTGTGTGTGTGTGTGTGTGTGTGTGTAGTTTATGAGGAAGAAATAGAGATCTAGTGTTGGAAATATTACATCATAAGATGCATATAATAATTATTGGTAGGTTTGTTAAATAGGTTACATAATAAGTGGTATAAATTGAGTTGTTAAAACAACTCAATATAATTAGGGAGGTTGTTTAGGAAGTTTCCTATAAAATAGGATAAATGGATGTTATAAATATGTATAAGATTTATTTAATAAAGACATGAGATAAGCAATATTATTTTGTATAAAATGTTTGTAGCTCTATTTTCTTGTGATCAGAGGTTCTGTTATGGTATCAAAGTAGGTTCATAAGGAAGCTAAGCAACAGATACATAAGGCAATATTTAGTCCTTTGGGTGCTATTGTTTGGTGTATCCAAGTGTAATAGGGTGAAAAATTAGGTTTTCCACCATAATGTAAAATCCACTAATTTTTTCTCAGGGACCGATTACATTATAGAGGAGTGAATCCAATGGATCTAGCCTCAATCCAACAAAGATAAGGCTGAGAATTTCGATTAGATTCACTCATTGGAGTTTGATTCCCTCTTTTTAAGTTGAATTGTGAAAATATTAAAATTAGGGTAAATGTGATGAAATTGAAGTAATTATGCATAAATAGTGAGTTACAGTTATCGAATAGAGCCAAGAACCTATACTCGAGCAATATGTGAATGTTTGGACCTGTTCCCAAAAGGTCGACCTAAATTGTTGGGACCAGAGTGTTGGTCCTCTAAACTTTTCTCCAGCCAAAGGAGAATTTGTTCATCTCTATGAATAATGTTAATCCTAAAAATTATAGCTATGTACTTGTTCCTACACAAAAAAAGAAAGGGGAAAGTGTGGGGAATAGGGGTTTGCTTAAGTCAAACCTTGGTTTAGGAATTAACCTTGAATTAAATAATGCAAATAATGAAAAAATAATAGAAATATATACCTCAAATATGCAATTATTGATGATGTTGTGTTGCTTCTTGAATGTAATCACATATGTTGTATGAAATAGCATGAACATGAAAAAACCTTAATTTACACACACATGCTTGCATATAAATGATGTAATTTTGCTCCACAATTGTTGAATGAAGAATATGCAACCTTGAAGATCTCTGAAAAATGCTTGTTAATGCTTCATGGATGCAAGTATGCTTGAGTGCTTGGTGATAGAATGGATGGAGATATAAATTTAGGTTGAACAAATGTATTTATAAAGGGGTATCGAGGTCATTTACTGATTAGGCTGACCTCCAACAACCATGTGGAGCCACAAATTTGAATTCTCACTAGAGAGATAGGACCCTTGCCCCATTTCAAAATAGGAACTAAGAGGGACCACGGTGAGGGTGCTCTGGTCGTAGGACCAAAGCATGGGTGCCTTGGTTCTAAGACTAGGGCATGGGTGCCCTAGTCCTTCTTAGTTAGGGACCATCATTAAGCCCCATGGAGGAAACCCCTCCAAGAAATCAATTAGTGGGAGTACATGGCATTAGAATGGAATTTGAGCACAAATATAGCCTAAATAGGAGATGAGGATAGGAGACATGAAAGTACAAGCACAAACATGAGGTGTAAAATAGGCTTGTTGACAATTTACAATGCTACATTTAGCCCCCACTTTAATGGGAGTACGAGCTTATGCAAATACTCATGGTAAAGTAGACGAAAAAGATGAAAGAGAGGAGAAATTAGGAGCATAATCACATGGAGTATAAGACAACACTAATTTTGAGGTACCAATCCCCCAATCTTAGGATCTTAACTCACTCAAACACATCCAAGGGCACACAAAACTAGACAAAAAAGAACAAAAAGTCAAACAAAGACAAAAGACACGCGTCAAACAAAATCTAAAAACCAAAAACAAGACCTCAAGTCAACTAGCCAAGGAGACATCAATATCAAAATGTCTCAACCACTAATATCATTCTTGAAAAATGCCATCTCAAGAACACAAGTGATCACATAAAAGAGCAAGAGCACACATCATCCATGAACTACAAATAGCAAAGCTATTAGCTCATGAGAAGAAAGGGGGAAGCATGGATACACATTCTAGATGTGTTTTTCTAGGTGATCCATGAGAAGAATGAGAGAAGACATGGATACACATTCTAGATATGTTTTTCTAGCTGATGGATATTGAGGAGGAGAGTAGGGATAGTCTAGATGTGTTTTGCTAGTTCCACTCATCCTTATGTGTGTATGCAAGTGATGTTTGGTTTCAAGTGTTAATCATCTCATATAAGAGTTTGTTTTCTCTTGTTTTGAGCATGCAACAACTTGTGTAAGACATGAAATGAAAAAAACCAAGGGGCGTGTTTGGTTTTGAGAATATCTCGTATAAGAGTTTATTTTCTTTGGTTTCGAGTATGCGTAATCTCGTGTAAGACAAATATATGCCTAGCTTCAAGGATATATCATGTAAGAGTTTGTTTGCTTTGGTTTTGAGAATGTGCACCCCGTCTAAGACATATATTAATGTTGCATCTAGTTTTGGGCATGCATCATCTCATGTAAGAGTTTATTTTCTTTGGTTTCGAGAATGAACACCCCATTTAAGACATGCAAAAATATAGTACAATATAGTACAAAGAGGGCGATATATATGCCCCCCCCCCCCCTTAATATGTCAACATAACCCTATGTTGATGTATTAAGGAAGCTAGAAACAAGGATACCCACCTTCAACACCAAGAGATATCCTTTTGGAAACATTGTTCATAAATCCATGCTAAAGAGGTAATACTCTTACAAGACAGGATAAGATAGTTTAAAAAGAAATATCTTGCAACAAGTGTAGAGAGGATCCTTGGAGGAGAAGATATCTTTGCTCAAAAGACATCTACCTCCAAGAGGAGGTTCTTGAACAAACACAACATATTCTACCAAAAGAAGGGAAGGAGAACTAGAATGCATACCTTTCCCATATTCATAGGTGAAATGGATTCTTGATGAAGGATGGCACACTTTTGACCCAATGTGACAGGTAAGTTTGTAATAGATATACATTGCCAAGTGAAGAAGAGATTGTAGTCAAGGACACACACCTCTTGCATAAGAGAGAATCCTTGAGAAAACAACAACTTCACACAAGGAATGACATCAAATCATAAGCAAACACCACTCAACATTGGAAAAGTGGATCCTTAGAAAGGATAAGAAAGATCAATGCCCCCCAAGCGTAGGGACAATGAGAAGAATTAAACAACCTATAAGGAGAGATTAGACATAAGCAAATGCACAATATACTCACATGAAGGAATATTCAATGAAAGAAAAGACATTAATATATGCAAAATACAACTTTAAAGAAGAGGTAATCTTCAAAGAGAAAGAGAGAGAAAGATTTATATGAAGGACCAAATACTCCCCTAAGGAGAGATTATCCATAAGAGATATATCATTCCATTCAACAAGGGACATAAAAGTATGAAAGATGCAACCCCTAAAGGGAATAGTGAAGCCTTCGATAGAGAGAAGAAATGAGATAGAGGCGAGAATGAATTGTGTTGCTGCCCCAAGATGTTTGATATTGAAAAAGCATAACCTCTTATGACAAAGCGCCCCCAATGAAGTTAACTACTTGTGTCATAGGGTGAGGAGAAACATGAAGGATCAATGGAGTGCTAAGGCACTACCTCTTCACCAAGGAAGAGTGCAAGATTGGTTGTAAGAGCTATGCGAGCCCTATCATATTGTTATTGAACATATATTTTAAATGCTTTGCACTTTCCAAGAGAATGAGAATAACTAGGATGAAAAAGAAAACGTCCATTACCTTGCTTATGCTTAGAATTGTGAATGATTTTAATAAAAGAAAATACAACATTCTCATCATATTTCAATCTCCAAAAAATTCTAGTAGCTAATTTATTTTGGTCATCAATAGGAGTAGGTCCTATCTCTTGTGATGTAGGACAAGGATTTTTAGAAGAAGATAGATTTTCATCTGTGATTTTAATAGTTCTATTATCAACTAGTTCTTGCATACTTTATTGAAAATTCAGAGAATCATTAGCATTATGGCCATGAATTTGATAATATGAACAAAAATGAGTGTTTGAAGAAGATTAACCCTTATATGGATAATAAGTCTCATTTCTTGCAAGATAATCTTTAAAATTTTGAATTCTAAAGAGATCATCCATAGGTGAATCATGATAATGTCCTAAACCTCCAGTACTAGTTTGTGTAGGAGGGTTTATAAGGACTCTAATTCTCTCTCTCTCTCTCTCTCTCTCTCTCTCTCTCTCTCTCTCTCTCTCTCTCTCTCTCTCTCTCTCTCTCTCTCTCTCTCTCTCTCTCTCTCTCTCTCTCTCTCTCTCCTTTTCCCAATCTCCCTCTCTCTCCCTCTCTCCCCCTCTCCTTTTCCCAATCTCCTTCAAATTTTCCAATTCCTTGCCCTCTAAAACCTTGTTTTGATATCATGTTATAGTCACTCCTATAAGAATCTTAATTGAGAAGTAGGAGGAACATTATAATGAATCTCTTTAAAATTTGTAGTGTAAGTGTATCTAGAAGGAGTAAAGGGAAAAGTAGATTCAAAGAAGGAATATCTTCTGTATGGGGATTTTACTTTCTATAATCATGCATATATCATTAATGAAATGCATAACATCATCTTCTCTACAAAAATTTTGATGATTAAGATAGGCTCTACAAGAATAAGTGGGATCTAGAGAGATTGAAACACCACTATTTTGATCTTGCCCCCCTTGTTGTAGGGTATGTGAAGAAGATGGTGTCATGTTGCTCTTCAATTCTTGCTCTCTGTTAGAGAGATCATTGATAGGAGTATTATCTCTTTCTTCATTCATATTAGATACCATAGGAGAGGTACAAGTATTAGGTCTTCAATTAGGATTTCTAGGATTGGGACATACAAAATATTTGATGTGATCTAATTGTGTAATGCAGTTTCCTAAAAATATCACCATAAAACAACATGCATTATGGATAAAAGCTTTGAGATTCAATTGATTAATAGAAAGTAATTTGGAAATTCCAAAAATGCAATATCCCAAAGTGCTAAATGAAAAGAAGCAACGTGAAGTGAAAGAAACCATTATCCAACACATGATTATGATAAATATAAGTGAAAAGTAATGTAAGCATATGTTAAATAGAAAATAAATCATATTTATAAAGTGTCATTATGAAAACTAGATTTGAAAATAATTTAAATTTCTTTGTAACCCACAAATCAAAATTAACCAAAATGAATTAGGATTTTGTGAATTAGCATCTAAATTTATGTAAATTGATAAAAATAAGATCTATGAATGCAAAATTGGAAATTACAATTCTCCCAAATCAAGCCTAAGACAATTAATCTAAATTATACAATCCACAGGCTCAATTTTAGAATTATAAACTAGAATTTGTGTGAATTTAACCTATAAATTTATGAAATTCAATCGGAAACTAAACTTGTACTTATTAAAATTTGAATTTGAAAATGCATAAACAAACAGATCTGAGAACATAAATTAGAAATAAGGGTGTAAGATGGACTGGGTACACCAAAATGTAATAGGGTGAAAAATCAGGGTTTCCACCATTAAGGTAAAACCCACTATTTTTTGCGTAGGACCAATTACATTAAAGAGGGGTGAATCCAATAGATCTAACCTCAATCCAACAAAGATAGGGCTAAGAATAATGATAAGATTTATTAGTTGGAGTTTGATTCCCTCTTTCTAAATTGAATTGTGAAAATGTTAAAATTAGGGTAAATGTGCAGAAATTGAAGTAATTATGCATAAGCAGTGGGCTATAATCGTCAAACAAAGCCACAAACCTAGATCTAAGCAATACATGAAATTTTCACCATCCAAAGGGGAACTTGTTTGTATATGTGAATAATATCAATCCTAAAAATTATAGCTTTGTACCTATTCCTGCACACATAAAGAAAGGAGAAAGTGTGGGGAATAGGGGTTTGCCTAAATCAAACCCTAGTTTAGGAATTAACCTTGAATGAAATAATGAAAGTAATATATAAATAATGGAAAGATATACCCAAGATCTGCAATTGTTGATAATGATGTTTCGCTTCTTGAATATAATCACATATGTTGTATGAAATGACATGAACATGACAAAACCCTAATCACACACACATACTTGCATATGAATAATGTAATTTTGCTCCACAATGGTTGAAAGAAGAATATGGAACCTTGAAGATATCTGAAAATGCTTGTTAATGCTTCACAAATGCAAGTATTCTTGATTGCTTGTTAATAGAATGTATGGAGATATAAAATTAGGTTAATCAAATATCTTTATAGAGGGGTATCTAGGTCATTTACTCATTAGGCCAACCTCCAATGGTCATGTGGAGCCACAAAATTGAATTCTCATCGAAGAGATAGGACCCTTGCCCCATTTCAAAATAGGGCCCAACTAAGAGGGACCAAGGCGAGGACACTCTAATCCTAGGAGGACCAGGGCATGGGTGCCCTAGTTCTTCTTAGTTAGGGACCATCATTAAGCCCCATGGAGAAGGACACCCCTCCAGGAAATCAATTAGTGAGAGTACATTGAATCAAAAGTGGAAATTGAGCATAAATCAGACCTAAGTAGGAGATGAGGATAGGAGATCTTCAAGTATGGGCACAAACATGAGGTGTAAATTGGCTCGGTGATAATTTATGATGCTACACCAAGTTTTAGATGTCTGATAATATCTTGCAAGATCCACAAGCATCTCATGGAGAGCTGCAAAAAAAAAGACATGAATGTGAGGCTGGTCCAGGAGTAAGAGAAAACACTGAGGGGAATGTTTACACTTTTTCACAAGCATTGCCTTTGTTCTTAGGTCCACTAGCTCTATTGTGCATCGCTCTCCCATGCAATATCTCTTGCTCCTTGTTTCTAGATGGCATGCAGTGGAATTCAAATCTTATACATCTGATATTGAGGCATGGAGGAAGCTACACTAGTGTGGCATTAATTTGGTAGACCAAACCATTGTTTGAAGGAGCAGATCGATAGTTGGAGAAGGTCGCCTACATAACCACAAAAAAAACATGAAGTCATTCTAATCAAAGGAAAGGCAGCGAGAGAGTCTCCTTGTTGCTTGCAACTTATTTTTGTTGCATTATTTTTTTAAGGGTTGTTTTAGTTCTATTGGAGCTTGATCACTAAAGAGCGAGAAGCATATGCTTCTAGTTTGATCATAAGCCACATTTGGGGGGCTCTAGGAGACAAATTCCAGTTGCAAGATCATTAGGCATGTCTCTTTTTTCGCAAATGTCCAAGCTACAAATTTATTCTCATATCTATAATTAAATTGCAATGTTCTTGTTGTAGATGCACAAAATGGATATCCCTACCCTTAACTTGGAGGTGGCGCCATGAACTTTGATGCTACAAGATCGAATAGGGTTTGATACTTCAAACTAGGAATTGAAGGAGGAAGCTTGAAGAAAAATGTAGAGGCATGGAGGGCATAAGGCTGAAAAGATGGGAGATTCAATGTGGATCTACAATGTCCCTCACAATATTGGCTCTCGAGCAACTAGATATCTTGAGCTACTAAAAAAAATTGGTTTTGTCATGAATTTGGAAGTTTGAGGTACTCAAATTCCTGTGTGTTGAGACTCTCCCTCAATATACACATGCTAGCAGGATTGAGTCTACTTTAACAAATCATGTGGCTTCCCATACTGGTAAAGTAAGTGGCATTGTTTTTTTTCTTAAAACAACAACATATCATGCTAGTTGCTAGTGTTTCTATCGATAATATGATGAAACTATAAAGATTTGGTCAACTACTTAGAGGGGGGGTGAATCAGTAGTTGAAGAGTAAACTAACTTTTCACCAAACTTATTTTCAACTTAGAATCAACTCACAAAGTTTATCGGTTTAGTCACTTTAACAAATCTGCAACTGCACCGTTAAACCTTACCGGTTGACCTAATACTTCAGTGATATAATGCAATAGATCTTAAACTTAAATATCCTTTGACCAAAACCTTAAACCACTTCACTAATACCAATAATAACATATTTCAGATCATTTCCAATCATTTAGATATATCTATGCAGATTTACCAATCATTCATATCAACCATACCAAAAACACATCCACAAAATCATTCACCACTTGACACAATGATTTTTCACGTGGAAACCCAAATGGGAAAAACCACGGTGGGGATGAATACCCACAAGTATTTTTAACTCTTCTGAAGTTTGCCCTGTTAGGAGCCAAGCCTTATTAGAAGCTTATACAAGAATGTTCTGTTAGGAACAGATCCAGTTAAGGACCACCCAGTTAAGGGATTGACTACAAATACCCTGTTAAAGGTAACCTCGATGGAGGATTTAAAATCCAAGCTAGTGGATCACCTGGTTAGAGGATTTCAACAACAAGCCTGTTAGAGCTTACCATGTTAGGGGATTTCAAACTGTTGTAATGGTTAGAGAACAACATGTTCTTGACCGATATGAAAATAACACTTCCTTGCTGAATCAGATCCTTTACCGCTCCTATCTGCCTTCACATCATTCTACAAACACACCTCCTAGTTCGACAACAATCACTTTCACATAATCAAATTTGCCAACCACTCATTCAATCAATTCATCGACCTTATAAACAAATACATTAGGTCGATAACACAACACAACCCCTAAAATTCTCATAGAGATTACAAACACATCAGTTCAATCTTGACAATTATATTACATGCAATCAACTTTATATTCTTCTAGTCATCTACAACCGCTCTTGGATCATCCCACTTTGAGTCCTGTAACACATCACGCATTTGTCACTTCATATTATTCATTTGATCATTCCCAAGATAAACGGTTATCTTTACGTTACAAAACCATTTCGAAACTCATCACGTGCAACATGCTTTCATGGCATCTTCATCACCGATCATCATTTGGTCATAGATCATCACAACCGATCTCCAAGCTTCATCGGTCAGGGTTCTCCTTCTCAACTGGATAGGGTTACCGGTTGATCTTCACTGCTTCATTACCAGTTGCTTTACTACTTCATTACCGGTTACTTTACTGCTTCATTACCGGTTGCAATTGACATCAATGACAACACTTCCTAACATACTTCTTCAATGCAATCTTCATGCAATGCCAACATCTATATTCCTCTTCAGATGGTTGGGAAGCATAGATCATCTCAAGAAGAGATTTTGTTGGTGTTGATGCTAAGTTATTAATTTTAATTTTTTAAGTTTAGTTTTTTAAAGTTAAATTGTATCATTTTGTTAGTTTGGAGTTGTCAAAAGTATGTCTATCAAAATACAAAAGTGTTGAAAAATATAAAATTCTTCTGAAAATTATTTTAATTGTAATTGGGTGCACTCTCGATTGTACGTGACATCCATTTTGTGGGAGGATTCTAAAATTGAGCTTTAAGGTCAAATATTTTCTTTTAGTGGGAAAAAATAACATATTAATAGAATAATTTGATGGTTCATAATTCCACACATGGCAAATTATAGTTGATACTTATTGAAAAGGATCTATGATATATAGTAAGTGGAGAAACAATAAGGCCAACTGATGTTGGTGAAAGTGTAATGTGGACTGCGAATGATCGAAGAGCAAAAACTCTGATTGGTCTTGGGTTTTTCAGATGCATACCTTCACCACATTGACTTATCAAAGACCTTAAATGAAGTGTGGGGTAATTTGAATGTTTTGTTTAGATCAAAAGCATCAAGTTCGAAGATGGGCTTAAATAAAAAATTGTTCAGGTTGAAAATGATGGAAGGTGACAACATTGTTTAACATGTCAGTAAGTTTCGCTCCCTATTGAATTAACTAACTGGGATAGATGCTAAAGTAGATGATGATGATTCAGATGCTATTTTGTTAAATAGTATGCCTCCTAGTTAAAGTAATATTGTATTCACATTAAAAAAAAGTAGATGCTAGAAGGTAGAAGATACAATATATACCCTAATTGATGAAGGAGCTAAGAAAGTGGACCCAACTATAAAGGAAACTATAATGTTTGGTAAAAACAAGCCCAACTAATCCTTCAAATCTAATTCTTCTACATCAAAGGAAAACTATTTATTCAAGAATAGAATTTTGTGCTACTATTGCAAGAAGGGACACATTGTAAATAATTGCACTCAGCATGCCAAGGATCTCCTTTATGGAAAGTTAAATAAAAATAAGGTGTTGGCTGCAGATGATGATGAATAATGGCTTCATGGGGTGGATACTAAAAACCCTCCACATGAAGATATCAATGAGGAATATTTTCTCTAAATCAAATCTATTGGAGGATAGAGGAACGAGAGGTTGGAGGACATTCAACAACCTCTTGTGAGTCATTAGTGATGGGGTTGCAAATTCTTTTTAGTGACAAAACAACTTGTGCCAAAATGGCTAAAGCCAAGATTGGTTTCTAGGTGATGATGTCAATTGTCTCATATAATTTGTGATTAGAGTGGCAATGAGCTATAGTGGTGGCCACATACATGACAATGAGGGATTGGTGCTCAAGCCTTTTATGTTGTGGTTGGATGTGTATGTCCCAATCACATTTTTGGTTGTATGTGAATGGATGTGTTTGTCCCCACTCATAAGATAGTGTAAGTGATTGGAAGTGTTTGTCCCTAGTCACATAAGTTGATGATTAATATTGGATATGCATGTCCCAAATTATAATTATTGTGAGCAGATGTGTGTGTCCTTGTTCATAACCTTGATGCTGGATAGATGTGTTGTCCCTATCCAAATTTGATGTAAGACCTTGGATATATATATATATATATATATATATATATATATATATATATATATATATATATATATATATATATATATATATATATATATATATATATATATATATATATATATATATATATATATTAGTCCCTATCCTTGGTTCCATGGGTAGATGTGTTTGTCCCTATTTTGGGATGAAGATATATAGAGCATAGTGAGGTTGGTTCCACTATTGCTTGTCATGAGTAGATGTGTTTGTCCCTACTCATACCTTATGTGGTCTTAAAGTATCATTGGTCCACTATCTCCATTTGGATAATGATGCAATATGGGGGGGAGGGGTGTTGGAAATATTGCATTATAGAATATATATAATAATTATTTGGTAGGTTTGTTAAATAGGTTATTTAATAAGTGCTACGAATGAGTTGTTAAAATAATTCAATATAATTAGGGAGGTTGTTTAAGAAGTTTCTTATAAAATAGGATAAATGGATCCTATAAATATGTATAAGATTTGTTGAATAAAGATATGAGAGAAGCACTATTATTCTTGTGTAAAATATTTGTAGTTCTATTTGCCTATGATCAGAGGTTCTATTAGAGAGACCGTGATCAAAAAAGAGATATATAGAGATAAAGATAGGGAGAGAGAAACAAGGAGAAAGTGTGTGAGTGATATGGAGATAGAGAGGTAAACATAGTGGGAAATACAAAGAACATAGAGATAGGGATGAGGGAAGAGACAAGGAGATAGATGTACATAGAGGAATAGATATGTAGGGAAGTAGAGGTAGAGATGGAGATGGAGATCCAATTATTCTTTATTGTTGATCTTTTAAACAAAAAGAAAAAAAAAATTATTTACCTTGATTGCTCTATTCATTTTTCATCCATCAAAATGGATAGACAACATGATTGGCATCAATGAAAGAATAATATAATGAGATATCACCACACATTCACTTTTCAATTAGTGTTAAAGCTTTATAAAACTCGGGACAACTTGAAAATTTATCATATTGCATTTAAAAATATTAACTAGTAGGTCGTCTATATTGTTTATTTTTAATTAAGAACATTACATTTTATTTATATTAGATATTTAATATGTTTAGTATTTATTTGTCTCATATATCTAGAATTAATATCTCAACTATATTTATTATTACAGATTATGTTCTATATAATATGTATTATTAAATATAAATATAATTTAATACAACTAATATATTATAATTTTTACTTACAATACTAATTAAAATGCTAAATATATTATATGTTTAAATTTATTTTTTTGTCGGTAATAATATTGTTGGTTTTATTAAATAAGAAAGAAATACATAAAGATAATAAGAGAGAACCATTCACAACTCTAGACATCTAAAACAACCCAAAAGTCCAATAGCTCACAAAACAACCACCTAAAGCTACCATAACCACCCTTACAAGTTAAAATCTCTATCTTTCCAGCCAGATGGATCTACCCTAAACCAAAAAGAAATATATACAGTCCACCATCTATAGCCGAATCAGAACAAAATCCCTACAAACATTTGAAAAGAGATTAATAGAGTCCCTTATGATATACATCGTGTCCAAGATCCATCTTACACATTAAACTTTTATTATCAAAAAAGATAACTGCAAAACTCAAGATGTAGAATGAAACAAAAAACCTTTGCGATCTTGCCTTTGTTTGCATTTTTCAGTTGTTTCGTCACTCTTTGTAGATTTTAAGCTCTCGGGATCCACCAAGATGCCTACCATCTTGACGCACCCTGCCCCTATTCTCCAATCAACCCCACCTCGAACCACTCTTGGCCAAGCACACATCATTTCATTCTCCTCCCGCTCATGGCGTCGAATGATTCCTTTGAGATATTCACAGGCCCTTGCAATTTTCAATTCATAAACCTCTTTATCCACCTTGCCCTCCCACCTTACAAAGGGAACAATTCCAAACTCCACTGCTTCCACACTATCTTCAATCCCCTCAGAGATATCCAACCCTACCCCTGGAATCATCCATTCTAATATGAAATTCAGACCTTCAAGCATCTCCTCCTCAAAGAGTGAAGTTGCAACCCATTTAACCACTTTGGGGTTTTCACCCAACTCTAGGCCCCAAGCTATTATCATGGAAATTATATCTAAATTGACTCTCCATTATTGTTTGTTCTCCATGAACAAATATCCCAAAACCCCTAAAGTTGCATTCACCACCTCCTCTTCCTTGAATCTAAGAAGCCCCTGCATTCTCTCCTTGATCACCGGCCCTTTAAAACCCTTTTGCTGCTTCTTAGTGTTAATTGTGAAGTTAGCCTCCATTGCTACCGCTTTCCTCCCAACTTATCACTACTCTGCTCTAAAATGCGAAGAAAGCTTCTATGTGCAACAAAAAAAACCACATCACCTTACCTTTAAACACAACTAAGGCACAATGCTCGGCGGAAAAATGAAGGCAAATCTGCAAGTCACACACATAGAATCTAAGACCTTTCTAATTATCGTCCTCCCTAGCAAATAAAAAACTCTTCATTATCTATTTGCATGCTCTAAATCCATCCTCCATTTAATTTATGAATAATGAAGTCCAAAACTAGTCTTCAATCTCACATGACATCACTCATTAACGAGCCTTCCAAATTGTCATCGTCATCTTCCAATGATGTCATCATTTATTACAAGTTGTCCCTTCAACGGTTCACTATGCACATGCAAATCTTCCTATAGACTCATCAGAATATTAAAGTTTTATCGCAACTGGCCTCGATGTGAAATGAAGATCCCATAATTGAAAAACCTATTTCAAACTAAAACTTCCCCAAACCTAAAGCTAACTTCCTTAGAATAATCATCGCTTCTCGACCTTTAAAATATATCACAATTACATCCTAAAACTAAATCAACCTGACTGCTACAAAGTCTTCCTCTAAATTAAGAAGGCAATCAAAATCCTCTAATCTCAAATCCCCCTCTTGATCAAAACTGAGGGCCCATTTTGAAAGAATATCTGCATCCTTGTTTCCCTCTCTTCTTATGTGACTCACTTAAAAATGCTCAAATTTTTTCAATTCATCTAAAATCAAAGAGATATAACCTTGCAAGTACCATGCACTTATTGCCCCATTTTTAATGGCTTTAATTATGACCAATGAGCCCCCTTCTAAATGTATATTTTTAACACCTTCTCTTTGGGCTATCCTGATCGTTGTAAGCGCCACATTAGTTTCAGCCTCGTTATTAGTTCCAGACTTAATTCTCATGGATCCACATTTGAAAATCTCACTCTTCTCATTTCTAATGACAAATCCCACTCCAGAGGGTTCGGGGTTAAATTTAACTGCCCCATCAAAGTTAACCTTATGCCAACCTACAATAGGGGGTTCCCAATCTGCACTTAACTGCTCATGTTTATTAGAATTATTCACTATCCAAGATCCATGTTTTATCTTGATGCCTAGCCACATCTTATGAATCCTCTCATCCTCCAAAGTGAATGGCAAAGCAACCGAATGAGGTTGAGAGGCTACAGTCCCAAGTACTTCCTCAATTGCTGAATTTATTCTATCTTGTAGCCTCCTATCCTCCTCCCATTTGTCCATGAAAATTCTATAGTTTCTCTCTTTCCATATTTCCCAAATTAATAAAGAAGGACTCGAAAACCATATACTTGATAAGGATGTTTTCTTTGTAGGAATTAGCCAGCTTTCAAACACCCCTTCAAGAGTATTTTGCATTGGGTCATACCAATTCAATTTTTCTTTCAGATTAGCCCAATGCCTTGAGGCAACTTCACATTGTAAAATAAGGTGATCAACAGATTCTTCAACTCCACCACACAACACACACTTGGATGGACCAGCAAAACCAAGACATTTCCTTCTCTCCCCAATCAAAATCCTACCTTCAACAACTAACTAGGTGAAAACACCCACTTTGGGCAAACAATTTTTACTCCAAAACAAATCCTTAATTTTGAAACCTCATTATCCCTCCCTTCCAAAAACTAATAACCCAATTTTACTGAATATTGCCCATCTCGAGGCCCACTCCAAATAACTTTATCCTCATTCCTAGTCAAAAGTAAGTTCCTCTGACCTAGCACCTCCTTTAAAAGATTTTGTTGTTGTTCTAAAAGCCTTGTAGTTGCAAAATCCTTCCAAACCCATTCAACCCTAAGAGTCCCTTCCTTTGTCATCACATAATCCCTAACTCTTTCCCCCAATAGGGGCACTAGATGTTCTCTGATCCCTTGCAATCCATCTATCTCTTTCAATGTTGTCAAACCTAGCCAAGAATCCTCCCAAAAATTAGCTTTTGCTCCATTACCAAACTGCCATGAGATATGATCAGTGATAACCCTCCTACAACTGACAATGAAGTTCCATATAGCTGACCCTTTAGGCGGGTTTCAGATTGTGAAAATTCAATGATCTTCCAAAGTGTCTAGATACTTTGCTCTCATAACTCTGACCTAGAGCTGATTTGGATTGGAATGGACATTCCAAACCAATTTGGCTCCAAGAGCCTCATTCATCAAATGCCAGTCTCTTAAGCCAACCCCACCCTTGTTCCTGGATTTACAAATTTTGTCCCGAGCTAGTAACAGGATTTTGTTCTATGCATTAGCTCCACTCCAAAAAAACTCCTCATTCTATGGTTAATAATTTTAATGACCTTACTTGGAATCTTCAAACACATCATAGAGTAAATCAAAATGCAGAAATAACAAACCTTAACATTAAAATCCTTCCAGCTGAAGTAAACCACCTACTTTTCCATCCATCCATTTTATTGAAACAACATCTATAAGTCCCTTCCATAAGTTTGATTTGTTAGCGGCACCAAAAAAATGAATGCCAATATATTTACCAGGCATATTACCAATTCTCATGCCAAGTATCCTACATATCTCCCTCTATTTAGCTGAATCGGTATTGAAAAAGAAGATTTCTGATTTGTGCCAATTAACTCTCTACTCTAAAGCTTGTTCATAATCATCTAAGGTCTACTTTATCACTCTAGCTTCCTGACTGGAAGCCTCTCCAACAAGGAATGTATTGTCAACAAATTGTAAATGGGTAAGGGGCTCAACACTATCAGTAACTTTAATCCCCTTCCAAACACCTTCTCCACCTTTCTTTGAGATCAGCCTTCCAAGCACTTCTGCCATTATGATGAAAAGGAAAAGGGATAATGGATCCCCTTATCGAATCCCCTTCTTTAATTCAAATAATCCCTCTGGACTACCATTAACAAGAACCATAAAGTGTGGTGAGCTAATGAAACTTCTCGCCCATGATATCCAATCATTAAAGAACCCAAATCTAACACCTGTAAAAGAAAGCCTCTATTAACCTCATCATATGCTTTCTTAATGTCAACTTTAACCATCATTTTTTCTGTTTTTGCCAATCTAATAGAGTGGATAGCCTCATGCGCGAGGATTATGCCTTCATAAATGGTTCTCCTTGGGTCAAAGCCACTTTTTTCATTAGAGATCACCGAATCTAAAACCACTTTGAGCCTATTAGATATGACCTTTGAAATTATCTTGTATATTGTGTTACACAAGGATATTGGTCTGAAATCATCAAATGAATTGATTGTTGTTTTCTTGGGGATCAAAGCAATAAAAGTGTTATTAAAATATTTTAGAATAAACCCCCCTCTTCTTGACTCCTCCACCACATCCACAATATCCACAACCAAAAGGTTCCAAAACTTTTGATAGAATAGAGCCGAAAAACCATCCGGTCTTGGAGATTTATCCGCCCCAAGACTGAAAACTGCACACCTCACTTCCTCCTGTGATATTGGTTCCATTAGCATTTTATTGTGCTCTTCCTCAACACACGAGGGGATGACATCCAAAATAGGATGTGGAGCATCAAGATGTCCCTCCCTTCCATAATATATATTTGAGAAGAACCTCACAACCTCCATGTTAATCTAATCAGCCTCTAAGAGTAAATCTCCATTCTCATTCTTAATTGAGAAAATCTTATTATGAGTCCTCCTAACTTTGACTAAGGTGTGAATGTTTTTTGTATTTCTATCACCATCTTTAAGCCAATTCTCCCTTGATTTCTGTCAACAAAACTGTTCTTCCTTGGCTAGAGTTTCAGAATATAACTTATTTAAAACCTTCTCTTTTCCATAGGCTTCTTCATCCATACCTTGAGAAATGATATTCTCATGCAACCCTTTCAACTCACCTTCTAACCTTATCTTTTCACTAAAAATATTTCTAAAGGACTCTCCATTCCATCTTTTGATTTGTTCTTTTATAAATTAAAGCTTTTTTAAAAAAATGAACGCTTTGTTACCTGTTACCTCAAGAGCTTGACACCACCAAGAGTCCAAATAAGTTCTAAAATTGTTATCTCTCAACCACATTGCCTAAAAATTGAAAGGACATCTGTCCGGAGCTGAATCATCTTGTATTATGAGACAAATCGGGTAATGATCCGAACTTGTGATAGGTTAAATCTCAGCTATACAAGTCCAATGTGTATCAGACCAATCACTAGCAATAAAAAAATGGTTAAGTTGCTTAGCTATATTTAAAAAGCCACTCCTTCTATTGGTCCATGTGAAGTCTCCCAATCTGAAAGGGAGCTTGAACAGACCATTATCCACCACAAAGGCACTAAAATCATTGTGACTTTGATCATTCCAGCATATCCCCCCCATTTTATCTAATGGGCGAAGGAGAGCATTGAAATCTCCACCAATGATAAATAATTTTGTCTCATCCCGTTTCAATATGATCGAAAGGTTACTCCATAACTGTTTCTTTTGATCAGAATTATTGGGGCCATAAACATTTAAAAACATAAAAACTTGTGTGCAACTATTTTGAGAAAACTTTTACCAGTTGCCACCATCCGTCATGACTAACCACTTCAACCTCTACAACCAAGGCTTTCCATAAGATAGCCAAACCCCCCGAGGCTCCCTGAGCTTCAACTAGATGACAGTTCCAACTCAGGAATCTCCTAGCAAAAGAATCAATGTCTTCTACTTTGATTTTAGTTTCTTGTATCTGTAATACCCCGCCAAAAACCCTTAAGGAAAACAACACAACTAGGCAACTAAAAGGTGAATTTTTATTTTTTATTTTTAAAGTTTAAGTGCATTATTTATAACAATATCACATTTAATAACATAGCGGAAGTCTAACACAAGATTTCCTAAGGGTTACCAACGAAGATTACTTCACAAATTATATTAATACCACGATTAATCCAATTATTCATCTAATTAGGAAAATTAAATGCTTAAGATAAAACCTACACATACATCTAAATTCCATAATGAAAGAATAAGATAAAAGTAATCAAATGCATTTATTTATCCATAATTCATTTATACATAAGTTTTAACCCAATTGAATTAACATACATTCCAATGATCAAATATTATAATATTCATAAATACATGGTTTCCAATAATACCACGGATTAAAAGGTTACAATGTCCAGGTTAAATTAATTGTTTGATACAATGACCACATGGTCTCAACTAAGCAATGATCATGAACAAGAATTGGTACATGAACTACGAACCAAGAAACACCAGCAAAGCCTTTCCTCACCTGAAGATACAATCCAGAACATCTGATGGGAAGTGGCACTACCACCCGACCATGTGATTCCGAAAGGGAACCACCCCACTATGCTGGGAGATAGTAGAGGACCCTCAAGCAAGCAAAATAAGACAAGTATGATAGAACTACATGACTTCGTAAACATCCATGTGACTCAACTCATAAACAGTAGTGACTCTAAGGAGAGAGTGTCATCGCATGGCTTAAGGTGGTTACCCTAGGGTGGCCTTCATAGATCCCAGCCCCCATCCTTGGTTATCCTGGTAACCTCTCCTAAACCCTCGGCTCCATCTAAGCATCATGCGGACCCTACCAATCCTTTCACGAAGACAAGGTGGTAGGTTTGCCATTCCAGGTCTCACCACATCCTGAGCCTATACAAGCACTCAACCATGTGTGAGGCACATTATCTTAATTAATATTTTAGCTACCCACCCCTTAATCAATTATTAGGGTATCTCTTCTTAACTCACTTTCGAGGGGTTATCCTGCCATCCACTTTGGGTGCAGCCCCCGCTTGAAAGCCACTTTCTCTCATAGGACACTAACAGGAAAGTTTTCTCTCTATGAGAACACTATGGCGAAACTGACAACCATAATTAATCCTGACCAAACAAGTGAAAGGTCCAAATGGGATAACACCCACAATGTCTCACATCGACAGGTTTACACAACAACACCTGACCAAGGGGTATATCCATATATGACATGACAACAACTTAACCAAAATTGCAACGAAATAACGCTTGACTGAAAATATCGTTAACACTAAGATTCTAAAACAAGCAATCTTTTCATAAACCAGCTAAAAGCATAAATAACTTGCAATTAAAGTTATTTCGGGAAATAAAATAATACACTCTATCATAAAGGAAATTCCAAGTTGCCATTGTATAAAAGCTAAAGTTATCACGTTGAATTAATTTTCCCCTAGTCATATGTTTGAGAACAATATCCAAATATTCCAATTAAAAAGGTTTCCATATCCTAGATTTTATTCCAAATTAGAATATATATATAATAATATAATATAATTACATGAGTATATATTCTTCGAATATAAACCATGTAATAAATCATATTCAAAAAATATATATACTAAAATAAATATTTAATTTTCAATAATAAAATTTGCATACTAAATTGAAAATTTACTTTCCAAAAATAACATGTACATATTAAAAGAAACTTTAACTTCCAATTTCCAATATCTAAAATTCACAAGAACTCATATCTACCTCGAGACGGGTACCCTTACCATCAAAGAAGGGAGGGTTGGACCTCATCAAGTCCTTTATGTGACCCAAGGAAGCTGGATCTCGGTCCACTGGGATCTCCCTCCTCCTAGGTGATCTCTCTTTCTCTCTCTCCTCTGGAACTTGCTGATGCGACTCCTCAACTTGAGCATGAATAGGCTGATTAACCTCAGGCCTAGGGCCTAACCTAGCCAGAACCTCCTGAAACATTTGTCTCAGCTCTTCCCTTTCGGGAACCTACTCTCCTGCATGTCATGAATCCTGATGAACAGACTATTCCGGCTCAACACTCACATGAGTGGGTGGTGGTGAAGGACTGTGACGGTTAGAACCATGGCCCCGTCCTCCACCTCCACCTCTATTGCGACCACCCGTACGACCACCTCCCCTACCTTTCCTAGCCATGACCTAGCACTACAAAAGAGAAAATGGTTCAGACCTACGACAAGGATAAAACAAGGGAAACACATACATTAAGACCTAAGTAAAAAGGTCAAGTTGAATAGGCTCACTACAAACCCAGAGTACCCAGTGTTGAAACTTGGGCTCTGATACCAAATGTAATGCCCCGCTAGAAACCCTTAAGGAAAATAACACAACTAGGCAACTAAAGGGTGAATTTTTTTAATTTTTTTTAAAGTTTAAGTGCATTAATTATAACAATAGCACGTTTAATAACACAATGAAAGTCTAACACAAGATTTCCTAAGGGTTACCAATGAAGATTAATTCGCAAATTATATTAACACCATGGTTAATCCAATTGTTCATCTAATTAGGACAATTAAATACTTAAGATAAAACCTACATATACATCTAAATTCCATAATGAAAGAATAAGATAAAAGTAATCAAATGCATTTATTTATCCATAAGTCATTTATACATAAGTTTTAACCCAATTGAATTAACATACATTCCAATGATCAAATATTACAATATCCATAAATACATGGTTTCCAATAATACCACGGATTACAAGGTCACAATGTCCAGGTTACATAATTGTTTGATACAATGACCACATGGTCTCAACTGAGAAATGATCACGAACAAGAGCTGGTACATGAACTATGAACCAAGAAACACCAGCGAAGCCTTTCCTCGCCTAAAGATACAATCCAGAACATTTGATGGGAAGTGGCACTACCACCCGACCATGTGATTCCGAAAGGGAACACCCCACCATGCTGGGAGATAGTAGAAGAACCTCAAGCAAGCAAAATAAGACAAGTACGACAGAACTACATGACTCCGCAAACATCCATGTGACTCAACTCATAAACAGTAGTGACTCTAAGGAGAGAGTGTCATCGCATGGCTTAAGGTGGTTACCCTAGGCCCATCCTAGGTTATCCTGGTAACCTCTCCCGAACCCCCGGCTCCATCTAAGCATCATGTGGACTCTACCAATCCTTTCGCGAAGACAAGGTGGTAGGTTTGCCATTCCAGGCCTTCTCACCACATCCTGAGCCTATACAAGCACTCAACCATGTGCGAGGCACATTATCTTAATTAATATTTTATCTACCCACCCCCTAATCAATTATTAGGTTATCTCTTCTTAACTAACTTTCGAGGGGTTATCCTACCATCCACTTTGGGCGTGGCCCCCACTCGAAAGCCACTCTGTCTCATAGGACACTAACAAGAAAGTTTTCTCTCTATGAGAACACTATGGCAAAACTGACAACCATAATTAATCCTGACCAAACAGGTGAAAGGTAAACTATCCATAAACCAGGATTGACCAAATGGGATAACACACACAATGGCTCACATTGACAGGTTTACACAACAACACTTGACCAAGTGGTATATCCATATATGACACGATGACAACTTGACCAAAATTGCAACGAAATAACGCTTGACTGAAAATATCGTTAACACTAAGATTCTAAAACAGGCAATCTTTTCATAAACCAGCCAAAAGCATAAATAACTTGCAATTAAAGTTATTTAGGGAAATAAAATAATACACTCTATCATAAAGGAAATTCCAAGTTGACACTGTATAAAAGCTAAATTTACCACATTGAATTAATTTTCCCCTAGTCATGTGTTTGAGAACAATATCCAAATATTCCAATTAAAAAGGTTTCCATATCCTAGATTTTATTCCAAATTAGAATATATATATATAATATAATTACATATATATTCTTCGAATATAAACCATGTAATAAATCATATTCAAAATATATATATATACTAAAAAAATATTTAATTTTCAATAATAAAATTTGCATACTAATTTAAAAATTTACTTTCCAAAAATAACATCTACATATTAAAAGAAACTTTAACTTCCAATTTCCAATATCTAAAATTCACAAGAACTCATATTTTAACCCAAAGCATGTTAAACAAAATGCTTTAAAAAAAAACTATGTTTATAATTGCATACATATAAAACTATATATATATATATATATATATATATATATATATATATATATATATATATATATAGCAGTCACTACCTTATGGTAGTGCTGCCACCCAGCGCTACCATACGGTAGCAACCACTACCCTAGGGTAGCGCTGCTACCTTATGGTAGCAGCCTCTACCTTTGGGTAGCCTCTGCTACCGTGGGTAGCAGACTCCGCCTCCCCACAGCACACCAAACAAACAAAAAAAATTAATTAATTAATTTCCCCCAAATAAAATAATTAATTAAAACACATTTGCCATAACTTTTAATAACCCAATAAATTTATTACCATAGTAATTTGCATAAATTAACAGCTAAATACAGAGATACATAAAACTTAACTAACATCCAAAATAAATAACAGAGATAATTAAATCTCTGAAATAGTAAAGGGAAGAGAAAAACTCAATCACAGTCCAAAATTATCGAAACTGATACCCAAAACAAGAGGAAATAAATAATTTTCAAGAAAAGATTTTAGCCGAGAACAAGAAATAACCAGAAAGGGGTTTTAGATTTGAAAATTATTTTTAACACATAGAGACTGAAATTTTTCATTATCTTTCATAATATTCATTTCCAACTACTGCACACATTCTAAACATATATATTTTTATATTTTTTTAAAACACACATCATTCAGAATGAGGGAATAAATAAAATATTTTCTTTTAAAAACAACCAGAAGAGGCCATCCAACCTGTATAGCTTTCCTGGAAGAATTTTGTTGGAGAGATCCTATCCTTCAACAAGCTTCCAATTCTGAAACCCAAGCCTCCTTCCCAACAACTCCAAAATCTTCACCTTCTCAAGAACAAGCCTCCAGAAATTTTCAAAAATTTCTTTCATGCACAGCCGCCTCCTTCCCGTGAACCCCTAAAAAGAAAAAGATATAAACCATTTAACCTAAACTTTTAGGTTTGCACATTCTTTTTCAAAACCTAATATTTTATTATTAATGAAAGGAAAAAAAAAATTATTTTTATTTTTAATTCCCACCAAAAAGATAATTAAAATGAATATGCAAAAATCATAATCCTTTCTTTTTTTGTTTTTCTTTCTTTTATTTTCTTTCCTCATGCTAAATAATTAATTTCCTTAAAAAGAAATTAAAGCAGTATTTTAATTCTAATTTATTCTTTTATTCATTTATTTGTTCTTTTATTCATTTATTTATTATTTTATTCATTTATTTATTATTTTATTTATCTATTATTTAAAATTCTAGGAAACAATAAATGAACTTAATCTAATTTATTTTTCACTAAAATTTAAATAAGATATATTTCGAATACAATGCAACTTGCAACCTAATTTAATAATTTATTTTAATTAATTAAATTTAAAATCTCAATGCATAAAATACATAATTCCAAAAAAAATACCAACTATGAGATAACTCCATAAATTTAATTAATTGATTAAATCCACTAAACACACAAACTGAGCAAACCCCAAGCAAAGACTCATAAAAAGTCAAACGACAAAATACGAAGGCCGAACAAACTGACAGGACGACCAACTGACGACACCCACAAGAGTGTAACTGGGTAAAATAGGGTCAACTACTACCTCCTCCACTTCCACTGGAAAAATATAAGGCACGCTCAGACCTGTGGAGCCAAGTGGAGACGATACCCCGTACCTACCCGGTACTTGTACCTGCAATATCCTGCATCACCGAACCACACATGCATATATACAATATAGAAAACACAGCATACACACCGATGAAGGAGAATCACGACGTTCCCTGTCTCACCGGAGTGAGTGAAGGAAAATCGTCCCCTTGCATCCAATACACTCGCAGACACGCAACATATAATTTCACATTGCATAGATAAAGTAAAGTGTTAGTACATAGCAATAATCCATAAAATACCATAAATCACAAGTACTTAAATACTGCAAATAAAGTATGCATCTCATATTCAGATAAAGCATGAAATAAAGTCATATAAGTCTAAATACCACATAATGGTAATGTATCCACTGAGAGTAAACAATAGTAAAATATGAGTCTAATAAGTTCAAACGAGGATGGGTACTACATTCTCCCCCCCAAAACTAGGCTTACTCCTGGAAGCCTAAAATAGATAAGAATAGAGCTCTCTCATCTTCGCTGCATCCTCCCAAGTCGTTGAGGTCTCATCATTTGGGTCCCATAGGACCCTTACTTGGTCGATGGTACGACCCCTAAGGGTCAAATCCTAACGCTGAAGAATGCGCACGGGCTCCATGGAAAGTTGCCCGTCTTCGACCTGCAAGGAGTTCCAATCAAGAACATGTGTCACATCAGGATGATAAGGTTGAAGAACTGAAACATGAAAGACATCGTGGATGTGGGATAGACTCGGTGGCAAGGCAAGATGGTAGGCAACAGCTCCTATCCTCTCAAGGATCTCAAAAGGGCCAACAAAACGAGGCGCCAACTTAGAACCCTTTCCATAACGTATTAGACTCTTACGCGGATGCACTCTCAAGAACACCCGGTTGCCAACAGAAAACTGATGATCTACCCTATGAGCATCTGTATACTTCTTCTGCCTATCATGTGTAGCTACCAAATGCTCACGAATCTGCTCAACCTGCCGCTTCATCTCTCAAAGAATATCTAGTCCTATAAGCACCTTGTCCTCTAGTTGATCCCAACTCAAAGGAGTGTGGCAAGGATGACCATACAATGCCTGAAAGGGGGACATACCTATGGAGCTGTGATATCCATTGTTATAAGAAAACTCCACTAGATAGATATAATCCTCCCAGCGTGACTGTTGGTCCATAACATACATGCGAAGCATGTCCTCCAAAACCTGATTCACTTGCTCAGTCTGACCATCTGTCTCAGGGTGATATGTTGAACTAAAGTTCAACTGAGTCCCCAAAGCATGCTGAAGTGAGGTCCGCAATGCTGAAGTAAAGACAGGATCTCTGTCAAAAATGATCCACCTTGGAATCCCATGCAATCTCACCACATCTTCCAAGAAGACTCATGCCACCACTGCTGTTGTATAGGAAACTCAAATAGGAACAAAGTGAGCAACCTTTGTCAATCTGTCAACAATGACCATGATAGCATCATGACAACGCAAAGAGACAGGCAACCCAACAATAAAATCCATGGAAATGATATCCCATTTCCAATCCAGTACCAAATTAGGCTGTAAAAGCCCTGTCGGGTGCTGATGCTCCACCTTCACCCGCTGACACTCTAAACACTTCGATACAAAATCAACAATGTCGCATTTCATACCAGCCCAATGATAAATTTGTCTAAGATCTGCATGCATCTTCTTGACACCTGGATGTGCTGAATAAGGTGCACGATGGGCCTCAGTCATGATCACGATGCGAAGACCCTCCAAAGGAGGTACATAAATCCGCCCAAGATGGCGAAGAAGACCATCTGCCTCAAGGTTATATCCAGCAAATCTACCCTCTAAAGGCCTTCCAGACTCTATCACGACTCTAACATCCTGATACCAACGATCTTGAGGAAGAACTCCAAGAATCCTCCCTCTCAAGTCTACTCCAAGGGATATTGCTGAAACTTCATGTCGCCTACGACTCAAAGCATCTGCTACCATGTTCTCTTTCCCCTGAATATAATGAACCTCAAAATTATATTCGCAAAGGAATTCCATCCATCTCCGCTGTCGAGCATTCAAGTTCGGCTGCGTGAAGATATACTGCAAACTACGGTGATCACTATGCAGCTCAAACCGACGCCCTAACAGAAAATGTCGCCATCTAACCAAAGCATGAACTATAGCTGCCAACTCTAAATCACGAATTGGATAGTTCAACTCGTGGTTCTTGAGTTTGCGAGACTCATAAGCAACCACACGTCCATCCTGCATAAGCACTGCACCTATACCTTCCAAAGAGGCATCTGTGTATACCATAAAATCTCTAGATGGATCAGGAACTGCCAAAATCGGAGCACTGACAAGGAGTTCCTTCAAAGTATGAAAAGCTGACTCACACTGCTCTGACCAAATAAAATTCTTCCCTTTCCTCTCAAGAGAAGTAATCAGGTGTCCTATCCGGGAAAAGCCCTGAACAAAGCGACGGTAATATCCGACCAAACACATAAAGCTCTAAACTTCTGAAACATTGGTCGATGCTGGCCAATCAACAATGGCTTGGATCTTTGAAGGATCCATAGATACACCTTCTCCCAAAACCACATGACCAAGGTAGTTCACCTCAAACTGGAAGAAGTCACACTTTGTCAAACTAGCATACAGTTGATTCTCCCTCAAGCACTACAATACCTAACGTAAGTGACCTTCATGCTCCTCCATAGATCTAGAATAAATCAATGTCATCCAAGAATACAATGACGAAATGATCAAGGTAGGTGCAAAAAACCCCATTCATGAGGCTCATGAAAACTGAAGGTGCGTTCGTCAACCCAAATGGCACCACTATGAACTCATAGTGTCCATAACAAGTATGAAACATCGTCTTATGAATATCTGCATCTTGAATGCGCAACTAATGGTATCCAGATTTCAGGTTAATCTTAGAGAACACCTTGGCTCCCTTTACCTGATCGAAAAGATCATATTTCGGATGGTTACCTAATTCAGTCGTTGGTAATCAATGCATAACCGAAGAGAACCATGCTTCTTCTTAATGAAGATAACAAGCGCACCCCAAGGAGAAACACTAGGACAAATGAATCCCTTGGCCAACAATTCTTCTATCTACAACTTCAACTCACTCAACTCCTGAGTAGTCATCCGATATGGAGCTCTCGAAATAGGTTCTGCACCAGGAACCAAGTCTATGTGAAAATCTATGTCTCACTTTGGAGGCATACTAGGAATATCCAACAGAAACACATCAGCATACTCTCGAAGAATAGGGTGGCCATCAAGAGCGATTTCTCGACTCTCTTTCTCATCCACATCCTTAAGAGTAACTCCAAAAAGTTGACACCCTCTACGCATGCACTGCTTAAGTTGCATAGCGGAAATCATACGTAAGGATATTGGTCTCTGAACTCCCACAATCTCCACTTCTCTACCAAGGTCATCTAAACACTCCACTGTCTTCTTGCGACAGTCTACATGAGCTCTATGAGATGATAGCCAATCCATCCCCAACACAACTCCATAAGAACCCAAAGCAATGACTCAAAGGTCAACTGAAGTAACAAGGGATCCTAGGTCCAACTCACAACTGGGAATGAAGGTATCTACAAAAACATGAACACCTGTAGCCAACTCTACTTGCCACCTATCTGCCTGCTTAGCAGACGTGAGTCCGCACTGCTCCATAATGGACGAAGAAATGAAAGAATCTGAAGCACCAGAATCAAAAAGTACAGAGATAGGAATTCCATACAGCACACCTGTTGTCTTAATAACTGTACCCTGATGATCAGCCTCACGGTCATCCACCACTGCAAACACTCTATGGGATCTACCTGCATCTCCCACTGTAGGTTCTGATGCTGCTAGCCTCTGACTACCTGTATGGTGGGAATGTTGAGGGCACTGCATGACTATGTGACAAAACTGCCCACAAGAGAAGCAAGCTCCCCTACTTGGTCCTCTACTACCTAATAGCCCACTAGACTGCTGGAAACTTCCCCGGCTAGGGGCGTGAGATGCACTCTGTGAGGACTACCCTAAAGGGCCCTGTCTGCTCCTCTGTCAATTCCTATTCTTCCTATACTGAGAGTTGCCACCCTGCTGGCCTTGGAACTATTTTGGCCTCAACTGTTGTTGTTGCTGCTATTGTCCACCCTTAGCGGGTGCCTGAGGAGTCCAAAATGGTGCAGCTGATTGGGACTGATTCCCACGAGCTTTATTCCCACTGAAAGGTGCACTCCCTATCTACACACCTGTCTGACCACCTAGTGTACAGCTAAGGTTCTGCTCAACTAATCTGGCTTTCGCCATGACTATCTTAACTGTAGCTAGCTCAAACACCCTCACTCCTTCAATGACGTGATCATTCAAACCCCTCAAGAAGTGCTGGACAAGCATAGCCTCATTGTTACCAATTCCGGCATATTGTTTAAGCTCATAGAACCTGTGCTCAAACTGATCCACTGACAAACCATATTGATGCAGAGCATAGAACTCATCAGCTCAAATCTGCCTCCACTGGGGTGAGAAAAATCATGCCCTGAATCTCTCCAGAAATAACTCCCATGTTACGGTGTTAATGCACACACCGATCTTCTCCTCCTCTAACCTCCACCAGATTGAAGCAAAACTGTCGAGACGCATAATAGCACATCTCGCCTTGGTGTTGCTACTATATGGGAACATAGCAAAACACCGATCCAGACTAATAAGTCAAGTCTCTGCCTCGAGACCGATACCCTTACCATCAAAGAAGGGAGGGTTGGACCTCATCAAGTCCTTTATGTGACCCAAGGAAGCTGGATCTCGGTTCGTTGGGATCTCCCTCCTCCTGGGTGATCTCTCTTTCTCTCTCTCCTCTGGAACCTGCCGATGTGACTCCTCGACTTGAGCATGAATAGGCTAATTAACCTCAGGCCTAGGGCCTAACTTGGCCAGAACCTCCTAAAACATCTATCTCACCTCTTCCCTTTCGAGAACCTGCTCTCCTACATGCTATGAATCCTGATGAATGGACTGCTCCGACTCAACACTCACATGAGTGGGTGGTGGTGAAGGACTATGACGGTTAAAACCACGGCCCCATCCTCCACCTCTACCTCTATTGTGACCACCCGTACAACCACCTCCCCTAGCTTTCCTAGCCATGACCTAGCACTACTAAAGAGAAAACAGTTCAAATCTACGACAAGGATAAAACAAGGGAAACACAAACATTAAGACCTAAGTAAAAAGGTCAAGTTGAATAGGCTCACTACAAACCCAAAGTACCCAGTGTTGAAACTTGGGCTCAGATACCAAATGTAATGCTCTGCTAGAAACCCTTAAGGAAAATAACACAACTAGGAAACTAAAGGGTGAAATATATATATTTTTAAAAAGTTTAAGTGCATTAATTATAACAATAGCATGTTTAATAACACAGCGAAAGTCTAACACAAGATTTCCTAAGGGTTACCAACGAAGATTACTTCACAAATTATATTAACACCACGGTTAATCCAATTGTTCATCTAATTAGGAAAGTTAAATGCTTAAGATAAAACCTACACATACATCTAGATAAAAGTAATCAAATGCATTTATTTATCCATAATTCATTTATACATAAGTTTTAACCCAATTGAATTAGCATACATTCCAATGATCAAATATTATAATATCCATAAATACATGGTTTCCAATAATACCACAGATTACAAGGTTACAATGTCCAGGTTACATAATTGTTTGATACAATGACCACATGGTCTCAACTGAGAAATGATCACGAACAAGAGTTGGTACATGAACTACGAACCAAGAAACACCAGTGAAGCCTTTCCTCGCCTAAAGATACAATCCAGAACATCTGATGGGAAGTGGCACTACCACCCAACCATGTGATTCTGAAAGGGAACCACCGCACCGTGCTGGGAGATAGTAGAAGACCCTCAAGCAAGAAAAATAAGACAAGTACGACAGAACTACATGACTCCACAAACATCCATGTGACTCAACTCATAAACAGTAGTGACTCTAAGGAGAGAGTGTCATCGCATGGCTTAAGGTGGTTACCCTAGGTAGGCCTTCACAGGTCCCGGCCCCCATCCTGGATTATCCTAGTAACCTCTCCCGAACCCCCGACTCCATATAAGCATCATGCGGACCCTACCAATCCTTTCGCGAAGACAAGGTGCTAGGTTTGCCATTCCAGGCCTTCTCACCACATCCTGGGCCTATACAAGCACTCAACCATGTGCGAGGCACATTATCTTAATTAATATTTTAGCTACCCACCCCCTAATCAATTATTAGGATATCTCTTCTTAACTGACTTTCGAGGGGTTATCCTGCCATCCACTTTGGGCATGGCCCCCGCTCGAAAGCCACTCTCTCTCATAGGACACTAACAGGAAAGTGTTCTCTCTATGAGAACACTATGGTGAAACTAACAACCATAATTAATCCCGACCAAACATGTGAAAGGTAAACTATCAATAAACCAGGATTGACCAAATGGGATAACACACACAATGGCTCACATCGATAGGTCTACACAACAAAACTTGACCAAGGGGTATATCCATATATGACATGATGTCAACTTAACCAAAATTGCAACGAAATAACGCTTGACTGAAAATATCGTTAACACTAAGATTCTAAAACATGCAATCTTTTCATAAACCAGCCAAAAGCATAAATAACTTGCAATTAAAGTTATTTCAGGAAATAAAATAATACACTCTATCATAAAGGAAATTCCAAGTTGACATTGTATAAAGCTAAATTTATCACATTGAATTAATTTTCCCCTAGTCATATGTTTGAGAACAATGTCCAAATATTCCAATCAAAAAGGTTTCCATATCCTAGATTTTATTCCAAATTAGAATGAATATATATATATATATATATATATATATATATATATATATATATATATATATATATATATATATATATATATATATATATATATATATATATATATAGTTACATGAGTATATATTCTTCGAATATAAACCATGTAATAAATCATATTCAATATATATATATATATATACTAAAAAATATATTTAATTTTCAATAATAAAATTTGCATACTAAATTGAAAATTTACTTTCCAAAAATAACATCTACATATTAAAAGAAACTTTAACTTCCAATTTCCAATATCTAAAATTCACAAGAACTCATATTTTAACCCAAAGCATGTCGACCAAAATGCTTTAAAAAAAAATCTATGTTTATAATTGCATGCATATAAAACTATATATATATATATATATATATATATATATATATATATATATATATATATATATATATATATATATATATATATATATATATATATATATATATATATATATATATATATATATATATATATATATATATATATATATATATGCTTATATAAAATAAAAAATAAAAAAATAAAAAAATAAGGTAGCTATAGGCTACCACAAGGTAGCAGTCACTACCTTATGGTAGCGCTGCTACCCAGCGCTACCATACGATAGCAGCCGCTGTTTTAATTAATTATTTTATTTGGGGGAAATTAATTTTATTTCTTTTGTTTGTTTGGTGTGCTGTGGGGAAGCGGAGCCTGCTACCCACGGTAGCAAAGGCTACCCAAAGGTAGCGGCTGCTACCATAAGGTAGCAGCACTACCGTAGCGCTGCTACCTTATGGTAGCAGCCGCTACCCCTGCTACACACGGTAGCAGAGGCTACCCAAAGGTAGCGGTTGCTACCATAAGGTAGTAGCGCTAACCGTAGCGCTGCTACCTTATGGTAGCAACCGCTACCTTTGGGTAGCCTCTGCTACCGTGTGTAGCAGGCTCCGCTTCCCCACAGCACACCAAACAAACAAAAGAAATAAAATTAATTTCCCCCAAATAAAATAATTAATTAAAACACATTTGCCATAACTTTTAATAACCCAATAAATTTATTACCATAGTAATTTGCTTAAATTAACAGCTAAATACAGAGATACATAAAACTTAACTAACATCCAGAATAAATAACAAAGATAATTAAATCTTTGGTTAAATCTCTAAAATAGTAAAGGGAAGAGAAAAACTCAATCACAATCCAAAATTATCGAAACTGATACCCAAAACAAGAGGAAATATTTTCTCTGGTAAATCTCATTTTCTCCCAAAACTTGCAACTTTTTATGCACAGTAAAATTTCTTGGCAAAATTTTGCCAAAATGACTTTTCCAAATTCCTCAAAATCTTTAAATCTATAAAAACCCATGGAAATAACTTCTTTCCAAAAACTAAAATTAATTTTCAAGAAAGGATTTTTGCCGAGAACTTGAAATAACCAGAAAGGGGTTTTAGATTTGAAAATTATTTTTAACACATGGAGACTGAAATTTTTCAATATCTTTCATAATATTCATTTCCAACTACTGCACACATTCTAAACATATATATTTTTATATTTTTTTAAAACACACATCATTTAGAATGAGGGAAGAAATAAAATATTTTCTTTTAAAAACAACCAAAAGAGGCCATCCAACCTGTATAGCTTTCCTAGAAGAATTTTGTTGGAGAGATCCTATCCTTCAACAAGCTTCCAATTCTGAAACCCAAGCCTCCTTCCCAACAACTCCAAAATCTTCACCTTCTCAAAAACAAGCCTCCAGAAATTTTCAAAAATTCCTTTCATGCACAACCGCCTCCTTCCTGTGAACCCCCCAAAAGAAAAAGATATAAACCATTTAACCTAAACTTTTAGGTTTGCACATTCTTTTTCAAAACCTAATATTTTATTATTAATGAAAGGAAATTTTATTTTCTTTTTTTTTAAATTCCCACCAAAAATATAATTAAAATGAATATGCAAAAATCATAATCCTTTCTTTTTTTGTTTTTCTTTCTTTTCTTTCCTTTCCTCATGCTAAATAATTAATTTCCTTAAAAAGAAATTAAAACAGTACTTTAATTCTAATTTATTCTTTTATTCATTATTTTATTCATCTATTATTTAAAAATCTAGGAAACAATAAATGAACTTAATCTAAATTATTTTTCACTAAAATTTAAATAAGATATATTTCGAATACAATGCAACTTGCAACCTAATTTAATAATTTATTTTAATTAATTAAATTTAAAATCTCAATGCATAAAATGCATAATTCCAAAAAAAATACCAACTATGAGATAACTCCATAAATTTAATTAATTAATTAAATCCACTAAACACACAAACTGAGCAAACCACAAGCAAAGACTCATAAAAAGTCAAACGATAAAATACGAAAGCCGAACAAATTGACAGGACGACCAACTGATGACACCCACAAGAGTGTAACTAGGTAAAATAGGGTCAACTACTACCTCCTCCACTTCCATCGGACAAATATAAGGCATGCTCAGACCTGTGGAGCCAGGTGGAGACAATACCCGGTACCTACCCGGTACTTGTACCTGCAATATCCTGCATCACTGAACCACACATGCATATATACAATATAGAAAACACGACATACACACTGATGAAGGAGAATCGCGACGTTCCATGTCTCACCGGAGTGAGTGAAGGAAAATCATACCCTTGCATCCAATACACTCGCAAACACGCAACATATAATTTCACATTGCATAGATAAAGTAAAGTGTCAGTACATAGCAATAATCCATAAAATACCATAAACCACAAGTACTTAAATACTACAAATAAAGTATGCATCTCATATTGAAATTAAGCATGAAATAAAGCCATATAAGTCTGAATACCACATAATGGTAATGTATCCACTGAGAGTAAACAATAGTAAAATATGAGTCTAATAAGTTCAAACGAGGAGGGGTACTACAATATCAAAACTAAGTCTGGCCTTGCTTGATCAAGACATGGCGGATCTTGTTAGGGGCATTGCAGTTCTCATTGCTTCCGAAAAGAGGCATAACCACTTACCGATCTCAATTGCTTTGACCAACAACATTGCTTGCCATTTGTAACTTAACCCTATTGGATTTAGCTCCTCACTTTCCCTTCTCTCCAATCTTGGCTTTGGCTTGGAGGGAGGGTGTCTGTTCCAAAGATCTCTTCTCTGATTCCCCTGCATATGCTAACAATCCCAGATCATCCTCTTCCTCTCGAACATACATAGAAACATCCTCCATGTTTGTATCTGAAGAGTTACCAATATTATTCTACAAACCCTCAAAAGAACTTTTCAAATTTCTAATAGGAGAGATTTGTATATCCTTAAAGATTGGATCTTCCTCTACCATATCAGGAACATTTATCTATGGATTACGATCTGAATCTCTTAAAATCTGATCTTGTGAAGAGTTTTGAGTCAAACTATTTGAAACCATCCTTAAAGATGGAATCTGGAGTACTTCTACAACGGGTCTTTCATATGCTTCCTAATTATCCTTATCTGAACCCTTTAGCTCTGACCTCTCACTAGTCATCTTTAAAGTTTCATTCTTTTCTTCAGGGATTTCATTATCTACAAACTCTCTCTCCACATTCCTATCATCTCTCATTATTTATGAATTAGAGATCTTCTCCCATCCTTGAAGTTGTGCCTCATACTCTGAGAATCTCCTATCCATATTAGAATCCATAGTTCTATAAATGTCTTTCTCAAGTTCTAAGCTTGATGAGTAAGTGTCACAATCAAATATTTCATTTATAATACTCTTTTGAACTCCACCCCCCAGACTAAGTATGCCAGAACTGTCCCTATTAGCCTTCCCGTTAAAAGAATGTAACACTTCCCAATCCATCTCATTCCATTGCTTTTCCCATTTATTTCCTTCTGAAAGTATTAAGATCTCATCAACTAAGTGACTTTGAGCAGTTTGTTTTCCTTTGTCCCCTTCTCTGCACATCTCACTAGGATGAGCTACAACTTTACACTTCGATCAAGATTCCATTTCCTCTTCAAACATAAGATTTTGCTTCCAAACTCCTGATCTTGACTTGATTTCAATAATATCAGGGAGAATGTGAATCGTTTGCCAATTAATACATTTTCTTGTAAACATACAGATTATTCTTGTCAACAACTTCCTCCGCCATTACAAACTCCCAAAGTCTATTACCTATCCTCCTTAGGGTTTCCACACCCTTGTATTCCTGGGGTAAATCATGAAGTTCTAACCAGATCAGAACTATGTTAGAAAACTCTTCTAGAGGATTGAAATTAGGTTTCCATGGTTTAAATAAAAAACCCATTCCCTCCATAAGAAAGAGTCCTTTATTAAAGATCCAATCTCTATCATGCATCGAAGGACATATAACAAAAAAAACACCATTTGTTGTTGTTTTAATCTCTATATTCTCACCCCACTGTTCATTACAACAAAAATGGATTTTGGGAAAGGTAGGCCAAATGCCCCCCCCATTTCATTAAAAAAGCCTTATCTTGGAGAAAACGAACTGACTCACTCCATTCTATATTATCAATCTCTAGAGAAACAACCCGACTGTATTCAGAGTTAGGGTTTACCTCTAAAACTTTTATCGCCTCCGTCGAGGGTTTAGGGCACCAAAATTTCTCTTGCACAGATGTAAAATCCACTCTCGGACCATTCTAAATAGCGCGATATCCTTCAAACCTAGTCCCCTGTCGCACCCAATATGGCCTGTAGTCTGATTCATCCTTCCTTTTCCAACGATTAGAGTTCATCGAAGCCTTTCATGACCAATTCGATTGATTGTTACCATTTCTGGAATTGCTAAATTGAAATCCATTAAATCTTCAGTTCAACGACCATCTATAGTCTGCTCCACCCCTGTAGTGAAACCCTTCATGCCGCCTGAAACTAGGCCACAAACGCTTCTCCGCCATTTCCCTAGTTATACAAAATCTTCTTTAACCTAAAAGGGTTTATGGTAACACTAGTGAGAATCGAACCGAAGTTGATGTGTAGCATCGATATCATTAGCCTAACACCTTGCCTCATGACTCGCCTTCACACCAACTCGGCTATACATGCACCCTTCGTGACAAGGCTTTAATAAAAGGGTTTATGGTAACACTAGTGAGAATCAAACTGGAGTTGATGCGTAGTAACAAGATCATTAGCCTAACACTATGCCTCACGACTCGCCTTCACACCAACTCGGCTACACATGCACCCTTATGTTTAACATTTTTAAAATTTATTATATTTGAAAAATATATTTAAATTATATTTATTATATAAAATCATAAATACTTAATATAAATATTACATGTAATATGCATTTCATAGATAATATTAATTAAATATAAACATAATATATTATATATTATAAAATATATAACAGTAAATATAACTATAATATTGTTTTAAATTTTTTAATTTGAATTAAATAATTAGTTTCTTCCTGTAGTCTCTATGAGTCACTATTATGAAATAGTAACCTCTTATAGATGAGATAAATGTCCAATGTGTTATGAAAATAATCGAGATTAAAAATAAATATCTATCTATCTATAATTTACTTATGTATTTATTTTATAGCTTAATTTAAAATAATATCTTAATTTAATATATATTAAATAAACTTAAATAATACATATTATATAATGTAGAATAATAAATATATTTATAATATTAATCATATATAAAATAAATGTATAATTAAAGAGTAAATTTAAATAAACATATAATACGTAATATTAAAATTGTAATCATGATGATTATCGCACTCATAATATCTTAAATAAAATAAAGTATAATATTATTTTTTTAAATATGCATTATTAAATATAGATGTACTATATTTAATAATTATGTATAATTTTTCCATTGTGCAAGAAAAACCTAAATCAAGAGGCCAAGCATCATTACTAATAGAGTTAACTGAAATAAGTAAAGCATCAGAATCACCATCATTAGAGGACTTATCCATGGAAGCATCAATGCTCTTTTTTTTATTCCTACACTTCTTCATATGTCCTCTTTTACCACAATTCCAACACTTAACTCTGGTCTTTCTAGGGGTCTTAGAATGTCCTTTTGACTTATCCTTTTTTTTTATCCCCATTAGGCCCTTTTTCTTTAGGCCTTCCTTGAGCATGCAAGGTATCTTGGGAGCCAACATTCATGACCTTTCTCCTCATCTCTTTTGAAAGAAGTATGGGAATCGCCCTATCCATCTTAGGCTCTGCACAACCACTACACGTGGCAACAACTAGATTTTTCCAAGAATCAGGCAAAGAGAAAATCAGTAAGATACATTTATCTTCATCTTCAATTTTAACATCTATTGAAGCAAGCCAACTTATAATCAAATTAAATGCATTTATATGTTCATCAATAGAATCACCCTCTTTCATTTTAGAGAATACAAACATCTTTTCAGATACATCTTGTTATACAAACTCTTAGTTTGATAGATATCACCTATTTTCCTCCAAGGTTTGTATGCAATGTCTTTTGTAAAGACACTTAGGATGATAGAGTCGGTGAAACACAACCAAATGGTTCCTCATGCCTTCTTTTCTAACTTTTTCCACTCATCGTCTATCAAGGTAGAATCCTCTAGTTTCTTTTCTTCTGAAACAGGCAACCACTGATCTCTCTTTGAAAGGAGATCTTCAACTTTCAAATTCCACATCTTGTAACTAGTACCATTGAGTTATATAATATTGATGAGAGGTAGAGAGCATGGTATACAACCTTTCAAAAATCTGCAAAAAAACCCACAAAACAGAAAGTTCCCACTACATAGAAAAAAACCTTCAACACCTATAAAGAAAAATATGTTGGCATTATAACAGACAAGGAGAGATTGTTGGCATTTCAATAAGGATATTGAGAAGGTTGTTGATGATTATGGATATAACTGATTAAGGATGTTTACTGTCTTAATACTATTATTTTGTCATTGATGTCAAGAAATTGATTTTCTAATTCAGTATGATGTTGCCATATCTTGAGAAGTATGATTTGATGAGTATAAAGATGTCGGTAAAAGACACAGAAAGAATATGATGAATAAGGGGAGAAATAAGTTATTCAATGGGCAACTATTACCGAGTTAGACAATGATGAGATCACGATGTTTAGATTGTTTTGATATCATACATATGTTATTGATTGTAAGGTTAATACTACACTATGTTACCGAGCAAAGAACCTAGTCGGTAAACCCTAAGGTTATCGCTATCGGTTAATGAAGGCAGAATGTCTATCGAGTGAAGTTTAGTATTTACCGAGTTGCAACCGAGTAATAACAGAATGTATTGAATGAATAAAAGCATTATTTAATGAAGGAAGCTGATGAGCTAGCTATGATTAAATGATTGGTATGTCGTGAATGAAGTTTGTTAAAGAATCTATGGCAAAAGAAAATCCGCAGGAAGATCTACAGCTCAGATTAAACCGCAATACCCTAGCACAAGTTCCAAGAAATGTATGCAAGTTCCAAGGTAGGGTAAAACATTTTCAGATCGAAGGATACATTGAACTTGGTCAAAGTTTGAAGATCTGATGGCTATGATTGATCATGGGAAATGTGATCAAGGAGATTAAGCGGTTGGCGAATTGTTTATAAATAAGGAACTGTTGATAAACAATGTATGCGGGCAAGTGTATGCACAGGGATGATACATAGTGATTACCGAGCACAGAAGCTTGAAGACCTATTTGAATAATAGAGTATAGAGCCTAGCAGATGGACAAGATAAGTCATATATTGTATTGAGCAAATAAGAATCCGCTTTAGCATTTTAGATGTGAAGTTGCAGATAGGTTTTTATTACTGTTATTTTGTAAAGTGACAGAAAATCTCTTAATTGAGTGGACTTAACAGTCTTATTTGTAAAACCCTCTAGCAAGGTGACATTCTGATTGAGTGTTTGAAATCCTTTAACAAGGTCACTTCTAACAAGGTGAAGATCCTAACAGATCTGAGGGAAATCCCTTAACCGGGTCACATCTAGCAATGTGTTTGTAATCTTTAACATGATTTGCTTTTAACCGAGCATACTCTAGAAGAGTATATTTCTTAGTGGGTCTGAAATCCCATAGTGGTTTCCCTATTTGGGTTTCCACGTTAAATCTGGTGTTATGAGTGTTATGATGTTTATATGCTTTTGAGTTTGCATGTTTAGCAGTTTTGGTTATATTACTGAAGTATAGGTTACCGAGGTTGAATCTATTGTTTTTATGGAAGATTAAGTTTGTATGATTCACCCCCCCCTCTCATCTTATTAGTTTGGCATCTGTACTTAACATTAAGTATCAGAACTATCAAAATATTCCTCCCCAAACAAAATCATTAGCTTTGATACAAAATGTTGCAAAGAAAGGTGAATAAAGCTTGCAATATGAACTTTACATGAATATTATTACAAATAAAAAATTAAGATTAACCCTTATCAAAGTAATTATAGAATCAAAACAAGAACAAGAAATCACCACACATGAAATACTATATATACGTGGAGAGACCCTTTCAGGGAAAAAACTCTACCACAGAAAGAGAGGCAAGTATATTACTAATCCAATGAAGATTACAACAACAATACAGATCTCTGAAGACCTCTGTAAAACCTGACAACACTCCATTACCCTGCAAACTGAATTAAGAATACTAACTCAAGGTACTAATTTATAGGAGTTTGTGAGGATGAATACCACTATGGTATCACCAAACAACAAGAAGAAAAACCACCTAGAAAACTTGCACCCACCTCCCAAAATAGTCTATTACAGTTGTCACAAGGCATCTATCATGCATGTGCACCTTCATAAGGATTCTGTCATATATGTTGTCATAGAAATAATGATTATCATAACCATCATATATTCTCCTACAACTCCTCACAGGTGTCTAAGCACCTCAAAATAGAATATTCTAAGAGGGGTCTCCTAGCTATTTTGTCCTTATCCTAGAGGATAAATGGTAAAAGTAACTTTGCCTTTACATGGTCTCTCTCACCACCGTTGATTAAACTATTTAACCTCTTATGACTAAATTATAAAAGATATTTAAGAAAGTAATAAACTAAAGGATTTACAAGGTTGATGGCACCTAAATCCTAACAGACCCTTCAACTATCTTGACGATTTTGTAGTCTCCCATGCTTCTCATTAAGTGTCTTGACCGCCGTGTAATATCTTATAGGAACTCTTGAGGGAAACAAACATAACAAATTCCCTAAGAAAGTCGACCTAGTTTCAATGAGACTTAAACGCTCAATGTAACTTCCCCCCTGAGATATGAAAAATAGGTTTGAAACTTTCTAATACTTCTAACACTTGACAAAAATAAAACTTTTCAAACCAAAGACAACACCTAAGACTTAAGCCATGCTCAAGACACTTATTAAATCAACTTAACCTCAAAAATTAAGTCCTAAGGCCAGGTTAATTAACTATTGAAATACATAAATTATTTGCTTAAAGGTTATTTTGGGCCAAGGCCAAATAGGTAATAATACTGACATTTAATAAGAAATGCTATAAAAAGAGGTCAAATATTAGGAGTTGTAGAGCATCTTTCTCAAAATAGGCTATGCCAATGCAATTATTGCAGTCATGGAGCACATAGGAAAGATAAAGTGACCTTAGAGACATCTTATGATAATATTTATGACATGTCAATATGTAAAAGGAGCTACTTTATATTGCAGAGACCACTCTCATGTAGCAGGTTATGAGAATTTTTACATATTATTTTATGATTAATTTTTAGCCTCTTTATGTTTGTATATTGAGGGCTTATAATGGAGTATGTATGGTTATTGTGTAGGTACTCTTCTATTGCCAAAAGGCTAATAGACTAAAGGAGATTGTTTGAGTTGTATTGATGTACTTGTATCTACTTGATTATTATAATCTTAGTATCTTTTTGGTGGTAGAGTTCAAAAAGAGTTTCTTCATGTATAACTAGTATCATGTGCTTGCTAATTTCTCATTGTTATTATAGATAGTTATCTATATTCTATTTTAATTTTAATGGTTAATCGCATGTACCTCTAATTGGATTAATACAATTTGTACACTTTAAATTTATACTTTCAATGTTATTATTTTCCAATCTTCTCAAAACTATACACTATTTTTGAATAATTATCTTTTTTTTTGGCTTTGTCAATTGATTTGCCTTGCAACTTTTGATCAATAGAATTATTCCTAATAAGACAAGATTCTGATTAGGTGACAAATAGATTAAGGAAGAAGAAGAGAAGCTATGCTAAACAATGTAGATTACTCTACACACAATTTTTGATAGATTTTGTAGTGTAGACCAATAGAATATAGAATCCAATTGCATGATAAATTGGCTTTTTTTGCATTTTTGAATTATATAAGTAGATTTATTCTATTCCAATAAGTGAGAATCCCTCAAAATTTGAATGCTACAAGTGGGTGTGAGTGGGCCTTTGGATTTTATAAGTGGGTGTGGTTGCACCTTTATATTCTATTATGTGAATGAGCCATTGATTTAAGTTCTATGTGTGTTTAAAATTTGGTGAACATTGGATAATATGAAAAAATGTCTAGATTTAAAAAATTATTTTTAGAAGAACTTTAAGTTTTAGGTGATTGTTTCTTCTTCAACTGAATTTTCTTGCTCTATATTTGTCGAAACACACATCTTGTTTCAACATTTTTTCAAACACATGTCAAGCAACCCATATAATACTACATTTCACATACATGTTTTAAAGTATATTACCCATAACTTTATCTATATAGTAAATCTATTCTAATTGAGGTGGGTATAGATTTACTTGGCTCTTGACAAATTTTTATTTTATTCAAAATTTTATCATAGATAAACGTCTCAAGATGAATATTGATCTATGTGTTTCATATGTAGGATGTTTAGTGCTTCTTCCAAACACTCCCACTAAGGGTAAATAACAATTTAATGATTGAAAGAGTTAATAAAGTTAAATATTTTGAGATTTTTTTAACATGGATAATAATTTGTAACATTATTTTTTTGATTGATAAAAGATATAGTTTTATATTAATTTTGAAAAAGCTTACATTTTTTAATGTCATATTTCAGTCAAAAAATATATGTCTATCCTTGTATGGCCCGCCATCATTTTGGTACCAATTACCTCCCATTAACCCATACATACATATGCCATTATGTATATGGCCTTGAGTCATGATATTATCCCTTTACATACAGTAGAAACAAAATTGTTGAAACATAATATCTACCCTTCGAGACCCACCTAACTTATCCATAAACACCAATATTTCAAATTTTACGATTGTGAGTAGATATTCTACTACTATATCAACTTTACAAAATTCACAAAATTAAAAAAAAAAAAATGTATTTTCAAGCCCTCTAAGATTTGTTTCTCACCTACCCATCCCAATAGTCCTCTGCTTTGAATTTGAGCCTCTTCCTCATGAGTGCCTAGCCGATCTTCACTTGCAGTGCTCGCTCCTCCTAGTCGACAATGTAGGTTTTGAGAAACTCCCACCCAACATGCACCTCCTCCTTCCTCTCCTCTTTATTGCTCCTCACCTTCTATATGAGGAATGGTCGCTTGGGAGGTGCAAACTCTACCAAATGTTGCCACTCGCCATATGATGCATTGTAACCCTCCACAAGAACCACCATCTCTAGCAACCCTTCCAAACCAAGGCACCATTCACTCTTCACCAATACCAACATAATTCACATTGTGGTCTCCCTATTCCCAAATTTCAGACACCACGTCATGAAGAGTGAAACAATGCCCACATTGGTGTGATAATGATATTTTAAAACTATATATTCATCTCCCAAGATCATCCAAAACATTTGGAAAAGCATGGGGTCATTGAATGCGGAAATATTTCTTAGTCGATCATCTGTAATTTCCCCCATGAACGCTAATTGTTGTTCCATTAGACCCACAATGAGAAGTTTGCTTCCATTGCCATCCACTTTCTTTGCAAACTTCATCGCAAATAATGTGGACAATTTGTAACATTATTTTTTATTTTTATCAAGCTTGTGAAATTATCATACTCATGTCATTTCTCATTTAGTTTCATGTGACACCTTGATAGGAATAGCTTTAATACACCAACATATTGACAAGTACTATGCATGTGTTAGGCTTGGCTTATGGCTCAATCCTTTTTACACCAATATTAGCCTTGTTTCTACCATTTTCTATACATTTACTATTTACTCATGATTATTACAACCTCATTCATTTTCATATGTTCAAAAATAAAAATGAAAATGTTCTTTATGTCTCCCTTTATATATGATGTGTTTGTTAATAATAATGGGGAAGGGTACCAATAGTCGTTATAGCTAACTTTGTGCACCTTAAGCTCCTAAATTGTACATCAAATCATGATTTTTTTTTTCTTCGTATGTGACATAAGAGCTTATAGCTATTATTTTGAATTATAGGTAGTTACGATGAACATATGTAGTTAAAGAACTCATAATTATTATTATGTATGTGTGCTAGGGTTAAAAGTGGTAATTTTGAGGTCTCGTTCAATACATATTCTCTATTGCCTCATTAATAATTCACCTTGACAACTACAAAATTTGCACAACCGATCTATTACTTTGCACAAATGACTCAGTTATCATGCACTATGGGTACCAACAAAGCTGCAAAATTCCTCTAATTATGTCGAGAGGCATAAATCTACAATGGTAGTAGGGTGTAAGGAGGTCAACACAATTCGTGTAAGAAAAACAAATTGCTAGCTATGAGATAATATTTATCTTTTGATTTCAAATATAATATTCATCTTTAGATTTCAAATGAAGGAGGAAGCCCCAACTAAAGATAAATTTAGAATGTAAAATGTAGGAAGAAAATATATATTTGTTTTGAATAAATTCTTTGTAAGCTAGCATCTCAAATGGAAGTTTTTATTTTTTTACGGATTCTAATTTTTAGAGAAATGTTTTAAATATGCCATATGATACTTTCTAACTTGGAAAAATGGTTGAAAATTATCATGCAAAATGAAGGTTTTTATTTTATCATTAGAACAATCAAGTAAAAATCATAACGAAATAAAATAATAAACTTTATTTTTTAATAAATAGAGGCCGAGAAGAGTATATTTGGACATAATTTATGTAGATATATGAAGATAAATATAGTTATACGAGTGGAGGTCGATTGATCTAGATAATTTTTTAACAAGAGCTGTGTTGCAACTATAGTCCCTGCCTAATGCAAAACATTGGCAAAAATGTATCACTGAAATTGTTGTGCTTTGAGGCCAGGAAGTGGTTGTCTTCTACAAGAGAAGCTTCCATTGCTAGACAAAAACGTAATTGCTTGAGCGTGCAGACAACATATTTGCCCACATGCTAAGCATTGACAAAAATGTATCACTGAAATTGTTGTGCTTTGAGGCCAGAAAGTGGTTGTCTTCTACATGAGAAGCTTCCATTGCCAGACAAACATAATTGCTTGGGTGTGCAGACAAATATTTGCCCACACGCTATAAGTATGAGAACATATCTTTGTCACAAATGAAGACACAGATATCAAAATAATGCAAATTAAATAATGTCAATGTCCACCTTATTTAATTAAATTTAATTAAAAAATGATATTATTGTTACAATCAGTAATATTTAGCTACCTTATATGTAGGAGCATCATCATATACATTTACTGACCTAGCATGGAATTTTGTCAGTTGTACGCCTATTGGCTTTTCAAGAATCCTAATAGCACACCTTTAAAACTGGTAAAAGGCCCCAAATTATTTAATCAACAATTAAAACAATATGTATTTTATTATAAGACTAAAGGACTCAAGACATGTACAGGGTCAGATAGTTGAAAGCATGGAATTTTGTAAGATGTACGCCTGTTGGCTTTTCAAGAAACCAAATAGCACACCTTCAAATCAGGTAAAAGAGCCAAAACAATATGTATGAAATTATAAGACTAAAGTCAAGGACTCAAGACATATACAGGGTCAGAAATTATAAGACTAAAGTCAAGGACTCTGGACATATACAGGGTCAGATAGTTGAAAGTGCTTTTCCATGAGAAGCTATCTAAATTTGAAGCTAATGACAAGTGGAATCACTTTTTCCATGTTCAAACAAATACAAATCTCTTGTTCATGGATCTCTCCTCTGATATCCCATACATAATTATGAAAGCTAACTATTATAATACTTCAAAGTTTTAATATCCCAGGCATAATTATAAAAGCTAACTAATATAATACTTCAAAGTTTTAATTTTCCATAAAAAGTAATATTCATTCGCTTGGGGAATGAACCATCTCACCTAAATGATAAAAAGAACATTTATGTACTAAAGCGCGCACTGAAACTTTTACAACACTATGAAAACGAACTACATGGCATTAACCTACACGCCATTAAATATACACATACTCGTACAAGTTTAAACAAAACCTTAAATGCAAAAAGCCCTAACCCACTCATCATTGATAAACACCAGAACCTATGTGAGCATTAGATGCGAGTAGCTGATTCTGAAATTCATTCTAGTTGTTGCAACATGAGTGATAAGTGGTGCAGAAAGCTGCAAGAAAGGGCTTTGCAGTGCCATTATGAGACACAAAGTCTTCTACACCTACCGTAAGGCCCAAATTCCATCTTCTGTGCCTCCATGTTAGCCACGTCTGAAAATGTGGAAACAATGACAGGGTATGTAAATTGTTTGATTCTTGACACTTTGCCCTGCAATTTTCAGAAACGCGTACCCCTAGACTTTATTTCGCTGCCCCGCCTTCGTGAATCACCCGTTCTCTCCTATGAAAAACTGTGAAAAACTCTGAATGCCTCTGTTAGCCGTGTGCAATGCCAATCAAATAAATTTCTACTAAAAAATGAGCAGCTTCTTGATAGTTGCATAATTAGAAATAAAATTATGTAAAACTTTTTGAAAACTTGATTGGCTGAAAGGGGAAAGATTAATCATTGTTTAATGCTAAAGCCTCCGCTATAATTTCCTGCAAACAGGAACTAAAAATAAATGAATGCAAACTACACTGGCGAAAGAAGATGACGATTGAACCATACAGACCTGATATGAGTAGATGTATACTGTACCACCTCTTTCCTCTTTGCCATGCGGATTTGAAAGAGAAAACGCAAGGGTGCAAAAGTAAATATGTAAAGGGTATAAAGAACCCTAAAGCCTTTGAGTGGTCCTGCTAGATAGATGTCCCTCACCAACAAAGCCACGTGCCCACATACGTGCCAACTAGGAAGCTTCTAAGATAGACACCCAAGCATTTAGAAACATTAGAAACCCACAAATATTTTCCTCTGCTTGTTTTTTATTGGCCACGCAAAATTTTCTCTGAATTTTTAAATGGGAAAAACAAAAAAACTACCTGCAAAAATATGAAGGGCCAATCAGAAAAAAGAAATATTCTGCAAAAATTCCAAAATAAAAATCAGGGAGCTGCGGACCATAGGAAATGGAAGAAATAATACGCTTGCACAATTTTTAAGAAAGAAAGTATTTCGTTGAGGCGAAAACATTAGTCTCCTGCCTAAGGCAAGGACTAATAAACTTTTAATTAAAATATTCCAATGAACTATTATTGAAACATAAGAAATAAGAAATATTTAGATCCGTTCCCACCACCATTTTTCAATGACACAACCATAAAACCTGCTTTAATGAAAGTGCTAGTATGAAAATAAATGTTAGGCTCCTTTATAGGGTTGTTTCGCATGCATGTCCAATAAAATAAAACAATTTTAAAAATACTTGAAAAGACTGGATTTTGTCCGAGGTTGACTAGGAGTGATGAATATAAAGCTATATTCCTTGCGTTCTTTCCACGAACCCCTCAAACCCCACCCTCAGCTTTCCCAACATTGTTGATTAAAAACCTGCAACTCGCATCCAAACTAGTAATGCATGATATTTCTAAGTCTCATGGCCATGACGATTTGGCTTCTTGGAAGCAAATCGTGATCTATTACTATACACATATCAAATATAGAGTAAAGGATTCCCAGGGCTAGAGAAATAGTAACCAATTATTAGCATCAGAGTAATTAGATAGCTGTACAGGTGAGAAGAATGGCAGAGGAGGATTTTGCAAATGCAAAAATATCAGTGTGGTGGGATATAGAGAATTGCAATGTGCCAAAGGGGGTGGATCCCTATGCAATTGCACAGAACATTACTTCTGCGCTCAAGAAGGTGGATTACAGAGGCGCAGTTTCCATTTATGCATATGGAGATACCAAAGTATTGACCTCCCGTGTTCAAGAAGCCCTCTCCAGCACTGGGATAGCCCTGCATCATATACCCTCAGGTTATTCAAACCCTACTTTTGTTTTTTAAAGCTTTTTTTCTTCTCTTAAAAATAGTACTTTTACCTTTAAATACTATGTGGTCAGAGGAATTTGAGCATCTGTCTATTTGTTTCCCGTCCTCGTTAATTTCTTTAAATCTGCTTATTCCACATCAATCTGGATATGTTGGTGTCCATTACTGTTTATTTTGCTTAATTAGATAGTCAGATAGTCGTTCTCTGGTCTAGTTGTAAGCTTTTGAGTGCTTATCTGTAGTTCACTCGTTGTGACATGTGTATGTAATGGAATGCATATGTCTACGCTTAAGATTATTAATGGTGAAAAGTCTTCGTTTCCATCATAAATTAAAGGACAAGCTCGAAACCTGATGGGATAGGGCATGCAAACACTGTAGTGTAAGGGGTTTGGATTCTATGCCGTAGTCTAAGCACATATAGGTGTGCAGGGTACAATGCTACATGAACCTTAGCTTAAATTAACCTTTTCCTTTCCTTTCCTTTCAGTGTTCGTTAGATTCTTATCTATTTTAACAAAAATATTATATAGTTAAATGTTTGAAAAGCTGTGCATGCTGGAGCTTGTGTGCCTAGGTGTATGTTTTCTTTACATTATTTATTCATTTTATATTTCGGATCTTGTGAAATAGCTGATTTTTTAAGTAATCTGCATGTATACGTGTTTATTTTCCATTTCCTCTTGAAATACAATTATTTCTTAGGCTGCAGGTACTGTAGTTTTTACACTCCAGTTGATGCGAGCTCTGCACATACAGATTTTCTTTTGGCTTATGCGAGAATAGAGAAGGGTTTCTATTCTACTGCAGTCACCTAAGACTTCACCTGGTCTCATCTTCCCATATTTCAGACAGGGAATAGTGTAGCTGGTGTGAAACTGTGGTGAGCACTATGCGGAAGTCTAAAATGAACCATAGTCCAATTTTGTTTTTTAAATTTGGGGTAAATCCTTTTGACTGGAGATATGAACAGGTAAGGCCACAAACAGGGGACAACAGGGTACCTCATCTCCAACATGAACACACAATAATAACACCCCAGTACGGGTTTTAACCTTGGTGGCAAGAACCACAATACCACAATTCATCATCACACTATGCCATTATTGACAATTTTTTGTTTCTGTCGAAGCTATCAATGTTGTCTATTGATTTGCAACTTCACACCATTGAAGAAGTCCTAATAGTTGTAGGGCGACTGTCTCAATATGCTAGTTTTTCTAATTAATGCCACAAAGCCATTTGCAGTTGGTTAGAAACATATGTCCTATGGAGTTTTGAAATGGGAGGATGAAGGGATTATGGACAAAAATGTAGAGACAGCAGCTGGCAATATATACACACAAGTATTTTTGATCTGTAAAGTGAGGGATTTGAGCCCTCTCCCTTAGGAGACACACCCTTTACAAAAATATAGGGAATGCAACTTAAATCTATACCATCCAGAGATAATTAGAAGATTCTATACCACAAGAGACTACCCAAGGATCTCCAAGCTAATCAAAGTAGAAGAAAATTAATTATTCTTGATATCTCCCCAATATCTTTCTGCAGATTGCTTCCTCCTATTTTTGGTGAGGAGGGCATCCATAATTAGTTCACTGAGTGCCTTCGACCACTGAGTCTCAGACTTCCAAGTATAGTTTTCTGCTTTTGTTTTCCTTCCTCTGCTTACCTGCTTCTCTGCAGTTTTCTTTTGAGATTAAACATATACACACATATATACATCTACATCTATATGCATACATATATGCAGATATACTTATATAATATACGTAAATATATTAAGTTGGAATTGGGTATGGTACTTTGTTTGGCAGAATTTTTTGGGACTGGGTATGTCCTGGGTATATTTATACCAAAAAAAAATCATAAATATATACATGTTTGCATCCTAAAAATAGGGAATAAGTTCAGAATTACATACCATGCATGTGCTAAACAAAATGGAATGCCCCCTTTTTCAAAATTAAGTCAAGGTAATAACCTAAAATGCCTATCATACTTTTTCTGTGGGCTTGAGGAATTTTACACTAAAGAATTAGGATTAAAATTATAAATATGGGTGTTTCAAGTAAATATAAATCAAGGGTCATGAAGGAAATTTGAACAGTTTTGTATTTTGGAGGAAAACTCTATTTAAGAGGGACCTGACAAGGAGGAGGGCATACGTGGATAAAACATATTACTTTTTGATTTCTATTCTTTGTTGGAGTATTGTACTTTGGTGTGAAAACCCTCTAGTTCTGGAATTGGAGGATGAAAACCCACAACTCATCTCACATAGAGATAACCATTGTGCAGAAAGTTAGTTTCAAAAGCTTATTGAAGATTTCAGTCGATGGATATATGTTGTAATGCTATAAGATCTGTTCATTGTGCCAAATATTATATTGGTCATTGTTGGACAATGTGGAATGAACTACAGCCAGCTTGGATAAATTGGTGGATTATATTTTCTAAATTGCGTTGGCCTTAAGTATTATGATTGTGGATAATTATCAGCACAAGATTTACTTTTTGAGGAGTCGGTTGAAGATTGGTCATTGCATTATAAGTAAAGTAATATTATAATTTTTTAAATCTGCCAGAAGTGGTGATTAATGTATGGACTGTGGATATTTGCCATCAACTGTTGCAAGTTCCATATCCTTATTAGCCACTGCATGTTCTATAATTACTTTTCAAAAGTAATCAAAGGGAGATTTTGGGCACTAAGTATCCACCGTGCAGTCAAAAGAGATTAAGTTTGATACTATAAATAAATACAGCCAGAAAAAGGGAATCATTGCATCCTTGCTGGAGCATAGAATAAGGGTTATCAGAATATTCACATTTCATCAGTGGGATAAAGAGACAAGCAAGCAACACAAAAATATTGGGTGATATTTTTTTATTAATTATCAGAAATATCAATTGCAAGGATTATAGTTTCCTGCAGATATATAATTCCTTAGAAATTAAAAATTGAACTTGATCAGATATTACAAAATATTCCCTTTGGGATTTTAAAAATTTAAATGGGATATTACACAAAACTAATATAAATATTACAAATCTGAAACGTGATATATGAATATCAAAATAGCTATTCATTGTTTAATATTAAAATAGTACAATTAGTAATCAACATCATATAGTTCATTTTCTATACTCACATTATCAATCATTGACATTAAACAATGCAGGCATATTAGAAGAAATGTGTGCAATTGTGTAATTCCATTGCTACTCGCTTTAAAATTATATTGGCTATTCGATTCTTGAAAAAATGAAGATTGTTTGACATTAGAAACATCCAAGCTAGGTCACTTTGGGTTTACATCTCATAACTTTGTTGCTTCTTCTTTGTATTCATTATGTTTGTGATTATCAAGGCATAAGTTAGAATGCACATAAACTAGCTCCTTTGCTTTACTTGATGCCAATCAGTTGTGTTTCATTGAGTGGATGGAACGTGTACACCAATTCCATTAAGATGAAGAGGAACTGACAACCTATTGAGGCAAAGTGAGAGACATAGAGCTATTAAATTGTAAATCAAACTTCAAGTTTGAAAATAATATTTTAAAAATGAAGAGGATTTAAATTTATAGACTAGGATAAAAAATTAAGAAACCTATGATAAAATTTTGATTGGAACAATTTGGAGGTGTGGCAATTTTTGGCCATTGGGGCACCAACAAGAGGGGTCATCCATCCTATATTTGTCATAGGGTGCCATCATTTTGTTCAATGGAGGCTACAAAATCTGAAGACTCACTTGTAACCACATCCTTCATATTAGGATCGGGGAAGAGTTTAGTAAGCACTTTCTTATATCCTTTGTTGATTTTTGCGTCATTGTATGGTGTCACCCTTGTTGGCATGAAAGGATCTCATTGCTATAATATTTGGGAGTCAATGCAAAGTCAAGAAGATGGAATGGGGTGGTCATTTTGTTCCATTGCACAACATAAATTGATTGTATGCCTTTGAAGAAAGTTTCTTTAGGATTGTGCTCTTTTTCATTCATGATTAGATTTCATCTTCTTAATTATTGAGTCATTGTCATTGTAAACATTTCTCAAACATGGCTTATCTATATCAGTAAAGTGATCATATTTATGATGGGCTTGATGAAACTAAGAAGATATTTTGCACAATTCCACAAGTGTCATTTAGGATCATTTGTTTTACATTTGTTGCTTTCTCATTGTTGGATTGCCTTCATACAAACCAAGATTGGTTGATAAACATATTAGAAAGCACCCTTCATGTTAGGGTTTTGGTAGACCAGAACAATAAACAATATTAGATATAATCCGGAATAAAAGAGATAAAATAACAATACATAATAACACACAAATTTAACGTGGTTCATCCAATGCAAGCTACATCCACAGAGAATCAATTGTCCACTTTTTCTTTATTATCTACCAAAGAGCCAATTATAGTTTGATGATATTCCACATTCCCACTTATTTATCAAGTCTTTTTGGTGGTTTACAAAGGTCGGTTTACATACCAAAATAACAGCTGACTCCTTTATTAAATAATGAGCAAAATGGGCTGACAGAGTCACCAAAATTTTAGCCTGAACATGATTAGTTGCCATATACCAACAATCTCTCACTTGGAGACTGATTTTGGATGAACACCATTGCACTTGTAGCTCCTATTGGATTGACACACCATTTCCACTATTATCATGCTTGAAGGTCAAAATAATTTGAGTAGGAAATTAGTTTCTCTTGATTTACTGCCTTTGTTAACATATCTGCAAGATTTTGGCTAGTGTGTATCTTTTCTAGTTTCAACTCTCCATCCTCTAAAACTGAGTGTATGGAATGGTACTTGAGCTATATATGTTTAGTCTTCGAATGAAGGGAAAAGTTCTATAATTTCTGTTCCATGTACATTAAACACATATCTTGTGATCACCTGCCAAATTTGAATCAACATATTTTGTAGAGTAGAGTTGGAACCTCCAGTTTGTAATACTTGTGTAGTAGTACCTCTCAAATACCTAAGAATCCTTTCTACTTCATTCCAATGCCGTTTTCCAAGATTGTTCATATGCTTGTTCACAACTCTCACTTCATGTGTGATATGAGCCCTTGTACACACCATGGCATACATCAAGCTGGTAATTGCGGAAGAGTATGGAACCTTGGACATGTAGTTCATCTCCTTTGTGTCTTGGGACACATCTCTTTAGTCAATTTAACATGACTGGGCAATTGTGTACTACTTGGTTTTGCATCTTGCAATCTGAAATCTTTTCAACACCTTCTCTATGTACTCACTTTGAGACAATGTTAATGTGCAATGTTTTTTTGTCTCTTGTTATTTTCATACCAAGGATTTGTTTGGCTGCACCCAAATCCCTCATAGTAAATGACGTTACTAATTTTTGCTTAGGCTCATTTATATGTTGCATGTTAGATTCGACAACAAAAATGTCATCAACATATAATAATAAGATATTATAGCTCCATTATCCAATCTTTTAAAATAAACACAATGATCAAAGTGACATTTGTTGTAACCTTGTTCAACCATAAAACTATCAAATTTCAAATACCATGGCAAGGATGCTTGTTTCAAGCCATATAAGCTTTTCTTTAATCTACACACTAAGTCCTCCTTCCCCTTGACCTTGTATCCTTGTGGTTGTTGCATGTCGATTTCTTCCTCCAAATCTTCGTGGAGAAAAGTTGTCTTTACATATAATTGTTGAAGATTGTAATGTTCCCACTTTGAAATAGAATTTAATATAAATAATAATAATAAAATAAAAATAAAAATATAAAAGAATTTAATTAAAATTTAATTAAGTTAATGAATGGTCAAAAGACATAAAATGAAAAGTTGACTCCCTCAAACGTGAGATATAAAAGAGGGAAGAGAACCTCATTTGAGGGGAGATAATTTGGGAATCAGAAGTGCAGATATGATTGTGAAAGGTTGTGTCCCTTTCAAAGGGTAGAAATAATGAAGAGTTACACTTTTAAAGGGTGTTAATGGTGAAAGGGTATGTCTCTTGCCAAAGGGCATACATGATGAAGAGGTGTAACCTCTCCCTCACATTGAGAGATATAAAGGAAAAGAATCAAAAGCCTCTGATGACAGCACCATCAATCAGATCAGATCAGAACTGTTATTAGGTTACAGGCAGTAACATCCTTCTTGGTGGTATGCATGGGGATTATGGAAAGGAAAGGAAGAAGCATACACAGCAGAGATTATCGAATCAAAATATCATCAAGCAGTCACTCAGATCAATGGATCTAAAGAGTGAAGAAGATCAGTTTTGGACATTAATAATTAATGGAGTAAACAGTAGACTCAAACACATAGTGGGGACTGTGGTATGCATTCCCTATATATGGCACATCGCATACAATTTATCTAAATGCTACTGATTAAATGATGCATAGTGACTATGACCGTTTTGCATAGTATAATATATATATATATATATATATATATATATATGTTTGTAAATACAGTAGCAATATTCATATAGAATTAGTCCATGTGAGGTGTATGCACTTGAAGAAGTGGTCCAATCTGCTTGTGGCATCTTGTGGGAAGAAGATAGAGGTGTAGTTCCTTGACTACGAGAGTTCTTATGACCACTTGTGAGCCCCTCGTCACCACTGGATTACACCTCTATCTTCTTCCCACAAGATGCCACAAGCAGATTGGACCACTTCTTCAAGTGCATACACCTCACATGGACTAATTCTATATGAATATTGCTACTGTATTTACAAACATATATATATATATATACAGTAGCAATATTCATATAGAATTAGTCCATGTGAGGTGTATGCACTTGAAGAAGTGGTCCAATCTGCTTGTGGCATCTTGTGGGAAGAAGATAGAGGTGTAATCCAGTGGTGACGAGGGGCTCACAAGTGGTCATAAGAACTCTCGTAGTCAAGGAACTAGTTACACTCTCTATGCTACTCACAAGATGATGTGTATGGGTAATGGGCTTGGAAGGGACAACAACATGGGCCGCCAAGTCTAACAAGGAGGTTAGAAGCAACCATTCCTTGGACTTGGTAGACAGTGGACCCAAACAACCCTTTCATGTTTTGGTGTATAGGTAATGCGCTTGGAAGGGATAGCAAAATGGGCCGTCAAGTCTAGCAAGGAGGTTAGAAGCAACCATTCCTTGGACTTGGTAGACAATGGACCCAAGCAACCCTTTCATGTCTCATATACCCACTCTTTTGTTGTTACCTTAGAATAGATTATGACTGATTAAGAATGGATATGCTTGTAGGTGTTTGACTTTCCTTGTGGGTGCATGTTATCTTTATAAGTCTCCACTCCTCTAATACAAGGTAAGTCTCAAGCCCTATTTCTGATTTATAAATTTATGAATTCTTGATTGCAGTAGGATGATTCAAAAATAATTACATTGAGTACTGTGATAAATATTTGTTTCAGATATACTCTTAGCAAGTTAAGAATGGAAATTGTCTCCTAATCAAGCAAATTAATTTAAGTCATAAAAGGATTGAAATTAGGTAATTGTTGATATATATGCTTCTGGATTTAGCTGTGTAGGAGTTTTTGCATCAATGTTTCGAATCACACTCTGTGATTCATCATCAGGATGTGAGCTGTAGGGTAATGAATCACACAGTGTGATTCGGAACGTTGATGCAAAAAACTCCTACACAGCTAAATCTAGAAGCATATATATCAATTTAGCATGGACTGTGGAAATCTCATCTCACTAATAGGTAATTGTTGTTAAAAAGACCTATATCTAGTAGGGGGCATTACAGAGATGCAAGTCTTATGTAGCCACAAGACTTAGAATAGTTCTGATAGAAGTCAGTTTAACATCATGAGAAAATATTTCATCAAAATCTATACCTCTTCAGTGCAAAACCCTTTACAACAAGTCTTGCCTTGTACCTTCTTTTTTCTCTGTCTTCTTCCTTCATTGTGTATACCCATTTGTTTTGTAGTGCTCTTTTTACTTTTTTTTACCCTTAGGCAACTAAACCAAGTCCCAATTCTGATTTTGTATCAAAGAGTCCATTTTCTCTTTCATGCATTGGTCCCACTTCTGTTTGGTTTCTATTTGTATTGCTTCTTCGTAACTTTTTGGTTGACTAGAATCAATTAATAATACATAGTATACTTATCCTAGAATATTTTGCAGGAGTTTGAAGTTCTTGTTGTTCTTGTTGTTGAATGCTTAATTTTTTGCCACCTTTGGAACTTCATTTTTCAGGATTTCATCTAGCAATGTATACTTTATGTTTTCCTTTTCTTGTTTCTTTCCTTGCAACTGATCTTTGTACATGACCTTGTTGAATATGACATCTTTACTCCTAATGATTTTGTGATTTTCATAATCTCATAAATGATAACCAAAATTATTAACTCCCATGTCGAATAAAAGTAAACTTCTTGGAATTCGGCTCAAGCTTTGTTCTATTTTCTATATTAATATGGACAAATGTTTCACAACCAAAAGTTTTAAAAATGAGGAGTTTGCCTTTTTACTCATCCATGCCTCCTCTAGAATACCACCATCAAAGGAACTTATAGGCCCTCTATTGATTAAGTAAACAACAGTATTGATAGCATTTGCCCAAATTGTAATGGCAATCCTGCATGCAATCTCATACTCCTCTTTGCATGCTCTATGATTGTTCCATTCATCCTTTCAGATACATCATTTTCTTGTGGTGTTCTTGGAACCGTCTTGGGAGAACCGTCTTGTGTCTACGAATCCCATTATGTGAACAATAACTATCAAATTCTTAGTTGCAATATTCACTTCCTCTATTTGATTGAAGACACTTCAACTTATATCCTATCTTATTTCCATCCAAAGTTTTCCATTCCTTAAAGATATCAAATACATCAGATTTTTGAGAATGGAATAAACCCATGTTTTTCTAGTTGCATCATCAATAAAAGTAACATTATAATAAGAGCCACTAGGAGATGATGCTTGAGTGGGTTCCCATATATTTGAATGCACAAGCTCTAAATTTTCACTCTTCTTTTCCTTCCCAACTTGGAGAAATCTAACACTTTTTTGTTTTCCATAAACATAGTTTTCACAAAAATTCAATCCTTCAAACCTCACAATAAATTCCTTGAATGGAGAATCTTATCCCTTTCTCATCTATGTGCCCGAGCCTATTGTGCCATAATGTTGTATTTGTTCTCCTTAGAATTATCAATGCTTAAATATAATGTACCTACATTTTCTCCTTTTTCTATTATCAACGATCTTGTAGTAACATTTCATGAATTGCTAGTAAATATAATTGTGCAACCTTCACTTCTCAGTTGTTTGTTGAAATTTGATTTCTTCTTAAATCAGGAACATGTCTCACCTTTTTCAGCAACCATTGATTCACATTTGATAATTTTATTTGTATCTTGCTCTTTCCAACAATTTTGCATCGTTCATCATCATCCAACTAAACTTCCCAAAATCACCTTGAACATAGTCTACAAAATATTTCCTATGGGGTGTGGCATGAAATGAAGTACCTGAATCTAACGCCCAAGCCCAATTAACATGAACACAGCAAAAAGAAATACATCCTTCCTATGACTACTACAAACCCTAATGACTCACAAGTGTCAAATTCAAAAAGATTACTGATTTGTGTTTCAATCCATTGGCTTCCTACGACTGAGCCAAAAGTCTTCCTTTTTGAAGACGGTCTTCTTTTTGGCTTTCATGGTATCCTCCAGTCGCAGCACTTGCAACCTCTGTTCCCTGCTCCATGGATAGTCTTTAATGTAATCCCACCCAACTTGTGTTTCCTCCTGGCGTGCTTCTCTGTCCATGTCTGCTCCCCATACGAGGAATGGTCTTAGAGGTGGGACAAAATCTACAGAATGCAACCATTCTCCATTTGTTGACACAAACCCTTTTCTCTGCCTAGCTATGGCCAAGAAAGTGTCCAACCGGTACTTCTACTCCTCCTTCATGCACTCTCTTATCACCCATTTAACATCTTACTTTGTTTCAAGTCCCAGGCCCTACACAAAAAACATTGAGACCAAATCCGCATTTGTTTTGTTTAATTTCGAATCCATATATTCTTTCCCCATGAGCACATCCACCATTTGCAAAATTTTTGGATCCTCAATTTTAAAGACATTGCGAATCATCTCCTTAGAGATTGCCCCTATGAAAGCCAGCTGTTGCTTGGTTGTTATGAGGGAGAAATTTACCTCCATTGAATCCCTGTCTATAACTAGAAAAGCCCTTTGCCACTTGCATTGAAAACGGCTTCAAACAAAGGAAATAAATGAAAACATACCCTTCTTAACACTTACCAACTGTGCATTGCCAAAAATGTCGTGCTAGCCCAACTCAACATGCCTTAATGGCTCACACACTTTAACCATCAAAAAGCATTGAGGTGCACACCTCACCAACAATGCACTCAACTCCAACGGTGCACTGAAACACTGGAAGTCATCCTGAAAGTCCAAATGACATGACAAGCCTGCGAACACAGATATCCTTGATCAATCTCCTTAACATGCAATAAATATTTAGTCATCTCCTTGTCCCATCTTTCTGCCCATGTCGACTTCCTCTTCCAGTTGAGTGCCACGTAGATCATCTCACTACTCCACCCTTTGCCCTTCATCAAGTGCACAAACCCAATTTGGGAGAATGTCTGCCTCCCAATTACCCTCCCTTTGAATGTTAGAGATTTTAAAATTTTGGAAAGGATTTAATTTTTGAACAATAATATTAACAAACTTCTTTAATTTCCAACCTTGGGCTTCACCCTTCGAGATTGCTTCAACCACTACTTGTGAATCACCCTCCAAACTAAAAGTCTACTTGCTAGATTGATTGGGTGAAGCACAGCTTGAGCTTCCGCTTTGTTGTTAGTGCCTTCTACCAATTTTTGCGCTCCAATTGCCAATATGTTCCGAATTTTATCTCTCGCAATACAGTTTGCTCCCGAGTGCCTTGGATTGCCTTTTGAGGCCCCATCAAAATTAATTTTAATCCAGCCTACTTCTGGTCTCTCTGCCATATCACATTTTCTTTTTTCTTCTGAGAAGCATCAACCCTGTACTGCCCATTAATGGGCCTAAATTTCAGCAAGGGCCATTGTGATTGTAAAATTTTATCTGCTATGCTAAAAGGGTATTTATAAAATTGTGATTGAAAGTGGTAGGGTTCATCATTTCTGAGATTGCATTTTCAATATGGACAACACGTACGCTGCAATGTATCCTTTTTATCTTGAAAAATCCTCTTGTCGTGCTCCTTGCACACTTAGCAAAGTACCCATATGCTTGAGTATACCGATTTCACTTTTTCTGAGTTCGAGCTTTGAAACAGCTCTATCAGCCTGGCTGGAAGTGGGATTTGCCAATTTAGTTTATGCAGCAAAAATTTTCAGCAATGTGAAGAATATTTACAATTGAGGAGATGATCTAGAGTGTCATTCTCTTCCTTTTGTAGCAAACATCTAAAAGGACCGTGAAAACCCAATTTTCTTAATCTCTCTCCCGTCAAAATTTGCCCTTTCAAAGCTAACCAAGCAAATGTGCCTGCTTTGGGTAGGCAATTTTTATTCCAGCATAGTTTAAACAACCACCCATCCCTATCCAACTCCATCTCTCTAAGAGCTTGTAACCCACTTTGACCGAGTACGTCCCATTCTTGGAGCCACACCAAAGTTTCTATTTTTAACTTTAACAAAATTATTTAAAAAAATAAAATACAAAATATGAAATTTAAGTTTATTTAAAGAACATAAATAAAGTATAAAGAGAAATTTTAAAATCTATTTTTAATAAATAAGAAAAACCTAAAAAAGCACATTTAATTTTTTTAATAACTACCCCGCAAGTTGCTTTAATTGGTTGTGGCTGGCTGCTAATGGAAGATGGCAACACAGTATATTTATGTTTATGAAATTTTGAATCAGTTCCCCTTAACTCTAAAACTTAATATTTCAGACCAAAAATAATTGTGTGGGTCATCATCAGAAGGAATGGTAGGCAAGGGGATAGAAAATTAAGGAGTCAGAATTTGTTTCCAAAGGTTGTTCTCTCTTGTATTTAAATAAACCTGAACAAGTTGAATCGCACCATTTACCAATATTCCGGTTATTCCCAGAAACATTCACCAGATGCAAGCTAAAGGTTCCATTTGTATGATAACAACAGACTCAATTTGACTTGTCAGAAAATAATTAGATTGTCCCCCAATGGTACAGTAGGACTACTAGGTTTTGTCAACCTTTAAAAGGCTGTAATGACGCTCTGATCTTAAAAAAATACTTATCCGACTATTGACAGATTCCTGACCCCCAAACTTAGCTTTTTTATGCTATGTATGGACTGCACAAGAATTTCATTACAAAATAAATTCAATAGACAACTCTTAACTATAATAATTTCCTTAACAAACATAGAACCACCAGCTAATATAATATTAACTATCAGTTTAAAATAATATTTTTATATCATGTAGATAACTATACATCCCAAATAATTAATCAGCTGAACCTAGGAGACCACAAACTAACCAAAATTCAGAAATTCTTTGATCTTTGGCACAATCTTTCGAGATCTTCAATATGCTCTTGAATTGAAACAATGTATGCTTTTTCTAAAGCCCAGCTCTTTTTATAATCACCTGTTTGCTATAAATTCTTTTCTTTTTCATTTAATATTTCAATTGGTCCCCTTGCCCTGACAACACTTCTGATGACATTTTAAGCCCCCTTTTAAATTTTTTTATTATTTATTATTAAATTATATTTCAAAGTGGGGACATTACAGTCCGCCCCACCCAAGATTGCTTGTCCTCAAGCAATTCATCATGCAGTGCTCAAAATGACTTGCAATATGAAATGGCTTTGGAAACACACATGGAATAAACTTGCTGGAACATATCAGGCATGAACCAAACACAGAGCATACACATGGATATATGCAAACATGGAGCATACACAAATACATTTATTGCTAGATTCCTTCTTATTGACTAGAATGATTCATTTGATTCATGTTTACCCTGCAGTATTGCAGGATCAAAGCTCTGATACCAATTGTAATGTTCCCTACTAGGAGGCTGCCAATTTCCCAATAATCAACACCCATTACTTAATATTATCATGCGTTAAATTAATTTAGTAAACTAAATAATCATATTTATTCATAGTACAATTGATAGTGGCAATATTCAAGCACCAATTCTTACTTGCTTTCTAATCCTCAACCTTGGATGGGAATTTACTTGTATAGGGCGTGATGACACCACCTCCATAACTGGGCCCAGCTTTTGGAAACATCCCCATCCAGACCACCCTTGGGGCTCACCTAATTTGGGATGGATTTACTTTGCCTCTCCCTAACAACACCATGCCTCTCCTTGGGTGGGGATAGAAATGATTAAGTATTAATACTACTATTAAATTCTGCATAAGAACATTAGCAGGTTTCATATATTAAGCACATCCCCATGCATACCACCAAGAACAAGGATATAACTGCCTGTAACTTAATAACAGTTCTGGTCTGAACTGATTGATGGTGATATCACCGGAGGTTTTTGATTCCTTTCCTTTATATCTCTCAATGTGAGGGAAAGGTCACATCTCTTCATCATGTATGTCCTTTGGCAAGAGACACACCTTTTCACCATTATCACCCTTTGAAAGAGTGGAACTCTTCATTATTTCTGCCCTTTGAAAGGGACATGACCTCTCACAATCAGATCTGTGCTTCTGATTCCCAAATTATCCCCTGTTCAAATGAGTTCTCTTCTCCCTTTTATACCTCATATTTGGGGGGGCACAACTTATCATTTCATGCCTTTTGACCATTCATTAACATGAATGAAATTTTAATTATATTTTGATTTGATTTTTTATTTTTTATTCTTTTGTATTTTAATTTTATTGTTATTTAGAGCTATTGTTATGGTATTCTTGCACATCCTCATAATGAATCACGGAGTGTGATTCGAAACGTTGATGTTAAAAATTGGCATACACAATCGAATCCAAAAGCAAATATTGAATTTTATTGTCATTATTTTTATTAAATTATATTTCAAAGTGGGGACATTACATGGCTGTATATAAGGGAATGGATAAGGGTAAGAAGGCCACTAGAGCCATCTATGGTGGGGTTGATTGAAAATATTATTTCATATGAGAAATCATTGATTGATTATGGCACCATCAATGTCATAAGTTGTTAAATGCAGTCGTTTATTTTGTGAATCCAATATACCAATTCCAATTGGATTTCAAGGCAAACAACGAGGTTTTGATGGGCTCTACGTTCATAGAGTAGATGGAAGCAAATTCTTAGCTTAGTGGGTTAATAATCTTCAAGTTTGAGATATTCAAACTTGTGCATGGGGAACACTATGCATGATATTAATGTAAGCAACTTAGGCAACATTTTGGTCCCGTCTATGGGACCAATAGAATGCACCAGCCCCGTAGTGTATTTATGAGTCTAAACTTATAAATGCACTATGGGCCGGTGCATTCTATCAGCCCCATAGCCAGAACCCAAATTGCATAAAGTCGTATTTTTTACATTTCTTTCATTAATGTTAAATGGTGTGATTGAGTTGTTTTTCATTTTAGAGGCATGATGGGAGAGGGTTGGTACTAAGGTGCAAAATTTGTAGAGAATTGCTATATGTATCTTGAGCCAACAATGCCACACTTTAGTATGGAAGTGCACTTTGCAAGTTGACTATGGAGCTAGCCACGTAGGATCAAGTACCTTCAATGTAAGTACAATAAAGACCTAAAATGAGAGAATAATTCTATTGTATTAAATGATGCAAATATACAATCATTGACTAATGTACAAGAGAACTTTTGTATATATAGGGTTAATGCTATGCAAGACACAAAAAGTAAATGTCCTAAGTAAACTTAATTAACTAGGTGTGAAAAGAACATGAAAGTGTATTGGTTAGGTAATATACTTAGTCTGTTCAAATCAACACAACTGGAGTATGTTTGAGCACATACACTTTTGATGCAGGAGCATCCCTGGTTCTTGGCAATCTTGCATCAAACAAAGACATTTACTTTCCAGTTTGTTTTCTGTTCAGTTAGGCTTTCAGTTTTGGCATTTTATTTGGCGTTTTGCCGCATTTGTCCACCGGATCTTGCGGAGCTGGATTTTGTTCATGGACATGTTCATCTACCTTATCCTATGTTCGCGGGCGTTTCGATCTTTTTTTGGCAAGTTATTGCTTCCGGAATGTGAGACAATTTTTTGACCTGAGCACTGAAGCCGCTTGGACCTATCTGCTAATGGAGAATCTTGCAGATCATTTTCGTTGCTTGCGAAGCCTAATTTAGTAACCTCCAACGTTCCTTGGCTTGTGGCCGACCTTTCCCTTAGGTCCGCACATCATTCTATGTTGTTTCCGGAGGAATCCTTTTGGTAGAGGCCAACCTAGTTGTTCTACACGTTACACCTTCATCGGCAATTGTTTTCATCTTGGGCCGACGTGGATCATCCAAGAGCTATGGATATCATATAAATCAATGTAACTAAGTGTAAAGGGAGAGAATATAGGAGATAATCAGAAGATTAGTAGATCCGGAGTTGGCTCGCATTCTTGCTTGAGCCTGAATACTATATTTTGAGCGTGTTTGTAATCAGGCCTGTGTGCCGAATCTGTAAGCCCACATGTTGCCAGCCAATTTATATTTGGATTCCTTGATATAATAAAAGTCTGATTCTGCATTGCCTCCATCGCATTGTGTTGCTTCTGCTGTGTTGCTCTTGCTGCCTGGCCCAGACCGTTCTCTTTGAGGACTCTCCTGCTGTGACTGCACCAACTCTAATAAGCATAATAGATTGATGTTGCAAAGGTTAAATTACTATGCCCTTAACCTATTGATTGCATTCGGATATGTGTAGCTGAGTTGTGGCTATGTTAACCCTTAATTAAGATATTAAATCATTTGTATAGTCTTATATAGGTAGTTAAGTTGGCCTGGGAGACATCCAAAGATAAGTATGGTATATATAGGAACCAGGGCTAGTTTATGATCATATTGCAAATTGTGTTCTTATTCAAGACTTTTGGAGGTTTGCCCCTAAAAAGTGGCTTATCATTTTTAAGTAATATCAGGTATTTGTTGCATATTTCCTATTATATTATTCTCGTGTGCAAGTGCTTGTGTATGCTCATTACAACCTTTGTTTGCATCACAAACGAATCATGGGATTAGATTTACCACTATCAGATTGAATAATTGAGGTTGGGGATCTTGTATTTATTTAGGATGATGGTTGACCACTGATTGATGGATAAGATCGAACTTGAGTCAAATGCAAGAGCAATGTTTGAGGAGGAGATATTATAATAGATGCCTTGGATGTTGCTGACATGTGCATATGTCATGGCTGCAACAACATGGAGGACCTTTTAGAGATGTGACCGCAAGATCCATTGTAGAGCTACTGATGTTGGGCAAAGTGATATTGCTTTTCTCTACCATAGTTAATGTCTGCACATGATTTTTGTTTTTAATGCCTGGGATATTGTAGTCCACAAGTCTGTACACCAAAAATACTTGACAATGTTTATATATTTAAGGGTCTTGTTTCCTTCAGCTCAAATTTGCTTTTTTGCTTGTTTGTTTGATGTATACTTGTATGTGATCAAAGTAGCTTGTAATTGAATAGTAGCTTCACTAAATGTGATTTTCTTTATATTGTTAAGTTTTTGTGGCAAATGTGAGTTTCTATTTGTTTTGGTCTTAGGTTGTTTTATTTCCTTTTAAAAAAAAAAAAACTTTCTGTGCTACAAAATTAAGGGAAAGTCTTGCTAGTGTGACTTGTGAGTTTGATAGTGGTCGCAAGTCTAACAGACTTGGCAACTATCTAAAACTTGCCAGATCTATTTTTGTGGGCAGACAAGCCTCATTTAGGCCTCCTCAATTAGGGGCTCGGAGATTTGTTGCGAAGCCAGCAAATTTGGTAGCACTGTTTTTGTGATATTCTCACAAAAAATTCCCAGCACGGATGTTTTTAAGTCATTGTCACTTCCCTGGTTCAGGTATCTCATTGTTTCTCTAGTCTCTCTGTTCCCTAAGTTCTAGCATTGTTCGCAACTTGCTCAGACATGATGGGAGTGCTACCATCCATACTCTTGTGTACTTGGACGAGATCTCAGAGAATCATATCAGGCATCATAAATCCTCTTTTTAATGCACTGGAACACTATTGGTTCTGAATCAGCATTGCTATCCTTGATAGGCATTCTCATGCGCTGTCTACAATTGCGAAGCCCTAGCTTTATTCGCAACTTGATCAGAGATGATGGGAGTATCAATTTTGTTCTTGTACTTACGCTCATAGAATCATATCTTTGGAGGGCTTTTGTATCTATCTTTTTGGTGCAATCTTTGAACTTGAGCTTATAGAATATGCAGTTTGACATTTTGAACTTGATTTGATTTATGAATTCTAGCTAGGGATTTGCTATAAAAAATTCATATCTTAAGTTGCCCCCCAATTTTAATATAAGGATTCTTTGCACAACCTGATAGCAGATATCTAGTAAGGTGGCAAGGAACAACATGATCAATGCTTCTGATTCTTTTGGCTATTAGTGATCTGCCTGATTTTCTGATTGTCTGGCAGCATCATCATTTCTGTTACCACTGCATGTTATAAGATTTTGTCTAAGAAGACAGCATTTCTCTATGGGTGCTTATACTGTGTAAACATCTAGATCATTATATTTGTGCACCTAGCATATTTTAATTAGTGTTGTGTATTACCAGTTTAAGCTGAAATTTTATTTGTGAAAAAAATAGTATTAATATATATTTTTTTGCTAATCTATAATTTATAGATTTTCAATTAGCTGGTTGTGCACCATTGAGCATGTTTTAATGGAGTACCACGCATTACTGGTTTAAGCTGAAACTTTATTTGTGAAAAATAGTTCTAATATATATATGCTTTTGATAATCTAGAATAAATAGATTTGCATTTAGCTCCTTATATGCTTGATATCAATTTCATGAATATGATGCAGGTGTGAAGGATGCAAGTGATAAAGCAATTTTAGTTGATATGTTATTTTGGGCAGTAGACAATCCTGCTCCTGCAAATTATATGCTTATTTCTGGTGACCGGGATTTTTCCAATGCTCTTCACAAACTCGCACAGAGGAGGTACAATATCCTTTTGGCACGGCCTGCTCAGAATGTTTCTGCATCTCTTACAGGAGCAGCGAGGACCATTTGGCTATGGGCCAACTTAGCAAGGGGTGAGCCGTCGCTACAGGATCCACTGACTGATTCTGAACAAACAGACAATAACCCTAATTCTAACCCTCCTGTAAATGGTGTAAGAGCAGAGTTAGAGATGAGGCGTGCATTTTCAGAATTAGATCTGAAATCTTCAGTTTCTCAGGGCAGGCAACCACTTCCAGGAGTGCAACTGCATGCAAACAATATCACTACACATTCCATGGAATCTAATTTTCGTGATACTGCACAGTTCCGACCAGATTGGTCCAACCATATGCCTGCCAATGGAATAGGGCATCCAAATGGACAAAGAGAGTTTAATAACTTCTTTGCGGGAACAAGACCTCCTACTATAACTTCTGAAACTAGTAACTTTGCATTACATTCACATTCTAGTGCACCTGGTAGTTCTAATACTGTAAGGCCTTTATCCTCTACATATACTAGGAATTTTGACTACAATAATTTTAAGCAGACTCAATTTGATCCCAAAACTTCTTTTAATCCATCCATGAGGTCCAGCTCATGTCCTGTTCCTCAGGGTAATAGTTATTCGGGTACAGGAAGTCCAATTCAATCTAAAGTAAGGCCAAATATTGCTATGAACCCCCGGCCTAATACTCAGCCTCAAGTTATAAGTAATCTACCTACAAATAATTTTAGTACAGGAAGACCAAAATTTCATCCTCAATTTACAAGCAGTTTGTCTGCTGATAATTCTGGTGGAGCAAGGCCTAGCTTTTTGCCTCAAGTTGCAAATGGTTTATCTGTAGGTAACTTTGGTGCACCACGGTCAAATTTTCATACTCAAGTTTATACATCACCGGATAATTTAGTTTCAATGAGGGCAAGTTATCCTTCTGACTCAAGGACACCTGAGCAACAGCAAAGCTACAATGTGCAAGCTACACATGGCATTTCTAATCAAATGCAATGGCAGTTTCCTCCAAGTCAAGAACCTCATCCTATGAGTTTTAATTCTAACATTCCTGGCCCAGACAATCATGGAGGAAGAAGGCCTCTGGAGCAGACCTCATCAGAGTTTATGGGTTCTCGCCGCCCTCAAATTAGTATTCCTTTACGTGCCTTAGAATTTCTCAAGCAGAATATGATGGTGCCTACAGAAGCAAATATTGAAGATTGCATCAGATATGGAGAGATGTGTAGTTCTAATTTTAATGTTCGTGAGCTGCTGGAAAATTCACTCCAGCAAAAAGAGATAGTAACATTGAAAGCTGCAGGACCTTTATTATATCTTCCTTGCAATGTTCAGCTTTGGAAATGTGTGGATCCTCTCAACATTCATGATAATTATCCAAATGAAGTCTGGGAGGAATTTCGGAAGTTTCTTTTAAGTTCAGAAGGACACGAGGCAATGATGAAATCTGAGAAGCGGTGGGTCTAATTACTTTATTACTATGTTGCAAATTTAACAGTTTTTTTTTTTAAGATGAAATCTGATTTGTTTTATTTGTTTTTAATATTCAATTCCTTTAAATTATTGGATTCATCTGTCGTCAAAGCTGAAACACCAATGGCACATTTCATGATGACTATTTATCTGTATGGACAGGTATCATGCAGCATTGATATTGAAGTCATTTTGCTTGAAAAATATCACACTTGGGGAAATTCTGCATATGTTGCAGCTTGCTATTAATGCTAAACGGTGGCTAAGACACCATTATTCAGGGTGGCAGCCGTTGTCTATTCAAATTAGGTCACAGTGATAGGTTTTGGACCTAAGATTTATATTATGAGAATAATTTTTCTTTCAGACACATTGAAGACAGTATTCCTAAAGTTAACATGTTAAATAGAATATATGGGGCTAGTGGGTGGAATTAGTAACAGATTAGGTAGAGTATCGGGATCATGCTCATGGTCATGACATATACTGAATATGAAGAGTCTACAAAATGCATGATGGTGTGTTGGTATGGACAGGACATCTGAAGCTTTTGTGGCACTTGTGGTACAATGGAGCACTAGTTTGATTGCTTTGAAGGAAAGAATTCTATTTCAGTTTGGTTATGTTTTCATTTCAGAGAAGCCCAGGGTCTGTGGGATTGGCTGCTGTATTTCAAGGTAGTTGACGCATATTAGTATGGATTAATGCCAGAACATCTCTTGGTTATATTTGACAAAGAAACTCCATTCTTTCAATGGAGTCATTCATATTATTGTCTACATAGTGTGTTATATGTGAGGATTTGACCAAACAGCTAGTAGTAAGTGATGAATATGTCAGCCTTAAAATGTTTAAGTGATTTGACTAAAAGATTAAACTTGGAAGTTATAAGTTTTTAAATCTGTTATTGAAAGTATGACAGTACAGTATGATTTGTTGGTTTCCTAGAGCGTTTGGGATGTGCCACAGTATAGAAGTTGACATGAAGACTCCGATGTTCTTTCTAAGTGTATGTGGTGTACAACGACATGTAAGGGCATGAACAATATACAGAAGCAGGTTTTTCTCTATAGAAGACATCAGCTTGCACTGTACAATACTTGGTCATAGATCAGTTGAAACTTAATGACTGAAAATAAAATAAAAGTAATTCTACTCATGGCTCAGGTATTATGATCATTGCTCTCATTATATCTGCTTCTGTAGCTTGATGGAGAAATCAGTGCAACAAACATTGCTGTATGGGAGGATTTAATGATCCTTTCAATTATAAACTTCAGGGGGAACTGGCTACATCTTTTCTCAATGGTTGCTATGGTGGTTTGATGACAATTGTGGGTGACAACTATTTGCTTTATCATCATAATTATCCTAGGATTGCTGTTTGCTGTGTGGCCCCAAGTTCTAATATGATTAATTGCTATGTTGCCAGAAGTTATATTTAACTGACTATCGGCAATCTTGGTGGGACTACTAAACAGATGCATAGGTTGGAGATGAATGGAGAATCCCATTACAGTTCCAAATTTTATTCTATTGATGGGCAGCAATAAATATATGGTCATATATTTTACTTTTATGTATAATGTTCATACTAGAAAATTCGCGTCTCAAGATAACTGTAAGTTCTCTTTTGTTTGAGTCTAGTTAGCTAGCTAATATTGCATGTATGTCTGCTAGCGTATTCTGCATGGGGTGCACAATCGCACGAACAATTTGTATCTTGCTGTATATGCATTATATTGAGAGTGAGTACACTCATGGTCTGCTTGTTTAAGTATTTGCCATTTTGTCCACACTGAATTTTTAAATGGTCTTAAAGTTTTTATGATGGATGAGAAGAAACTGTTCAAATCTCTGTGCTGTTGTGTGTCTACCATGTTCGTTTACTGAATCGCGTGCCTTATATTCGATAGTACTTATATTTTGCGATGTTGAAAAGGAGGAATTGGAGTACTAATATTGTAATCGTTTTAAAAGCTATTATACTCTCTCAACAGAAAATATATATCATTCCTTAAGCAAAATTGATTCAGAAGTATTAGCCTGTCGATTCCACTCGGTATAAAGGCAATTTTGTTCTGCATGATTTTGTGAAAAAGGTTAAAGATAAATCTTCTCTAACTTGAACTCTTCTCTTGGAATGCTTTTGCTTTTGAAAGGTTACTGCAGATGATATTCAAGGATCTACTCGACTGCATTGCTACTGTAGATGACATTCAAGGACTTACTTGACTGCCTTGCTCCTGTAGATGATATTTCAAGCACTAACTCGGATGTCAACCCCTCTTCCAAAAGTTTGAACAAGCTGTTCCAGTTATTTGAGTACATGTTTTGTAGATAAACTTGATTTTCAGAAATATTAATAAGAGATTTTGTTAAAATACAAGGCCGCTATGCATAGCAATATTTAGGAATGACTTCCTGGGAATGACCACCCTCATAAGTAGATATCAATTTGCAATAAGTCAAGACATTTTGCTGGGAAAACATGAAGAAAGGGGTTACAAACAACCGCATCGATGCCAACTGAGGTGGATTTGACAAGAAAAATAATATGACGTAGGTTATAAATACAATGGCAAAAGTAATAATGCAAAAAAGTGGATACACTTGTTCGATTGGCATTGCAAAATATACTAGGAAGATCTAGGCCCATTAAACACACTGAATTTTTGTGATTAATACAAGGTCAACGTAACTCAATTATAGGTACATGTTTAATAAAAGAAGCTAAAGCTACGCGACTCCCTTTTAATGCCCATTACCATGGCTGCGCACGCCACGAAAGACAGTTTCTCCATTTGAGGGCAGTTATAGTGCTTCATTATACAAACAAGGTAGATCATCTCCACTTGGCGAATAAAAATTCATAATTACTCTCTAATGTGCATCGTGCAACTATGCGCACATGAATGCATCCTTTGTCACTTAATTACATTTTTTCGACACCGTACTATTTGGTACAGAGCAGCATCGCTTACAAACTATGCTGGACTTCCGCACTTCAGGGTTATTCATAGTAATTAACATCACTTCATCATAGAAGCATTTCCATCAATAACTCCTATTTTGTTGCCGTGAATTTGCCTTTTATTCTATAATAATTTACATTTTTATAGTTTATTTTGGTATGTTAGAAGTGTTTTAAGTTATTTAAGTGGTATATAATGGATATATTGGTCTAAAAATGAGCCAAATGATATCTGTCGTGCCTCACAACCTTATACTTTGCCAACATTCTCCCTAGGCCTAAACATTGTTGTGTCCTCAAGGCGACTTAGTAAAGTCATTTGTATCCTTTTTGCTAACCTTTCTTGTCATGATTCGTCATCATGAGCAACCATCTTTGTTTTTGCGACATTTTCCATTGTAGTCTTCTCTCATATTCTTTACTTATTTAGTAGCACCCTCCTTGGCATGTTTGCTCTATCTCTATTCAAATATTTAAAATTTTCTTGATTGTTGTGAGTTTTTACATATGATATTTATGTTTGTACAAATATTTAAACATATGTGATATTTTTTCAATTATATCCATTATTCCATCCATAATTTGTTTGTATTTATTGCTTTGGCCAATTTTTATTCTAACACATTTTTTAAGAATGATCTTTTAGTCTACAAGCACTGCAATGGTGAAGATCCCAATACACTTCTTTTTTGTCCTTTTCTATGACAATGGGAATATTGCATTTCTTGACTGGATTTGTTATTACTTGTATTATTTGTAGCATCATCTTCTTTTCCATTTCTAGGCTATCATTATTTGTCCTCACACTTTGTTCAATAGGCTCTTTATAAGCCATTTTTATAAATCTTGTTCTTCCCATCCTCTTAAAGCAACATTCTTTGGAGAACATCCTTTGTCATTGTCATCCCAACTATCAATTCTCGTTGACTAAAAAATATCATTATCTTCAATTTTTCAGTTTTTATCAAAATAAGTTTTAGCTTTATCATTAATTAAATGGATAACACAAACCATTTGTATCACATGAGACATTACATAGTGTAGGATTTGACATGAAGCATTTATTTTGCTTTTGACATGCTATAAGCAATTGATGTAAGTTATTATTAAATTAATTCATTTTCAATACAACATCCTTCTTTAAATGTTTTCCCTTTTCCATCATTTTCATCATCTTTTCCACACCTTACTATCATCTTTTTAGCCAACTCAATAAGCAAACTGAAATTTTCTTGTAGTTTTGCATTGTTGTATTTTAACTTTCTTCAATTCCTATTGAAGATTATTAATTTCACATAATATTTCATATTTCTCCTTTCCTAACTCATTTAGTTTTGCCTTCAATTCTAAAGTACACCTTTTTACTTTCATCAATTTTTTTCTAAAAATATCTCTTGCATGCCTTAAACCCTCATTTTGTATCTTCAATCTTTTCGTTTGATCCATATTAAATATTTGGAAAAAAATAAATAAAAATTTCACTTGTCAAATTTTTTAACTATTTTTTTGTTGTTGCTATAATAAAGAAGTGTGGAAAATGTATATGATATATATATGGATGAAGTATGATGAACAAGTTATAATACATATATGACTCCATATTATTCCACACATGTTTCCACACTCTTATCTTCACTTTTCTTTGTTTATATAGCTTCTTTATGCCTCTTCATAATCCCTTCCATCATATCCTTTCATAAAAACTCTTAATTGTCTTATTCACACAAACATTTCTTTTATTATATATATTTTACTCTTTTATAGCTTATTCTGGTAGGTTACAGATGTTTTAAGGCTATTTAAGTGGTATATAATGGATATATGGGTCTAGAAATGACTCAAATTACATTTTTAGTGCCCTACAACCCTATATTTTGCTAATAGTGAGCTTGTGGAAAATATTTGGCATTACAATTTGGTAAAATGGGCCCAATAATTTTCAATAACAATAACATTTGGCATTGCAATTCGATAAAATGGGCGAAGAATAATTTTCAATACAAGAATTTGTAACAATAACAATAACAACATTTGGCATTGCAATTGAGTAAAATGGGCCAAGAATAATTTTCAATACAAGAATTTGTAAAAATACTTTCCAAAAGCTTAGAAATGGTAAGGATGAGGATGATATTAAAGAGGAGGATTTTTTGAAAGAATTAAATGTAGATAAAGAGAATCGTTAGTCAATTTCTAGTAGAAACAAAGGTAGAAATTAAATCTTTTAATGGACAAATTAGAGTGAAATTTTAGGATCTATTAGTTAAATAATTTGAAATTTGAACACAAACATTTAAGGTATATGGCTTCTTTAACAACCACAAATAGTTGTCATGTACTCTATTTTTGCAATGGACAAAACAATCAAAACATCGTCTAATTCATTGCACTACCAAACATAGCAAAAATATATCCATTTGTGGATATTTTTTATCAACATCCTTAGTCGACCTAGACTTACAAATCTACGAATAGTCACTTGAGTGCCAATACTTAGTAGAATTATCATGGTAGTAAAGTGTGTACTTGGATTTACCTCCTAAATATTTAAAGACAACTTTCACATTCCAATGTACTCTTCGAAAATTAGCGATGAATTTGGCTCATGACTTCCACTCCTTGAGTGATGCCTAGTCTAATATATACCATAGCATTCATTAAGGTCCCACTGACATTAACATAAGGTACTTAAACCATATACTCCATTTCATTAGGAAAAATCAAACACTATTCTATTTCCAACTTAGTACCCAACAAAATAGGACCACAATGGTCTACAAGCTATTGCATATAATCTCCAAACCTAATTTCACATACTTCTTACTTTGGGTCAATTAAAACTTCTATTTTTACTATCTCTTCTAATCTTTACACCTAAGATAAACCTAACAACTCTTATGTCTATCATCTTAAAGTGTGTTGAAAGTGATATTACTATTCATAAATGATTTCCTTGCTATTACCAAAAAGTAACATATCATCACAAGGAAATGAACTTTTTGTCCACCATAGAATACATGTAATGATCTGATTTTTATTTCATATGTTAGAATATTAATCTTTATTTGGTAAAGGTTAACTATTTATTTGTATTTATGAGATATTCCTTTAGAATCCCTACATGTTCTTTGTCCTTTTATGTCATCTTATATCTGTGAGGATGACTCATTTCTTTTAATTCTTTTATTAAGAAATATTAGTTGTCTCCTCTTTATGAGGATCTTGCCACATTGCACATAACATGAATGGTGGCATTCATAGGGTTGGGAGTTACTTTGTGACTCCACTCTTCATCTATTTAAGAGATGCTTCTCTCATTCTTTTGATGTTATAATAAGCCCCTCTCCCCCTTTCTCTCTCTCTCATATTCTTAGACTATTGGCATTCATTTATAATTTATAAGGAGTTTTTTTTTTGCTTTTTCCCTTTCAAAAGTTCTTGTATCTCTACTCATATTTTTATGATTGCTCAAATCAAGTTGTTCTCCATCTTGATAACATTACTTCAATCAACAAACTTCTTGGATTATTATTTCATTTCTTGCTCTTATTTTCCTTTCATACTATCAGGGAAGGTTAAGTTGAAGTTGATGAAGGTTGCCTTGTCTTATGAGCTCACCTTTGGAGACATTCTTTGAGAGAAGAGAAGAGTTTTTCATTTGAATATTCATTATTATTGTTATTTTTGTGCAGAGATCTCTAACGATATTTTCAATTTGCAAATCTAGAATATTTAGTTTAAATCTCATCATTTTATTTACATCCACTTAAATATTTTAAAAAAAATAAAAAAATAATTAGCTAACGTACACATTATAGTTTATTAAATAAGTTATGTTCTAATATATATTTTTGTGGAGGATTCCAACTTTGTTTGAATTGTGATTTTGTTTCAGTTAAGTTTTTTTTTTTTTTTTTAACTAACATCTCTTTCCTGCACTTTCTATTCAATTTATTGTTAAGATTTTTTAATATATATTCTTTTTATCTTTTTTTTTTTTCTTTTTCTTTTTGAATTTGTTTTTGATTTCAAAGAAGTTATCATTATTTTTATTTTGTTCCACTAGATCTATTAGTTAAATAATCAGTTCTGTCTTAGAACATGTATATTCACTCTAACTTGTATTTTAGTATTTATAGTTTAATCAATAGTTTTGCTCAGTTTTTTTTTAATTTTCTATATTAAAATCTTTTGATATTGTATTGGATTTTATCTGTATCATCTATATTAGATTTGTATTTCTACGATACAATTAAGTCTTTTTTTTTTGCAATAGTTAATCTCTTGCTCGCTACACAACTATATTTTAAGTTCTTTATCTGCTAATACCAGTGGTGTCTTTGCATTTTTTTTCGTAGTCTTCTTTTTTTGCATTGTTTGTAGTATTCTCTTTTGATGCCTTAACCTGCTCTTTGTCCTTTGGCCAAAGTAAACATTTGCTCCTTTCATTTTTTTTTCTCACTCGTCTCTATAATTCTTGCCGTGTTACATTTTTTTTCTTTGTCAACAACCTGCATTATTCTTAGCATTCAATAATTGCATGTAACGTCTCACTATATTTTTTATATTTTTTTAAAAGACTTTTTTTTAATAACTTTGTATCAAAGTTTTAATTAAATAAGTAAGTTTATTTGACAAATTAGAGTTTAAAGTTTTCTACAATAAAGTGTTAATAAATTTTATTAAAATTTGTATTATTAGTTTTACAATAAAGTTTTATTTAAAGTTATCTTAAAAAAGAGACTTTTTATATTGACTTAGTCATTAAGTTCTAATTAATCAAATAAACCCACTTAAGAATTTTTTAAAAAGGTAAATAGAGTGTTTTAAATTTGTCATTATAATTCTTTTTTAAATAAAAGAGTTATTTTCCTAAAAAAAATCAATCTCATTTAAGTAAAAGAGGTTATTTTTCGTATTTTTAGCAAAGGGTTAGCTAACCATTTTTCTTGACAAGTTTTTTTTAGTGATAATGTCTACTTTAATTTATGAGATTAAATTAAGTAGTTCAAGTTATCATTCATGGAAAACACATAATTCATTAATTTTTCGTTTTAAGCACCTTTTAGATGTTGCAATGAACTTTGCATCTGAACCAACTACAACTGCACCTCAAGCCCACCAAGATAGATGGAATGCTCAAAACGAGGGAGCCCTTGGTCTCATTGGTATTTTAATGGTTCCCGAACTTCGTGTTCTCATTAGGAATTGCACGAAAGCCTGTGAAGCATGGGTGATTCTAAAATCTAATTATGATAGTTCAAATGTATTAAAAAAGATCCAAATCTATGATCAACTCGAAGACCTCAGGTATACTAATTTCAAAACTATGGATGATTTTTTAATTAAAGTTTGACTCTCTTAATAGTCAATTACATGATTTAGAAATTGAACTTGACAATATACATTTAATTAATATTATTCTTAAAAAGTGTCTACCTAGACAATTTCAACATTTTATTACTAATATTCATGCTTGATTAGCTATTTCTTCTTTAACTAGTCAACTTACTTATGATATTTTTCGTAATTTGTTATGTCAAGAGGAGGCTAAATTGATTCAGTTTGATAATCTTAAAAGTAGTGAGCATTCTTTTATGCCCAAGAATAATCATCATTTCAAGTCTCATAATAGTAATCGTTATTCTCACTCTAAATCTAATTCTCATTCTATATCTTATCACAATGATACTAATGATAATCAAAAGAGTACTTCTTTTAAGCGAACTCATTGTACTTATTGTGATAATGATGGTCATTGGTCTAATAATTGTTTTAAGAAGCAAAATGGTAAAAAACCAATGACACAAAATAATCAACAAAATAAACTTCACCCTAAAAAGTTTGATAATAATGAGAATCAATCTCGTCATGCTTTTACATGTAGTTATAATGTTTCTCAACCTCTTAAATGGGTTATTGATTCAGGTGCTTCTCAACATGTTACTTCACATAAAGAAGTTTTTGATTTCATGCAACTTGATTCTTCTAATGTTCCTCTTCAACTTGCTAATAATTATAGTTGTAAAGTAGAAGCAATTGAATATGTGAATGTGCCTAATGGTAAATTGCATGATGTTCTCTATGTTCTTGAATTAAAAACTAATTTTGTTTTAGTTGTTAAGCTTTGTCACTTGATTACAAGATTAAACTCCATAAGGATATGTGTTATATTATTGATCCAAAGCATAACAAAGTTATTGCCAATGCTAAATTGGACAATGATAACTTGTTCAAGTTTAATGAGTTTTTTTATTCAAAATATTCCTTACTACCATTGATTTCAATGTTTGACATGAAAGACTTGGCCATATCAATGCTAACAATATTGCCTTGATGTAAAAAGCTAATATAGTAGAAAGATTGCCTAGTATTGTTCCTTGTAAAATTGTATACATGAGGTGCATGAGTGGTAAGATACATAAGGAGCCCTTTCCACAAGTTCAAGCATGGAGGGCAAATCATAAGTTGCACCTTGTTCATAGTGACTTTTTGGGACCCATGGAGGATGTCTCCATCCAAGGATCAAGATATGCACTTACTTCTGTTGATGACTTTTCTAGAAGAACTTGGATCTATTTTATTCATAGTAAGGATCGAGTTCTTGATGTTTTTTTGTTGAATTTCATAATTTTGTTGAAAGACAATCTAGATTTAAGATTAAAATTCTTAGAATCAATAATGGTAAGGAATATGTGAATAATTATTTAAATAGTTATTTAAAATCTTTTGGTATTAAATATGAGCTTACTATTCCTTGTACACCTCAACAAAATGGTGTAGCAAAAAGGAAGCATAGAACCATTGTTTAAATGGCTAGATTTTTGTTGCATGCTAAGAATATGAATTATAAATTTTGGCTGAAGCTATGGCTTGTGTTATTTATCTCATTAATAGGACTCCTACTAAAGCTTTAAATGATATAAATTCTGAAGAGGCTTGGTTTGGTAGAAAGCCTAATCTGAACCATTTAAGGATTTTTGGTTCAAATGCTTATGTTCATAAACCTAAACAAAAAATGAAAAACTTAGATTCTAAATCTTCTTCTCATATATTTGTTGGGTATGATGTACATTCTAAAGCATATAGAGTTTATAATCCTATCACCAACAAATTTAAAGTTGCTAGAGATGTTTGCATTACTGGAAATTGTGTTCATGATTGTTCTAAAGTTAATGATACTGAATTTTCTCAAAGTAAAGTTGTGGCTGTGGAGGAAAATCCTCCTTCTCTAGGCCCTCATGCATCTCTTCCTCATGTTGAAAGTGGTGATGATCATGATAATTATACTCCTAATGATTCTTCTTTTGGTGTTAATTCTATTACATCTAAAAGAAAGTCGAAATGGTTTAAAATTTTGCTTCAAGAAAGTGATGATTATTTAGCTAGAATGGATAAACTTAAGGCTTAAAGAGACAGTTATTGCAATAATGTGCTCATGTCTACTATTATGAATACAAATGATCCTCAAACTTTTGAGCAAGCTAAAAATCAACCTCATTGGGAAAAGGCTATGCAAGAGGAATATGATACTTTGATTCCAAATCAAATTTGGGATTTAGTTCCTTTACCTCAAGATAAGAATCTTGTTTCTTGTAAATATTTATATAAAACTAAGTTCAACGCAAATAATGAAGATTTTAAGTTTAAAGCTAGATTGGTTGCTAAAGACTTTTCTCAAGTAGAAGGCCTAGATTATAATGAAACCTTTGCTCCTGTAGCTAAAATGCCAAGTATTAAACTACTCCTTGCTTTAGCTTCTCATATGCATTGGTCTATTAATCAAATGGATGTAAGAAGTGATTTTCTAAATGATGATTTGCATGAAGAAATTTATGTCTCAACCTCCTAGTTTTGTTAAGGAAGGTAATGAAAATTTAGTTTGTAAGCTAAAGAAATCTATCGATGGATTGAAACAATCTCTTAGAAAATGGTATTTTAAAATCAATGCTTTCTTTCTTTCCCAAGGTTTTATTAGAAGAAAATATGATCTTAATTTATATATTTAGCATAGCGAAGATGATATTGTGATCATTATTTTATATGTAGATGATTTAATTATCACTTACAATTCTAATAGTTTGATTTTTGAAGTTAAGTCTCAACTTAATAAGGAATTTCAAATGACTGGTTTGATACTATTGGAGTTGAGGAAAAATCAACTTTACAACTCCCAAAAACCACTTGCATGCAAACCTGTTACAGAAGGAGAGAAGCAAAAAAGCTATGGAGGCCAAAATTCAGAGATCCAGAAAAAAGAGTCATATTGATTGTGCAACAAGAATGCAATTCAATAATTACAGTTGTTATGAAAATACAAAGAGCGAATCCTTATAAAAGGATACTCGAAACCCTAAAGAATTATAAGATTCCTAAGTTTAGCTTAAGCATGGAGTATAATAGACTAATAATTAAATAAATAATTATTAGCCAATAAAAGATAATTCCAACACCCCCCCTTAAGATGAACTTAGGGAGTAGCTAAAAAACAACTAAGGACTAAAAAAACATGTAAAAAATGCAGGAAAGCAACAATGGGTCCCGACAACTAGGCCTGATGAGGTACCCAAGTACAATAAAATATTTGTAAAGTGGAGAAAAAATGAGAAAACCCCGTGGGAACAAAACTCCTCTCCAAGAAGAGATGAAATCTCAAGTGAAGGACTAAGAAGCCTCCAAACAAGAGTGTTCCAGAAGATAGGAACAAAAAGAAGAGAATGAAGAACACCACTGAAGTATGAAATAGTTGCAAACACTATCGAAGAGTAACTGCTGATTTGAAGAACCTCCACTGAAATATAACATGACCAAGTAGATAAGACTATAATTTGCATGAGTGCCCTCAAATGACACTACTCGAATCAGATGGCAGACAAAGGCAAACAACTGAACTCGAAGATATAGATGGCATGAAACACCAAAGCCTAAAAAGTTGGTCAATCGAACCAAGGAAGCATTAGAACAGGACAAACCTCCCCATAATGCTGAAAAGGGAGAGAGACAGGTACATTGAAAAGAACGACCAACAAGAACTGCTTGACGAAGAACTAGGAACATCGAAGGTGCAGAGAAAGTACATAGTGTCGTGGAAGGAACACTCACTTGACACACATCATGAGGCTAATTTCATGGAAGGAACACTCACTTGACAAAGGTAGATGGCAAATAAAAGGCAAACATCAACCCCCCCATGACACTTTATAAGTAGTGCATGTACAATAAGGCACAAGATGTGCAAGACCCCAAGTATACAATGCATGGTGGCACTTTGTCTTAGTGTGTTTGCATAAATAAAATGCTATAATGATCAGAAGAGATAGAAGACTCGAAACAAAAAGAACAGCCAAAGACGAGACATCCTACTCAAAGAAAGAGATCCCAGGACCTGAAACATCCAAGATATTCACTAGAGTGCCGAAAAGCAAAAAAATGAATAAAATATACCTGGAGAAGAATCTGGAAAGAAAATTCATATGAATAGAAAGAACACAGAACAAGTTTTCCAACAATATAAAGTTTTTGAAAAACGGAGTTCAGATGCTCAAGTTATGTCTCCCGGAGTTCAAAAAAGAACCTTTGGCTTTGACAGCAAAAAAAACCATCAAAAAAACAAAATCAAAAGATCAAAACTCTAGATCTGGATAGAGCTCGGAAAGAGCTTTTCGATGATATAAGTTTTGTCAAAAAATGCCTTCGTATGACCAAGTTACAACCAAAAGAAAAAAACCCCTCTTTTAGGGCATAAAAAGGGTTAAAAAAAAAATTAATTTTTTTTGGCGAAAATTTTCTGACACATTTACAAGTACAATTGTACGGATTTTTGTGCCTCGAAAAATGTGCCAATAAAAAATCATGTCCCAGATGCTTCTGTCACTGAAAATAGGCAAATTATATATCAAAATTCATGGAATCAACCTTCTGAATCCAACTGTGAGGTCCTTTTGGAAACAAAATTTACCAAAAAATCAGATACCCCTAGAAATGAAAAAAACAACAACTGCACAAACCCCTGAATACACAGATCTAAAAAACAAGGCCCAAAATCTCTCATGAAGAGAACAGGGGCATGCAGATCTGGAGCTCTAATACCATATTGGAGTTGAGGAAAAATCAACTCTACAACTCCTAAAGATCACCCGCATGCAAACCTCACACAGAGGATAGAAGCAAAAAAGCTATGGAGGTCAGAATTCAAAGATCCAAAAAAGAGGAGTCATATTGATTGTGCAATAAGAATGCAATTCAATAATTATAGTTATGAAAATACAAAGAGGGAATCCTTATAAAAGGATACTCGAAACCCTAAAGGATTATAAGATTCCTAAGTTTAGCTTAAGCATGGAGTATAATAGACTAATAATTAAATAAATAATTATTAGCTAATAAAAGATAACTCCAATAGATACTATTGCAATATTTTTGGGTATGCAAATTTGGCAAGGACCTAATGGTATATTTCTATCTCAAAGCAAATATGCTCAATGATCTTTTAGATAAGTTTAAAATGAATGATGCTAAGCATGTGTCCACTCCTTGTGAATTAGGCACTAAACTAATGATTGATATGCAAACTCCTTTTGTTGATGCTACTTCATATAGGCAACTAGTTGGAAGTTTAAATTATGTAACTCTTACTAGGCTTGACAATTCTTACAATGTTGGTTTAGTTTCTAGATTTATGTCTAAACCTCAACAAACCCATTTCAAAGTTGCAAAAATAAATTTTAGATATGTTAAAGGTACTATTAATGTTGGTTTATTTTATGATGCAAATTTTGATTTTATTTTTAAAAAATATATCGATTTAGATCTAGGGGAGATCCCAATGATGGGAAATCTATTTGTGGATATTGTTTCTTTGTTGAATCAAGTACCATTTCTTGAAATAATAAGAAACAATAGTCTACTTCTCTTGGTTTCACATAAGCTGAATACAAATGTTGTACTAATGCCTCTAAAGTAGCTTTATGGTTAAGAAGATTTCTTGAAGATTTGGGGCTACCTCAAGAAGATCCAACACCTTTGTATCGTGACAATCAAAGTGTTATTTCTTTGGCAAAGAATCCTATCTTGCATGTAAGGAACAAACATATTGCTCTTCAATATTATTTCATTAGAGAATAAATTGAAGACAATCAAGTTTCTCTTCTATGTAGAAAAGGAGAAGATCAAGTTGCAGATATTCTTACCAATCCACTTTTTAAAGAAAAATTCCAACTTCATTGTAAAAATATTGGTTTGCAACCCATTGAGGCGTTTGATGTAAACTCCTTGAGTAAAGCTTAAGGGGAGTTTTAGAATATTAATCTTTACTTGGTAAAGATTAACCATTTATTTGTATTTATGAGATATTCATTTGGAATCCCTACACATTCTTTGTCCTTTTGTGTCTTCTCACACATGTGTGAGGATGACTCATTTCTCAAACCTATAAGATTTCCATAATCCATTCAAATCTTGTATGCAGTTTCTGGATTTGATTGTGTTGGAAATTTTTGACCATCAACATTTCAAATCGCATCCTGTGATTCATCATCAAGATGCAAGAGAGTTCAAGGAGTTGAAAAATGATGAATCACAGAGTGTGATTCGAAACGTTGATGGTCAAAACTTTCCAACACAATCAAATCCAGAATCTGCATACATGACTCATTTATTTTAATTCCTTTATTAAGTAATATTAGTTATCTCCTCCTTATGAGGATCTTGCCACATTGGTGGCATTCATAGAGTTGGAAGTTACTTCGTAACTCCTGTCCTCATCTCTATTTAAAATATGCTTCTCCTTCCATTCTTTTGATGTTGTAATAAGTTGCTTGCTTAAGTTCTCTCTCTCTCTCTCTCTCTCTCTCTCTCTCTCTCTCTCTCTCTCTCTCTCTCTCTCATATTCTTAGGCTATTGCTAGTCATTCATAATCTATGGGTTTTTTCTTTACTTTTTCTCCTTTTAAGATCTCTTGCGAATCCACTCATATTTTGGTGATTGTTCAACTCAACTTTTTCTTCATCTTGGTAACATTACTTCAATCAACAAACTTCTTGGATTATAATTTAATTTCTTGCTCTTATTTTCCTTTCATAATATATCACAATTTCACCACAAAGGCATAATTTTTTTGGCACCACATTTTAGGTGATTGCTTAAGACTAGCCAAAGATTTTATCTTATAAAAAAAAATCTTTATCCTTTTCAATATAGTGCTCTGGTTGTTGCACACAAATTTATTCCTCCAAATCACCATGAAAGAAAAATATTTTCACATCCATATACTTAATGTCAAGGTTAGAAGCTACTATAATATATAATAAGAATTGAATGAATGCTAATATGACAATTGGGAGAAAATATCACCTATAATCAATTCTCTCAACATCAAAATATCTCTTCATAGCTATCCTAGCTTTATACTTCTTTATATTGCTATAAAAACTAATCTTACTTTTTAACACCCATTTACAACCAATAGGTTTTTTACAATTAAGAAAATTTACTAAATCCCATTTGTAATTTTCTTCAATGCAACTGTTTCCTTATTCGTAGTCAATCTTCATAACTTAGAATCACCCATACCTAAAATGTCATTCATAGTTATAGGCTCATTTATGTTAAGAAAAAGTACACTCTTGGTTGCTATTTATGGTGAGTGGTCATTTTTAAGAGCTAAGGTGGAGGCCCTACCTCTTCTTTGAAACTTTTTGAACCATCTAATCTTTTCTTTAGGAACTTTGCAATATTTTGGTTCAACTTTTTGGTCTTTGGGGGTAGTTGAACCACATCTTTCTTTTCATGTTTTTCTAGTTGGAATATTGTAGAAGGATAATTAAAATCTAAAACAAAACTTCTTTGATACAATTTTTTTTTTACCACATGATCCCAAAGTTTGTAGTTTTCCAAAGTGACAACATAGCCGATGAAGATACATTTCACATAATTGTTCTCTAGCTTAGTTTTCTTATCCTTAGGAACATGCGCATATGACTCGTAGTCAAAGACTTGAAAATGTCTCAATGAACTTTTTTTTTCTAACCATACCTCTATAAGTGTCTTCTCAACAAATTTTGATGTAGGAGACTTGTTAGGTAGGTCACAGTCTATGGAAACTAATTCCACTTAAATTTTGTTCCTAACTTGATCCATTGAGCATCCTCTTGGCCCTCTTCATTATTGCCTTATTCATTATTTTTACTACTCAATTCTATTGAATGGTGAGTAGTTTTATGTCTCTCTATCATTTTATCCTTTTAGAATTTGTTGAAATATATTGAATAAAATTTACCACTATTATTAGTTCTCAAAATATCAATCTTCCTACCATTCTAATTCTCTACAAGAGCCTTAAACTATTTAAAATGATTGAAAACTTTAAATTTACTTCTACAAAAAAGTACTCATTTCCTTTGACCGTGGCAATTAATAAATGACACAAATTTAAAAATCTAAGGAACATTAATATGATGAAAGAAATTAAAAATCGATTAAGTCTTAGATCCTCGACAAGCATAAGAGTGAGTAAAATTCAACATGGTTCTATTTTTTATATACAAAATGCTCACAAAAACTAAATTCAAGATTGTAATAATTTAAGTGTTCAATATATTTTTCTCTCTAGGGCCATTAAATTCTTCTCATCTATGTGGCCCATCTTTTGGTGCTATAACATCATCTTCTCAATAGGTAGGTTAGTCTCAAAATTATAAGCACCCCTAATGTACTTAGAGAGAAACGCTCCTGTTTGTTGTTGGTTCTAACAACGAAGGTGTAGATTTTGAAATTCTTCACTATAGTAACATAAGAGATTGCACTAAACGATGTATACATCTAGTTAAAATATAGTGCCTAAGTGGACACTATTAGCAAGCATGATAGGCCTTTTCATCATCTTGCACCTTCCTATTGCAGATGTGATGGTGATGATGTTGAGCGGTTGTTATTGATGTTCTTGGTATTGCTGATCTAGAATATGTGTTCCTGCAATCTTTGGTGCTTCGCAAGATGTGTTGATTGTGATTGTGATATCTTTGGTTATCCGATATGGTACTGATTGATGGTACTCATGTATATCTTGGTCCCATTCTTATTTTTGTTATTTTGGGTGTTGGATTGGTTGAAAGGATTGAAATACTGAGAGAGGGAGGGGGGGGTTGAATCAATATTACCATAGATTCTAAACTTTCCACAACTTCTTAACCTTTTATTGATATACTAATTCATCAGATAATCTTATCAACATGAAATAGAAAATGTTAAATAAACAAGAAACACAACCACAAATGAAACACCTGATTTTATACGTGGAAATACCAAATGGGAAAAACCATGAAGAGTGTTAGCTCTCAAGATAATATAACTAGTTATATGGTGTTTAGAAAAGGGGTGATTCACTACTGGGTGGCTCACTGCCAAATTACAAAAACAGATCACCATCAGAATGCTCACTGCAATAGATACAAATAAATTGAGAAAAGTTGCATTTCCAAATGCATGAGATCAGCTCCAGATTAATCTCAAATCATAGCTCACAAAAATAACAATAGATCCAGTAAAGGATTACTGTGCCATTGTCCACAAATACCTGCATCAGATCCAATAAAGGATTACTGCAACACTGACAACAACTTTGCACACTCCTTACTCTGTCACACAACAATTACTTTGCTAATTCACACTCTACTCTTCTTCTATCTCTCTTTCACACATACACACTTTTGACACCTCTACTAAAATGCATGTACATATATATACATATATGTGTATATATATGTATATATATGTACATATATATCGGAAAGCTTATACACCAGGATGATATGTTGGCCAAGCACAAATAATATGCTGCTCAAATCAACATGTTATCCAATAAAGCTTTAGCAAAAAAACATGATAACAAATTCGACCTCCACAAGATCTTCTACACGCTTTCTTCACACATTTTATTTACCAATGCATATACCTTAATTACTGGGACAAAACAAGGATCAACCAAACCCATAAGCATAACTCAGGATTCCAGAGATGAAGATCTTCCAGAAATATCTTCATTAGATCATTGCGTCATATCTCAAGTCTTTCTTCCATTGATACTTGATCAGTAATAGCAAAACCACAATACCAAAACTACTTCCAACAACATACACCATCTGGTCCAAACCAGATAACCAGATTTGACATCAATGACAACAATGACAATGTTCACACAAGTCTAACAATCTCCCCCTTTGTCATTGATGGCAAAACATCTAAAAAATAAACATATCTACATACGACTCCCCCTAACTCATATATCTCTTTATTTCTCCTACTCCATTACCTTTCTCCTATTCCATTTTTAGGATCTTTCAAAAAATAACTTCATTAGATCATTGCATCATATCTCAAGCCTTTCTTCCATTGATACTTGATCAGTAATACCAAAACTGCTTCCAACAACATACACTATCCAGTCCAAACTGGATAACCAGATTTAATATCAATGACAACAATGACAATGTTCACACAAGTCTAACAATTTCCCCATTTGTCATTGATGGAAAAGCATCTAAAAAAGAAAAATATCTGCATAACACTCCCCCCTAACTCATATGTCTCCTTACTTCCCCTACCCCATTTACCTTTCTCCTCCTTTGGCATCAAGGACAAATGATGCCTTAGATGAAAAATAAAAGAAAGAAAGAAAATGAACACATTCAACTGCAAAAAGGATGTAAAAAATTGCATACTAACCCAAAAGAATTTTCAACTTCTCTTCTTTTGAAATATTAGTTTGTACTTTTCCTTTAGTCCTAGAAGAAGAACCTCCTAAGAATGCACATCCAATTTGATGCTATCTGATAAAATTATGCATTCTACCAACAAATCAACAACATGAGAAAAGTTGTCTGGAGCGCATGGATTCTGCTCATACTCAACTTCACTATCAAGCAATACTGATAAATGTTCCAACTTTGCTTGAACAATCTCCTTCACTTTCCAGAAAACATTCACAAAATCTTCTCTTTGCCTTTGTAAAAATAATAATTCAGCCCAAAAGGAATTTATCTTTTTCCTTTGCTCTCCATCCTTATCACTCAAAAAATCAAAGGACTTACCCAAGGAGCTCAATTCATCTTCAACACCATCGATTTTGCTTTATGCTTCACTGCAGCTGCCGACCATGAAAGACACTACTTGCAAACTCTACTAGTACTATTGTTACACTCTCTCATCTTATCAATGCATATAGACATGACTCTCTATGCATCATTTCACTTCTTTACTATACTCCACATATCTTCACCTTGTTCTTCTGAATCTTCAACTTCAATAGGTTGCTCAATCAATTTTTCCTTTACAATCTCAGACATCATTCTAGAAGCATATCACCAACATTTTCAAGCTTGATATTGTTTCGGACCAAATGATCCATCAGGATGCTCTCAATCCTAGCTACCTCAACTGAACTTTGCTACATCTTTCCAATCTTCCTTATTCCATCTATACTACCAATGATTTCCAACAAGTTAGAATCATCATCAGATTCTAATGCTTTTGATCTATGCTCTGCGACAACCATCTCTCCCTTAGCCACAAGAGATTCTGGATCTTCAATTACAACAATGTCTTTCTCCTTCTGATCCTTCTTTCTCTTCTTAGATTTTGGGCACTGGAAGGTACAAATTCTCCCCTTTTCCTCTTAATGGAGGAAGAATCTCCTCTAGCAGAACCAGTAGCACAGGATACCAAACCAATACTCCACATATCCAAAAAAGATTTGAAATAAACATTGAATGCATCCTCTCTCTTATCCAATCAATTTAAATATCTAAATATTTTCCTTGCAACCGGGACACCAAATTCCCCTATCACATTCTCCTTAGCTGGAAGGGATCCCAGATAATACATAGCTAAACATACAAGAAATGATCCAAACCAGAAGGGGTAATCTTGCTCTTTTGACATCTTGATGTTCTCTAGTAATAAATCCCTTAGCAATTCACACAAGTCATACATTCTATCTTCCATAACAAGCATATCTGTCATGTATACAACAATAGCTGAAGTGGAACCTTCTTTATTTTTGAAATAAATCTTGTAAGAAATGCCATATGAAACATACCTGTATTAGGAATTTCATGCAAAAAATATCAATTATATGCAGATAAATATTAAACACAGGAATAAAAACACATAAATAATAACAATGAAGAGATAATATTTAACGTGGCTCACCCAATCTCGGGCTACATCCACCAAACAAAGAGTCTAATATTATTATCCAGTAAATCAAAAATTGATTACAACTAGCAATCCCCTTGCAACTCAATACCGATGCAAAATACTACAAAAATTATCTATAGAAAATCCTAACCCTTTTTATCAAGACTTATGTTAGTTACAAAATTAGGGTTACAACATGTCAACCGATAGAAAAATAACACACAACACCTTTATAAAATAATAAGTCTTTTTGGCCTCAGAGGCGTTGCCCCTCGACCTTGCCCTATATCACGATAGGGAGCACACCCCTTGACCCCACAATGACCCCATCTTGGGGGCACCACCCCTAAACCCCCGTCAAAAAATATGGGGGGAAACTGCGCCGATAAAATTAGGGAAAATTTAACCTCTGAGTCTGATTAGGCTCCATATAACAACAATCTCCCACGTGGAGTCTGATCAGACTCCACAACGTATCATCTCCCACTTGGAGACTGATCATAACACCACAGACCCTGTAGCTTCTGCTGGAATGAAACACCCCAGACTCTGTTATTCTGTTTTATTGTTTTCAGTCTTGAAGACCAACCAAAGCTGAAGAGGAGCTCAACTTCTCCCTTGTCGCCTTTGTAAAAATATCCATTTGATTTTCATCTGTATGTATCTTTTCCAACCTTAATTGTCCATCATCCAACACTGACCGAATGAAGTGATACATCAACTATATGTGTTTTGTCTTTGAATGCAAGGCATAATTTTTTGCAAGATGGATGACACTCTAGCTATCTGTAAACAAATAACTGTTAGCCTATCTTTTGCCCAATTCTTCAATGAAAGATTGCAGCCATATCATCTCTTTGCTTGCCTCTGTTGAAACTACATACTCTACCTCTATGGTGGATAAATCAACCACCTTTTGTAACCTAGAGATCCAACTCACCGCTGTCCCACCGACAGTAAAGACATAACCTGTAGTAATCCGCTTGGTAAAAATATCCCTTGCCAAATTTGAGTCTACATAACTTGCTAAATCAATATTAGAGCCCCCAAAACATAAATGTTTATTGGATGTACCTCTCAAATAACCGAGAACCTATTTTACTGCATTCCAATGCTCCTATACAGGATTAATCATATACCTGCTTATGAATCCAACAACATGTGCAATATCTGGTCTTGTGCATACCATGGCATACATTAAACTTCCTATAGCTGAAGCATAAGGTACCTTAGACATTTTGTCTTTCTTCTCTTGTGTCTTTGGACACATCTGCTTAGTCAATTTCAAATGACTAGGCAAAGGTGTGCTGACAGCTTTTGCATTCTCCATATGGAATCTCTACAACACCTTTTCAACATAATCAGTCTAGGATAGTGTCAATTTTTTCGGTCTGCCTATCTCTGCAAATTTTCATACTAAGGATGTTTTTTTCTGCCCCCAAATCCTTCGTAGCAAATGATTTTGCTAATTGTTGTTTTAACTCTCTAATGTGATCCGTGTTAAAAGAATGTCATCAATATTTAAACACAAAATAATGTAGCTTTCATTATCCAACCTCTTAAAATAACCACAATGGTCAGAATTACACCTGTTGTAGCCTTGCTCAACCATAAAACTATCAAATTTCAAGTACCATTGTCGAGGTGCTTGTTCCAAGCCATATAAACTCTTTCGCAATCTGCACACCAATTTCTCCTTACTTTTGAACTCAAATCCTTGAGGTTGTTCCATATATATCTCCTCCTCCAAATCACCATGGAGAAATGTAGTTTTCACATCTAACTGTTCCAAATGCAAATCTTCAGCAGCCACAATACTTAAAACAGTACGAATAAAAGTCATCTTAACAATCGGAGAAAAAGTTTCAACAAAATCAATGCCCTTTTTCTATGCAAATCCTTTCACAACTAACTTGGCTTTAAATATGTGCTTACCTCCATCTTCCTCTTTCAAGCTATAAACCCATTTGTTTTGTAAAGCCTTTTTACCTGCAGACAACTTACATAATTCCCAAGTCTGATTTTTATGCAAGGAGTCCATTTCTTCTTTCATGATGGCAAGCTCCCACTGAACCTTTGTATCCTCTTGCATAGCTTCATCATATCATTCTTGTTCACTAGCATATGCTAACAAAATAGAATAAAAAGAGGGAGAGAACCTGTCAGGAGCTCTACTTAGCCTTGTTGACCATCTAACATTCCCTGGACTTTGTGGTATTTCTGGTTGCTGTCGGAGCATGAGGAACCACTGGAACATCACTATCTAGAATATCATCCAACACAACAAAATCCTTTTCTTTCTTCTCATGTTGTTGCAACTGATCTTTGTACAACACCTTCTCATTGAATACAACATCCATGCTTCTCATAATGTTTTAGATTTTCAACATCCCAACGCCTATAACCAAATTCATCAATGCCATATCCAACGAAAATACACTTTTTATTTATTTTGCATTTAGCTTGGTTGTATTTTCATAATCTACATGTGCAAATGCTTCACATCCGAAGGTTTTGAGAAAAGAATAACTCACCTTCTTACATGTCCATGCTTCCTCTAGAATACCACAACCCAAAGAAGCTGAAGGACCTCTATTAATTAAATATACAATAGTATTGATAGCCTCTGCCCACATGTTTAAAGGTATCCTATTATGCAATATCATGCTCCTTGCACGCTCCATTATTGTCCTATTCATGCGTTCAACCACTCCATTTTATTGTGGAGTTCTTGGAACCATTTTCTGCCTACAAATTTAATTAATGGAACAATAATCCTCAAATTATTTGCTGCAATATTCACCACCATTATCAGATCCGAGACATTTTGAACTTGTACTTGTCTCATTTTCAACCAAGCTTCTCCATTTCTTAAATGTTTCAAATACATCATATTTCTGCCTAAGGAAGTAAATCAAAACCTTCCTAGTTGCTTCATCTATAAATGTAACATAATATCGAGAGCCACTGAGAGAAGATACTTGAGTCGATCCTCATACATCTGTATGCACAAGCTCCAACTTTTCATCTTTCTTTTGTTTCCCATCCTTGAGAAAACTAACTCTCTTTTGTTTTACATACACACAAATTTCACATAAATTCATATTAATGCATTTCAGACCCGGTAAAACCTTTTTAGAATGAAGTAACTCCATACCTTTTTCACTCATATGCCCAAGTTTGTTGTGCCATAGTGTTGTCTCAGAACCTTGAGCAACTATTTTAATTTCTTCCTGCGAACCTGCAACAACTATTCCTGAATGTTTTGGGTTTTCTCTGTAACAACTAATACAGAAGGAATAGTATGACCTATACAAATATATAAGGTGCCTACTCTCACACCTTTTTCTACTATCAAGGCACCCTTTGAAACCTTCCAATTTTTATCATTAAAAGTAACTGTACAACTTTCATCGCCTAGTTGCCATGTTGAAATTAAATTCCTACTTAGCCTTGGAACATGCCTTACCTCTTGTAGTAGCCAATGATTCCCATTATGAAACTTAATCTCAATTCTTCCCTTTCCAACAATCTGATAGGGTTCATTATCTCCCAAATAAACCAACCCAAAATCCCCTTGGACATAATCAAGAAAATAACTTCTATGGAGCGTAGCATGAAATGAAGCCCCCAAATCTAAAACCCATGAATCATCAGCATTATCTAGGGAAAGAATCAAATCATCTTTAGATTTATTACTTACCACATTTTCCTCCTTATTACCTTCTTTTTTGTCTCCTTTATTCTTTTGAGACCAACAATATTTCTTCAGATGACCTGGTTTCCCATAGTACCAACAGTCTTTCGATCCTCTGGATTGGGATTTCTTGTCCTTTGATTTTCCTTGTGACTTCCCATGACCTCCCGAATCTTTTCCTCTCTCCTTTGGTCTTTACCTTCTTTCTGCATTCAAAACACTACCTGATGTGTATCCAACTGAGCTTTTCCTAGGAATTTTCACACTCAGAATAACACCATCAACATCATCAAATTTCAAGGTATTTGAACTTGAAACAGAATTACTAATCACAATTACCAAACTATTCCAGCTTTCAGGCAAAGAACATAATATCAGGAGACCTCTAACTTATTCATCAAAATTTACCTTTAGAGAAGTCAACTGACAGGTAATCATATTAAACTCATTTAAATGATCTATCAAAGATCCACCTTCAATCATCTTCAGATTAAATCAACACTTCATGAGAAATACCTTATTTGAGGCTAAGGTTTTTTCATACAATTTAGCCAGTGCCGACATCAGTTCTGCAGTTGTTGTTACTTTTGTTAAATTGAATGCTACATATAGTGCGAGGCACAACCGAATGGTTCCCAATGCCTTTCTGTCCAAAATTCCAATCCTCATCACTCATTGTGCCTTTCTTGGCTATTCCTTCCAACGCCCTCCATAAATCCTTTTGATAGCTTGATAATCCTCCATCTGCATCTTCCATAATTGATAGTTCTGCCCATTGAATTTTTCTACCTTCAATTTAACCTCATCCACCATTGCTCCCACTTAACCGTGAGACTCCCACTCAACCGCGAGATCTTCCTGCAGATGATAATTGAACACAACTTGGCTCTGATACCACTTGTTAGGAATTGCATGCAAAAAATATCAATTATATGCAAATAAATATCAAACACATGAATAAAAATACAGAAATAATAACAATGAAGAGATAATATTTAACGTGGTTCACCCAATCTCGGGCTACATCCACCAAATAGAGAGTCCAATATTATTATCCAGTAAATCAAAAACCGATTACCACCAACAATCCCCTTGCAACTCAATATCGTTGAAAAATGCTACAAAAATTCTCTACAAAAAACCCCAACCCTTAGCCTTTTTATCAAGACTTATGTCGGTTACAAAATTTGAGTTACAACATGTCAGCCAATAGATAAATAACACCTGATGCCTTTATAAAATAAGAAATCTTTTTGGTTTCGTGAGGCGCTGCCCCTCAACCTCGCTCTGTATCGCGATAGGGAGCGCACCCCTAGAACCCGCAAGGGGTGCTACCCCTTGACCCCATCTTGGGGACACTGCCCCCAAACCCCCATCGAAAAATATGGGGGGAAACCGTGCCGATAGAAGTAGGGGAAATTTAACCTCCAAGTCCAATTAGGCTCCATATAACAACAACCTCACCATGGGATTGATAATTTTGTCGATAATCAACACTCTCTGATCACTTGTTACGCTAGTTAGGGTTTCAACTTCTTTATTCTTTATTTATTTCTTAACCAGAACATATCCACTATCACACAAACCAGTAATAACTGAAATGATCTCCTTTGTGATTGGATAAGGCTTATCCAACACGATGCAATTATTCTGCACACAACTAAGAATTGCTTTGATCACCTCCTCATTATCAAACCAGGGAAATTTAGTCCACAAATTCAATCCTTTATGCTCTAATTCCTTAATCTTTTGCGAGTATACATCACTCAAACTCTTTTCCACATTTCTAATCTTTTTAGGGTTAAATTCATCTAGAAATACCTTCTCCACAATCTGAAAGTCTCCACTTTTGTAGTGCGCCTTCTTGATTCATATTTCCATTTTGTGCTTTGATAGACCTATTTAAACATGATATTGATATTTTTTTGATTATTTATATCCTAGTTGACACTTGATGATCCTTATGGATGATGATACTTCTGGAATATCTTTATGGATAGATTTATATGTTCATGGATCTATATGTATTTGATATTTTAATGTGGATTATATTATTCATGATGCTATAATGATACTAACCCCTATTTCATGATGATGATAACATTAGATGAGTTGATGCTATTTTTGTGTGACTTTCTTACTGTCTTCATCGTAAGAGAAGACTCCATATCACTCTTTGTGAGCATGATATGATATCACAATTCTCTTTCACTTGTCTGGTCATTTATGATGTGTATGTATCATATATATATATATATATATATGTTGTATCGTGTTTAGTGGTGGTTGTAGGACTACAGGTACCAAACATCGACTCCACCTGGTCTCACAGGTCTGAGCATGTCTTATCCCAATGGCAAGTTGATCGAAGATAGCATGAGTTTGCCCCACATATTATAGGTTTAAGTTGATTACCCTTGTCAACTTAGTCTTGGTGAGAGGTATTGTTTAGCGTCAAATGGTCTCTTGAGTTATCCTTTTGTTAGATTGTGTTGGGTGCTATGATTATTGATTGATTTAATTATTAATTAATTGATTGATTCATATAGTTTAATAATGTTAAAATTAAATTAATGTGTTTATATAGTTTATAATAATAAAATAAATAAATAGTTGGTATTAATATTTAATATTATTCAAAGAGCAATATTGGTTTAAATTTGATAAGTGATTTTATATCATTAGATATTTATTATTTATTATTTGGGCTTTTTGGAATTATTATCCATTAAGGCTTTAATATGAATTTGGAGTATTTATTTAAATAGCCTTTGGTTATTTTATTTATTGGGCCTTATATTTAATTATGCCCATGATTTAATTTAAGATTGGTTGTTTATGTTATTATTTGTGTATTTACCCTCTTGGGTTGATTAAATTATTATTTGTGATACCTACCCTATTTTATGATTGTGCAAGTTTACTGGATAGTTAATCAAATATTATTTTTATATTATTTGGGTCAAACTATGCAAGGTAGGTATGAGATAATGTTTTTGGGAATTTTCTGATTGGCTGGCAGTTTTCCATAGTTTTGGCTTTAATTTTTATTTAATGTCTTCTTTGTGCATTGCCGAGGGTTGCAATCTCTGCGAATTTTCAATTGAGAATTTTGGATTTATGATTGATTGATCTTGGAATTGGATTGATAGAGTGGATTAGATTGCTTTCTCTTCTTTGATTATCTTTTCCATCACTTCTACATCTAGGTTGGAGGGTCTGTCCCTTTTGCAATTTTTTTTAATTTCCGGAAGGATTTGTTCTCTATGTCTACATCGTGCTTGGTTGAAAGATTGTTTGTGGGGAAGATTTTAATTATTAAGATTCATTCTTGGGTTTGGGAAAATGATTAATGTAATTTAAATATGTGTGTGAGTTCTACTGTTAATTCTGAATATAGTGTGTTGCCGGGAGTATTTATATGTTTGTATTCTCTGTTAATGATTTGAGATTCCCCTTCCTTGTGGTCTTGTTGGCCTTTAGAGTGCTTCATCATTGTTTTATTATGCTTCATTGTGCTCTATATCACCCCCCTGATCTGCAATGTGAGTAGGGAGCAATTTTGAGCAATTTGTGGTTAATCTCCGTGAAGGAGTTGCACGAATTTGTTGTTTAATCTTATTGCTTGATTTGGTGATTTAAATTTCATGGTCTTACTCTTATTTTCATCCTCCTACACCTTCTGGGAGTGTCCCTTGGTCGTATGTGAGTTTCCGTGCATTTCTGAGCAAGTTTGACACCTTTTTAACACCTTTTTTTCCTTCATTTTTGGCTCTAAAACCCAGAACGCTAGGGAATTAACCCAAACACCATTCCTAAGACCTAACATGCTAAAATAATAACCAGGAACAATCATATGGATCCCAAAAATTCTAATCTAAGTTCTGAGAGCGTTGAACTGCTCCAGGATGTAGGGATTTTCCATTTGGGTCACTATGTTTGATTTGTCTAATTTTGGGGTTTTACCAGAGGCATTTTATGATTGCATTGAGTTCCTCAAAGGTTTTTATGATGTCATCTTGTTCCTTTCATGAATATTTTGTGCTCTGGTATGAGGTTTTGTGCCCTACCATTGAGGATTGCGCTTATGTGTTTGATTGCTCTAGCAAGAGGAAGGATGCCTTGCTGTTGATGAATGTTTATGAGAACTCTAGTGGGATGTTATTGCCTCACTATTGAGGATTGGATTTTCTCTTGGATTGGTCTTGATTTCATACCTATTCTTTAGTTCCTTGATTTTCATGCTTGGTGAAGGACCTTCTTGCTTTGTATGTCTCTTGTGAGCCTTCTTGTTGTGGTTTCAATGTTATTGGTTATTTTGCGCCTTGGTTTACCGAGTCTTGTTGGATTGTGAGCCCATGGTCATTTTTTACATTATTATGTTGTTACCCTTGTTGGCGGTATATATAAATTTACATTTTTTTATTGCCTTATGGAGTTATGTCCCTAAATGGTCCTTTGGTTGGGTTGTGTTTCTTGAATTTTCTATGCAAATCAGTCTTCACAGTTTTTTTATTTAAGTTTCATTGTGCTGAACCTGAACCTTGAACTTGAACCAAATGGGTTCAAGGTTCAAAGTTCAATATTGGTCATGTATATGTTTTTGTGTCGCTGATTGTTCTTCAAGGTTCAAAGTTCAATGTTTGATTTCTTGGAAATCATATAACTTTTCATGAGATGGTGGTGTGGATTTTGAGGAATGGCTAAACGACGGTAGGAAAAGGGAATATTCTTTCTTAATGATTTAAAAGTTGTCATTAATAGAAAGTATGGCGTGGGAATCCATGTTTTCAGATATGAAGTGACTTGTTATTAAATGCATGATCGTGTGTGATCATTTCAGAGTAATGTCGCACGAGTAAATAGTAATGATGATAACTTATGGAAATCATGGGTAAGATTTTCTTGGCTTTTTAAATTGAGCAGTTGTTTTTTCGAAGATTATCATTTGTGAAATATAAGTTTTAAGGAGAGTTTTGGAGCGAAAGGGAAATAGACTGCGACAGGGGTTTTGCAGATGACAGAGGGAGGTATGTTCAACGACTTTCCTAATTGCTGCAGTTTTTAAAAGATCTTGATATATTGTTTTGCTTTACATGTTTTTTGCTTTACTTAAGTTGACTGGGGAAAGATTAAGAGTTAAACATGAGGCCAACTTTGCCTAGATTAGCAAGCTCTTCTTCCCTTGTGATTTCCTTACCAGAGCTAACATATACGACTCTAGTTCAATTAGATTTAGATGTTTTCTTAGAAAGAGTAAGGAAGCCAACTACCGATTCTATGCTGAAAGACATTGCACAAAGTGGTTTATTGGAAGCAACGACATTTCCCCCAGCTTCCCCTTGTCCTGAGTTGGTTTTAGAGTGCATGAATCACTATGACAAAGTTAACAGGTGCATTAGGAAAAACAATGGCGAGGTTGTGTTGTCTATTGATAGAGAGACAGTAATGGCGGCCATGGGTATCCGACATCGAGAACCCTATGGGAATTGGGCTATTGGAAAGTCATATGGGATTTATTCTGAAAAAAAGTAGTATTACAGAACCATTATTGCATGAAATTGGCTTTTGAGGTTTCAAAAGGGCGGCTCAAGACTGCCAAGGCCATTAACCCGAGAGCATTTGATTCCTGGAATCAGGGATTTGGTAGTAATGTTGAGCAGAATTAGGGGAATTCACACTCCTTCTATTAGGAGGACTGGATGTATTTCTTCATCCAAGTCACTCTTGACAAAGACCATTTCATTAACTGGGGCACTGTAATTGCAGAAAGGTTGCATGAGGGTTTGACCAATTACCCTGGGATGCCAAATTTTTATGTCTTTATATCCGTTCTATATGTTATCTTGTGTGAGGGAGTGGCTTGGATTGTTCCATACAAAATGGGTTTAGGGTATAAAAATTTATGAATATCACCCCCATTTGACCCAAAAAGGACATGTTGACAATTACCTCCGCTGGAATGATATTTTTACTGGGAGATTAACTTTGGAGTTACAAGGTAATTTTAATAGGAGAATGTCTGGTGAAGCTATTGAACTAATCAACATCTATGGTAGCTTCTTTACACAATTCAATCACTTCACTTATATCAGGGTAGGAGGCTTTAAAGGTGAACCCTTTAGGTTACCTATATATGTTTCAGACTATTGTGTTTTGATTCAAGTTTCCAGGCAATTAGCCCATGTTGTAAAGGATTATGGTGAGGATTCTGGAACCAGTGGAATTTTTCCTATTGATTTACGCCATTACAATTGCAGGTATGTTTCTGATGCACTGAATCTTGAGTTAGAATTTAAGAGGTTTCATTTGAAAACCTTCGTGAAGAGAGATAATTTTGACAACAAAGGTTTTATTGCTCACTATGTGAAAAAGACAATGCTCGATCAACATGTCCCTTAGTTAGAAGATTACTGGGAAGACTGCTCAGATGAATTTGAGGTGAGAAAGAGGAATTGGTCCAAGTTAACTCTGAAGTAGATTCTCGATATGAAGTTGCAAATGGATACTTCTGGTGTGAGCATTGATAATGGAGATTTATTGGATCCAGAATTCATGAAACGGGTACATAATGAACCCCTTCCAGAGGTTGATTGGAGTAGAAAGATGGAAGATAGTGTACATGCATGCACCTTTAGTATAATTAGCAGAACACAGAATTGGCTAAGGAGCTGCAGGTTTCATCCGGAAAAGGCAACCGGTTCAATAAATATGGGTAGAAATAGGGAGATTATGAGAAAAACCACTATTTTAACTAACATTCCTATTTCTGTTGTAGGAAAGAATCAAGTTGAGATTAAAGAGGAAAAACTTGACTCTGAAGCTGCACATTCCATTGGTGGTCGAGTTACTAGGTCAAGATACAAGAAGAACTTTTAGCCACCTGCCGCTCATCTCATTCTTGTTTTGGACACCAAAGAAGTAGATGGTAGTATGAAAACCCCTATTTCTGATGCTAACAAAGTTGTAACCAATGCTGATGTTAATGTCCAAGATTCACAGGGACTTGATGTTTTGTCTAACAGAGATAATACTATGCTGCTAACTTTAGGAGGGCCTTCGCCCATGCAATCCAAGGATCTAACTGTGGCTCCTAAATGGTTAAGTGATTCAATTACCAAGAAAAGGAATGTTGTGCCTATTTCTATGTCCATGGAAGATACCGTGAGTAAATGTCTAGGGAGAGCTACTAAGCCAAAGCGGCTAAAAAATGGAGACCATGATCGGTTTTGATGAAGGCATAAAACATTGGACTGTAGATATTGCTAAGTCTACATCTGATAAGGATGTTGCCGCTGCCTTAGAGGCCAATTATACTATTGAGCGGGTTGATTTGGGGGTAGGAACTAGAGCGGTTGATGTGAAACATTTAGAGACTTCAACCAAAAAGATTATCTCCCACACTTGGAAGGATGAAAAGGATAAAGCAGAGTTGAAACAGAATTTAATGCAAATGGCTCAATACATCCACGCTCTGCAAAATAGTCCGTTGCCATTGTCCCAAAGCTCTGTTCCCTTTAGTTTAAAATCCCCTGGTAATGAAAAGTTCTTGGATGAGGTTCAATGGAACAAGATGATCACAGAGATTTTCTCTGAGTGGCTCACATCGATTGTGCATCAAGGAACTAATTATATATCAGATTAGTTCAAATTTTCAAGGATGCCAATGATGTTACCAAGGAATTGGACGTTGACTTAATCACATGGCAAAAAGAAAAGACTAAATGGGTAGTAATTTCAAAGCAAATGCGCGATATTCAACGATATGGCTTAATGAATTTTCTTGCTGAAAGATAAGTGCCGGGATTAGACGAGAATATAATGTTCATATGCAAGGAAAGTATAGAATGGTGCAATCAAATTATTGAGCAAGGTCATAATGAGTCTATTAGTCTGTGAGGTGAACTAACAACCCTGAGAAAAACCATGCAAAAAGATCTGCGCTGTGTTGATGTTCAACTACTTAAAGAGGATGGCTAGACTCTGGAAGATACATCAGAAATGGTCAATCTTTTCAGTAGTCGCATTAATCAGATTAAGGTGAAAAAGTCCTTAGCCGTGGAAGACTTTACAAGGATTGCTAAAGTGGAGTCGATGCTTACAGAATGTCTTGATCATTTGGACTCTCACAAGGATAAAGTACAGCTGGTGAAAAGGAAAAAGGAACTTTGGAAGCAAAGGGTAATCCATATCACCCTGCCATATGTAGCGGTAATCCAGGAATTCTCAAGGGTTCGTCAGGAGTGGAGTGCACCGAAAGTGGTTATGGTGTCCACCTATAATAGCAATCCGGACAATTTGGCTGAAACTGAATCGACCGCATGACTAGCACTGCTGGCAGTTGTATGCCAATGTGTCTAGCTTTCTTTCATTTTCTGTTATGCAGTTAGGACAGTTTCTCATTAACTTATTTGGAGTTAATTTTACCTTGGGTTGAACTATTGGGTCTGGTGGCCTATTTATAAACTTTGTAATGACTTTATGAGGGTCTGCTAAGTTTTTGAAAAACTATCTCTTTAATTTTGACTAAATAATTTATGTACGTATTGAAAGTTGATGATCATCTTTGAATGAAAATCGAATGTCAGTTTGCCTTTGGCTTCAAATCTGTGTGTTTGGTGTTTGAAAAATGATTTTTGTGAGAATCTATTTCAAGAAAGAATCTGTCATAACTTTCCATATGTGTAGAAAATGTCACTGAAATTCATCTTAAAAGGTTTTCATTTGGTTTTAGCGTACATGTGAAGTCTGTTGGTTTTACACAAAGAATTATATATATGAGTCAATGCTTGTGTTCATTTGGTATTGACTGGTGAATACAATTACCTTTTTGTACTTTCTGGTGAAAAGTATAATATTGGTTGTATGTGATTTGGAGCTGATTAAATATTTATTAAAGGGAGTTGTACCTTAATTCAGAGGTTAATCAATATGATGATTTTCCCAATTGTATGGTGTAATTTGTCTCTCATTCCTTGGGCAAAAGGGTATAAAAGTTAAATAAATTGTGAGAGACAAATCTGTTTACCAACAGATTTTTTGGCGACTCTACTAGGGAACGAACGAGATAATTAATTTTTTTTTTTTTTAAAAGGTCATCATTATGGTGATGCTTTGTTCTTTATAAATGGTGTTTCCTCACGAAGGGTTCTTAACTATTTTTCAACCAAATCTAAATTGGGTGCAAGAAGAGCAAAGTAACATTATCTCTGAGTTGGATACTCTAGCTTGGAGACATAGAAGAAGTTGAGCTGAATACGATAGGATCAGTGCATTCCTCGACGAAGTAGAAAGGCAAGCAGACCATCCTGTGTTAGTTTTTGAGAGGGTGATTGTTACTAGAGTCTTCTTTATTAGAATCCCTGATAATCAACCACAGAATCTCAGACGCTTATTTACCTGATTTTTTTTCACATTGGAGTCCAAGCCTTATACCCGGTCACAACGGAGGGAGGGAATTGTTGATCACACCTTCCAGGAACTCTTAGACCTTGGTTTTGTTTCTCAGGCTACACCTAGAAGGGCTAGAAGTAGACCCGTATCTCCACCAAGAGCAACTGCTTCACCTATCTATCAAGCCTTAACTTTACATGGTGATGTACCCCCAATTGTTATAAATATTACCCCTTTGAATACTATTAGAGCAATGGAAAAAAATCCTTGGGGTGCTGCTATCGGACCTTTAGCTTTGGGGGCGATTCATAATCTTCCTAAAGGAGCAAAAGATCATCTGCCCAAGTTCAGTGGTGATGGCAAAGTATCCACCACTGAACACTTAAATACTTTCAAAGTGGCATGTGGAGTGTTGGCAGTTCAACATGAGGATGTGCTAGTGAGGTTATTTGTTCAAATTTTTACTGACATTGTCGCTGATTGGTTCTACCATCTGGCTGATGGAGTTATTACAAATTGGCAAGTTTTAACAGATAATTTTGAGGCAAGATTCAAATTAACTAAAGATGAGCATCCGCTCATTGCTCAGTTGGCTCAATTAAAGAAATAAATAATAGAGCCTATGAGGGACTTTGTTGTCCATTTTGATAAACTTTGTCATAATATTCCAACAGCACAAAAACCCTCCGATGATAACATAAAATGTTTCTTCATGAACTCCATGCCTGCAGAAATAAGTTTCTTGATGAGGCGCGAGCGGTTACAAACCCTTGATGCTATGAAAGCTTCAACTGTGAGTCTAGAAGATGATTTAATCATGGCAGGCAAGTGGAAAGGAGAAGTGAAAACTCCTGTTTCTCATGTTGCAAATGTCTCCACTTCATCTGACCCTATGATCCAACGGTTAATAAATGATGCGATTGCCCTAAAGAGATAGGCTCCTAAAGCAAGTACTTCATATTCTCAACCATATCAGGACATTCCTAGAAAATATCCCACTCAACAAGGAGGAAATGGAGGAAGACAATTGCAGTTACCTCCTATGCAACAAAGACTTGCTATTGAAGTGCCACCTCCTAAGACAAACACATGTGTGTTTCATTTAACTGATGAACATGATGGTTCTTCATGTCCAGAGATGGTTCATTTTTCTCAAATGATCAGCAAAGGATAAACAATCTTAGAAGCTGATGAAGGAGGTTCCCAAAGTATGCCCGACGACTCTGAAATTCATTATATGGAATATGTCTTTGACTCAGAAAGGGGAGGAAACATGTTGGTGACTTTGGAGGATTCCTCATATGCAATTCTTACTAGAACTCAACAAAATTCTAAATAACCAATCTTATTAGAATTACGTCTGTAAACAACACGTTTTCAATCCGTCTGCAAATTTCTCACCTGCTCTGCGTCTGGACCTGTGTCCCTGGATGACCGCCCCCTCTGGGGAGGTCCCCCCCTCCCCCGCTGGACCCAAAACCCAATTCTACGGTCGGTGCACATGCTGCTCAGCCGGTTGCGAGGTCCCCACGGTCTGCGGACCATACGAAAGAAAATGCCAGCCTTCACACCCCTTCCACTTCTCCAGTTCTGACTGAAACTGGCCTGAAAGGGGATGAAAGGAATATACCCCAGCCTGGACCAGAAACTTCTGCCATATAGGAGAATGTGGATCTTGTGAAGGAGAATCCCAAGACTAGCTAGAAGAACACCCTCCTTGGGTCAACAAAGTCGACCCCTGAAGATGCTGTGGCCACCTTCTCCCAAACAAAAGATGGAACGGAGATCAAACTCCCAAACAACCTGATGGACAAAATCATCTCTTCCCTTCACTTGGCAATAATTGGTTGTTTCTTCTCCTTCCGACCATCTATTGACATGGTCAAGCGATGGGCAAAATCTCGTTGGAAACTTAAAGGAATCCTGGAGGTTTCAGCTATGTCGGGGGGACTCTTTCTATTCAAGTTCAACACTGACGAGGATCTGATCTATGTTTTGTCGGGGTCTTGGGCTTATGGAAAGCATTTCCTAACCATGGCTAAATGGAAGCCTAGTTTTGACCACTCCGCAGAACTAAACCACATGGCTCCAGTCTGGGTTAGGCTTCCTAGACTCCCTCTGGAATTTTGGGATGAGAAAATCTTCCGCTGGATTGGATACTCATTTGGCAGCTTTGTTGCAATGAACTCGATCACTCTCAACAAATCCAGGTTGGTGTATGCTCATTTTTGTGTCAATGTCACTATTAACAAGGCTCTCCCAAACTTTATCTCCCTAAAATCAAAATGGGGAAAATGGTCCCAGGCTATTGTGTATGAAAATGCCACCTTGTATTGCCAGAAATGCAATAACCAGGGGCATTCATATACTGATTGTAAAGACCTAGTGGTTGCGGAATCCAAGCTCAAAAATAAAGCCATCTAGGCCGAACCTATCAACCCTGGTGACACATCATCCTCGGCTCCCCTTGAGCTGACTATTATGAATGAAATTTTTGAAGATTACCCACAAACAGACAAGATCCTTGAGATCTTAGAATCCCCAGCTTATCCAGTCAAAAAATCAAACATTCCCCTGGAAGAGGGGGAGATCCTGCAGGAGATAGCCCTCAACTTGGCCTTGGCCAAGCCTCTTTTGACTGAAAATAGCTTACCCACCTCTTCAACCCCTCTCTCCCTTGTTTCAGGGGATGGAGATGAGCACCCTAGAAATTCCCCGGTAACTCTGATAAAAGTGTCCCCCCCCCGGATGGATAATGAAGAATGGATAACCCAGAAGAAGAAAGTTAAGGCCAAGAAAGAAGATGTGGGGGGTAATGAAAACAAAGTAGGAAGACCCTCACAAAGAGTCCTGAGGCACAAGGTTATGGATTGCAAAGGGAAGACAACTGACCCTGGACGGACTTAACAAAAGCAAGAAATGAAGTTCCTCTCTTGGAACATAAGGGGTCTGAACAATGCCCAGAAGCAGTTTGCCATAAAACAACTCATTTTTGAGATGAAATTGACATTTGCCTCATTCAAGAAATAAAGATGCCCTTTCAAACTTTTGTTGCGGTTGCTGGTAAACTTTGGCCTGGAGTGGATTATCTGTATGTTGAGGCCTTGGGTGCTTCTAGGGGTATTGCTACCCTCTAGGACCCCACTAAATTGAAAGGCAAGGTTCTCGCTAGCTCCCAAAATTTCCTAGTGGTTTCCCTTCATTATGGGGAACAATGTTGGTAGATGTTCAATATCTATGCTCCCAACTCAAGATTGGGGAGATAGATCCTGTGGGATGAAATGTCTAAAATCATTATGACTAACTAGAAGGACAAGTTTTTGCTTGCAGGAGACTTCAACTCCCCCCTCTACCCATCTAAAAAATGTGGTGGTTTAGAAGATTTCTCTGACAACATGGGCGACCTAGCCAGTTTCATTAATGTTACAAGCCTTTTGGATATTGATCTGTAGGGTGCCTCCTTCACCTGGATGAATAATAGGAAAGACAAACATCTTATTCAAGTCAGGCTGGATAGCTTCCTGATCTCCACCAATTGGGACATGGGAAATAGCTCTTACCTGAAAACCCTCCCAAGGACTACGTCTGACCACAATCCCCTTCTTCTCCGTTGGAAAGATAGACCCTACCAGGGTCCCCCCCCCCTTTCGCTATGATATTATGTGGGCCTCCCACTCGGACTTCAGGGAATTGGTTCGACGCTAGTGGATCACCCCGATCCAAGGGACTCCCATGTTCAAAATTATGGAGAAATTAAAGTTAATCAGCAGGGAAGTCAAAGGGTGGAATAAAACCACTTTCAGAGATATCTTCAAAAGAAAGAAGGACTTGGGAGCCAGACTTGAACAACTCCAGAATATTATGGCTATCGGTAACCCCCCAGACCCCACCTTGAAGGAAGAGGAAAATTGCCGCAAGAGCTGGACAGATACCCTCTCCAGGGAAGAAGTGTACTAGAAGCAAAGATCCAAGATCCAATGGTTGAAAGAAGGAGACAAAAATTCTACCTTCTTCCACAGATCGGCTTCAATCCACAAGAGGAGGAACTACATCAAAAACATTAAGGATGACACTGGCTAGGAGATCTCAGAGGACTCTCTGCTTGGACAGAAGGCGATGGAATTTTTCACCAAACTGTATGCGGATGGTGGAAGGGTTTCTCCGCTCCAGGACTACCTGGTTAGTAAGCTGCCGATGGCCATCAATGAGGACGATAATTGGCAACTCTTGATGCCCATCTCAACTGATGAATTCCACAGGGTTGTCTTTGCTATGGGAGCCTACAAGACATCGGGCCCGGAAGGTTTCCCCCTGACGTTCTTCCAGGACTTTTGGGACATTGTCAGTTACGATGTCACCAAAGTTGTTCAAGACTTCTTCAAAACGGGGAGACTACTGAAAAATATCAACAACACCTTCATTGTCCTCATCCCCAAGACCACTATGCCCAGATGCTTGAAGGAGTATCAGCCCGTAAGCCTCTGCAATACCATCTATAAGATACTCTCCAAGGTCCTTGTGAATAGGATTAAACCCCTTCTGGAAACTTTTATCAGTCCGTCTCAGAAAGGCTTTGTCCCGGGACGCTAAATTTTGGATGTTGCCATTGCAACTCATGAGATAATCCACTCCATGGATAGGAGCAAACTGCCAGGTATGGACTTTAAACTTGATATATCAAAAGCTTATGATAAGGTTAATTGGGAGTTTCTTTTCAAAGTGCTTCTAAAACTGGGATTTAACCAAAAAATTGTGAATGTGATTCGAGAATGTGTGACCACGGTCCAATTCTTTGTTCTGATTAATGGGACCCCTAGGGGATGCTTCAAAGCTGAGAAAGGTATCCAGCAGGGCGATCCCCTATCCCCTTACCTGTTTATCATGATTGCTGAAGTCTTAAATAGAAATGTGACCCACCTAGTCACCAATGGTAGTCTCCAAGGATTCAAAGCTGCCTCCATCCTCCCCCCTCTAATATTCAACAGATCGTTGATGACACTTTCCTCTTTGGTAAGTCTTCTGTCATGGAGGCTAAAGGATGGAAGATCCTTTTGGTGAACTATGCCGAGGCGTCGGGACAATGCATCAACTATGAGAAGAGTAATCTCTACTTCTTCAATACTCCAAAGGACCTCCAACTCAAAATTCTCTCCATCCTTGGATGTAAAGTGGCAGCTCTCCTGGGGACCTACCTGGGTCTCCCCCTCACTGTTAGGGAAGTTACCCCCACATTCTGGAACTCTATCTTGGAATGAATGAAGAAAAAAATTGCGAGATGGAAAGGGAAATTCCTCAGCACTGCGGGGAAACTCCATCTTCTTGCAGCCTCCCTCCAGGGAATTCCGGTGTACTTCCTCTCCATGTTTAAAATTTCAGTGACCATGGGAGAAAAACTTGAAAAAATCCAAAGAAATTTTTTATGGACTGGCCTAGAGGAAAAAAAATGCCTTGCTCTAGTCAATTGGGATACTATTTGTCTACTCGAATCTCTGGGAGGTTTGGGCATAAGAAAGATTAATACCCTCAATAAGGCGCTTATTGTCAAGATTGGATGGACCCTGGCTAAGGGTGAGGCGGACTGGTGCAACATCATCAAAGCTAAGTACTTGGGTCATGAGCATTTATGCTACAATTTGAATACAGCTGACCTCCCCCAAGCCTCTAAGTTGTGGAACAATATCCTGAAGAACAGAGTGATGGTTAGAGAAGGTCTGAAATGGCAGTTGGGAGATGGTAAAAAGGTTAGATTCTGGGAGGATTTCTAGATGGAGGATAGGCCCTTAGCCAACACTCGCTTCCATCAAATCATGAATCACCTTAAAGGTATCCTAGGGGTTTTTGCTGAGGATTACTTGGTCCCAGGAAGGGGCTGGAAGGACATTGTTACCATATGCTGCAATAGACCCAATCTGGTCCCCCTGGCTCAGGAACTGCAACTCATATTGTCGAGAACCAGAATCCCCCTGGCCCCGATTGAAGATACCTTCATCTGGAAAGAGACACAATCGGGTTATTTCTCGGTCAAATCTGCTTACAATCAGCTCATCAAGCACCCTGTGGATGCGGAATGCTGGAAGAAAGTTTGGAACCCTCAACTAATCCCTAAAATTAATTTTTCCTGGTGGGCCCTCATGCATGGTAAAACCCTTACGCTTGACAATCTGAAAAAAGGGGATTCCATCTCCCCAATAGACGTAGCTTGTGCAAAGATGATGAGGAATCTATCAACCACCTTTTTGTACTTTGTCCCTTTGCAGCTCACATTTGATCTATCACTCTTCAGAAATGCGGTCTCTGCTGGGTCTTTCAGAAGAATATAAAAAACTTTGCTTTCGATTGGACCCCCCCCCTCCCATCATCCCCTCACCATTCAAATTTGGAAACAAATCCCACTGCACATCTACTGGGCCTTATGGAAAGAAAGAAATAATAGAATTTTCAGAGACACTAAGACACCCCCGAACTCTGTGGCTCTCATCTGCTTTAAGATGATTACGAAAAATTTAGAAGTCACAAAATGGAAAATCCCTCCCTATCCTCCTAATGAGGTGGACAAGAAGATCTCTGCTTGCTGGAAGCTCCCCCTGGCTTTGATTGCATCAACAACAACACCAAGATTAAGAGACGAATGACTAGATGGTCAACCCCTAGACTTCACTGGTTCAAACTGAATTTTGATGGCTCTGCTCAATGCAACTGTCAAGCTGGTGGCGGAGTCATAAGGGATCATCTTGGGAACATGGTTGCAGCCTATGTTGGCAACCTAAGGGATAATACGGTCACTCAAGCTGAAGGAATGGCCTTCCTTTGGGGTCTGAAAATGGCTAACTCCATAGGAATAAAGCATCTTGAAATTGAAGGGGATTCTCAAATCATTATTGATTCTATCAAAGGAAACACTTTAGCAGGATGGAGAGTGGAACCTATTCTGAGGGACATCAAGTGCTTTCTGGTCAAAATGGAGGACTTCAGTATATGCCACATATTCAGAGAAGGAAACAGAGCCACCGATTCCATGGCGGCTGAAGGAAGGCTGCAGAATGGCTTACGATGCTGGAGGGACTCTAATCTGCTACCAATCATCATTAAGGAAATCTTGGAAAAGGAAAAGGCCTTTTTCAAGGAAAGGACAACCCCCTCCGCTCAATGAGGAAGGAAACCTTCTTGTATTTTTTAAATTGGCGCGGAGATCCTGCCAATTTCCACCCTAGATGGCCACGTACCAAGGGTGGGCTGAGTCATCACAACCACATGGGATGGATTCATGATGAAAGTACATACATCAGAAATGATTACCCCCTAATTATTACCCGGACGAAGCCAACTAGCGACAACAAAGGCAACGTTGGGAATTTGTCAACTCACATTGGCTCGAGTAAAGGCTCTCATGCTCTGAGTAGATTTTTGAATATCGATATCTATGGGATCATAAAGGGTAATAATCACTCTGATTATTATGACCATTCAATTTAAGTCTGACACACCATTCTCAACCATTTCGTCTCGCATTCGCCTTGTCTTTGTGTTCTAGTTTTTCAAACTGTGAATCTGGAGGACTCAAGAATGGGGGGGGACAGGCTCAGACTGGAACCCAACAAAGTGGATGAGTTTAAAGCCAAACTGGTGGCTTGGTTTGTGTGCACCGAAGGTGGTATTGACAAATTCATGGAAAATATGAAGGGCAACGACGAGAGGTTCTCCAAACAATTCGTGACTTCCTGGGAGGACAGAAGGGTGACCATGGGGGGAATCTCTTTCGAAATCAACAAAGAGGTTATTGCTTAGGTGACGGGCCTATCAATGGAGGGCAGGAAATGGGAAAAGCAGAGCCAAATCGCGGATTCTACCAGCCTCAACCAATTTTTCCGCCATGGAGAGAACCCTATCAAGAGGGCTGGAGGTTTCAACAAGGAGGAGCTTCCCCACACGTGGGACGAAGTCTGCTACATTGTGATGAAATATTTTACTCTGGAGGGCAGGTATGGCATTTTTTACTACTACCATCTCCCGTTCCTGAACCATTTGAGGAACAAAGACCTTATTTCCATTATGTTCTTTCTTCTGCACTCGATGGATGCTAACATTAAGGATATAGCCGAAGCTAAGAAGAAAGGGAAAGAGTTTCCCATCCTGCATCAGGGCCTCATGCTCTGCCTATATAAATTTCACCTCGCCCTCTGCCCGCCTTGTTCTATTTCTGTGCAGAATGTTAGCCCCTCGACCCAACCCCCGACCAATATTGACTCAAGCCCTCAGTGCCCGGAATTTGGATCCTCTAGTAAGAAATCCAAGAATCATTCCCTGGAGGAGGTGAGGACCCCTAAAAGAGTCAAAATCCAGGAGATTGACTTGAACTTAGACATTACCGAAGAAGCCAACGCCCCCCGCCGCTCGAGCAGATTGGCCACTAAACCCTCGGAGAAACCCCTGTGAGACCCTCTTCGTCGCATGACATGGGGAACTCCATTCCATATGTCAAAGTGCCCTTGACCCAACACAAACAAACCCCCCATTCTGTGAGCTCCACCCTAGTTTCTGAAAGCCTTGTCTCCTCTATGAATCTGGAGCCAGCCAATTTCCCTTCCCTGACTTTTAGGATTGAAAAAATGCTGGTGGTTGAAGAGGCCAGTAGCATGAAGGAAGAGGAGCCCAACCTGACTGAGTTTGAAAAAAAGATAGAGGCCCTCTCTGATACTGTGTAGGTGATTACCAATAGACTGGAGGCGACAGAGTCCAAGATACACGATGTGTCCAAGTTTGCGTTGAATGTCATGAGATGCTTGACGACGACACTGTGCCTGTTGCAAGATACTGCGGCCAAAGGGAAAGGCAAAGAGGAGGACAACTACAAAGGCCTGTTCAAGTTCCTCATGAAGGAATGGGCTTGAAAGCTGCTCCCTAAGAAGAGCCAAGGGAAAAAGAATTAACTATCTGCATGTGGTGGTGTTTTTTGTCTATGTTGTGTAGTCGCGGGTTGGATAAGCCCAGTTTTGGCTTATGTTTATATTATGCTGGTTATAGCCCTATGTGGCTTATGAACTATACCCTGATTGGGTTTTTTTAATTCCTGATAAAGTCTCGTATTATGGTTTTTGTTTTTGATAGAGGTAAAAGGCTGCTACTTTGCTGTTAATGTGCGAACAATGGTCCTGCCACTGTTCTCTTAATTGTACCTATGGGTCAACCCCCTCATTTTTGGTTGCTTTTATTATCAAAAATAAAATTCAAAGCCTCAAGATGTTATAACACCTATCCATAGCATTGCAAAGGGTAAGGAAATTTTGACTCATCCTGCAAGTGTTTCAAAAGTTGTTCAAGAAATTGCTTCTTCAAGTTCTGATTCATTTAATAGTTCCTTTGATATCATTGAATTTTGCAAATCATCCTGTGTTCAGATTACTCCGGCTGAGTATCTAAAGTTGAACCCTAAGGAGTTAGATAGATTAGTCAAATTTGTCAAAGGGAATGATACTCAGGTTTTAGCAAGTGAAACCCAAATGCCCGTGACTTGTAATTCTTCAGCACAGCAAAATGTCAGCCCTGCTCTAGTAATTCCTGAAGTTTCATCAAATATTATTCCTCAACAAGCTGAATTGGTTCAACCTAGTCTTGAGGATAGGCCCGAACCCTTCTATGTGTCCTTGTTTATCAATGAGCATAAATTGAGTAATTGTATAATAGACTCTAGAGCATCAGACAATGTCATGCCCTCAACAGTAGTAAAAGCTTTAGGTTTAACCTTAACAAAGACCTTTGGCAGATGTTATTCCATGGATTCCAAACAAGTGCCTTTGTTAGGGTAAATTAAGGATGCATAAGTGGCTTTAGTAGCACATCCTGATAAAAGAATCAAATTGACAATTCTGGTGGCTGACATCCATGCCAGTTATGGCATGTTATTGAGTCATACCTTTTGTAAAGACATGGGTGGGGAAATTTAATATGGATTGGTCTCAGGCAATGATCACAGTTGGAAAACAGAGAGTCGTCTTGCATCCTGAAACAAAAGATAAATACACACTCTTTCCTTCAGATGATCCGAAAGCTCAAATTTTGTATCAAGATTGTGGCTTTGGAAATTATATGATATCAAATGATTTTCAAGAGGTGGATAAGACCGTAGATTCAGGATTGTTTGATGAACTCTGGTCTATGGAGTTTGACGGGAGTTGTTCATCTGTTGGTTCAGGGGCTAGGGTAGTATTAATACCTCCTGAAGGTAAAGTTATTCCTTATGCTTTCAAGTTGGAGTTTCAAAACACTAATAATACGACTGAATATGAAGCTCTATTATTAGGTCTTGTTGAAGCAAAGAAATTGCAGATCAAGATGTTGAAGGTCAAGGGTGATGCTGAACTTATTGTGAAACAAGTAAGAGGTCTATTCATGGTCAAAAATGAGAGGTGAGACATTATAGAAACCGTGTTTGGGATGAGATTGAGGCATTCGATGCTTTCTCAATCGAAGCAGTACCAAGGGAGTTCAACTCAAAGGCTAATTCTTTGGCGGTATCTGCAGCTTTATTAGTGCCTCATTCTGATTTCATAACTGATACCTAAAAGGTAGAATTGGTGTATAGACCAAGTGTGCCTGACAATTCTGAATCTTGGCAGGTGTTTGAAAATGATAAGCAGATTCATAATTTTTATGGGGTGCTGAGATTTTTACTTCTTTGTTTTATGAAGGATCATAAACAAGTTGTACAGAGTTTTCTCCCGATTCACCAGAGGAATTGCATGGTGTACAGTTGAAAGGAAATAAAATCCCAAAAGGCTTGGTGTCTCTCAAATGCCTTTTTGATAGAAAGGATGGGTATGTGAAGCAAGCGAAGAAAGAGACTCCTGTAATTCAAAACTCTGGTGAGTATGAGCGAATCAACATTGGTACTGAGGAGGATCCTAAATTTGTTAATTTGGGTAAATGTTGTTCTGAAGAGGAGAAAGGGAGGTTCATCAACCTGTTGATTGAGTTCAAAGATGTTTTTGCATGGAGTTACAAGGATTTAAAGAATTTTAGAGATGGTTATTTCCAACACCACATTCCTTTGAAACCTGGTGTCAATCCTTTCTGGAAGAAGTTGAGGAATTTCAATCCAAAGGTAGCAGAAGCGATCTTTCACGAGGTAGACAAGATGTTGAGGGCCCGAATTATTTATCCTATACATCATTCTACCTGGATTGCTAATATTGTTCCTGTTCGGAAGAAAAATAGTGAAATATGAATCTGTGTTGATTTCATAAACTTGAACCAAGCAAGCCTAAATGATAATTATCCTCTGCCAACAATGGATCATATTTTACAAACTATTTCAGGATCAGAGATGATGTCCATGTTGGATGGCTTCTCTGGATATAACCAAATCAGTGTCTCGAAGCAAGATCAACACAAGACAACATTTGTAACTCCCCAGGGTACCTTTGCATATAACATGATGCCTTTCAGATTGATTAATGTGGGCACAATGTTTCAGAGGGCAATGGATCTTTCCTTTGGGCATTTGAGGAATAAGATCATTATAGTATATCTAGACGATTTGACTATGTTCTCCAGAAAGAGGAAACATCATCTGCGAGATTTGAGGAAAGTTCTGATGAGATGCAGAGAGCATGGAGTGTCATTAAATCCTAAAAAGTCTATTTTTGATGTCACGGAAGGAAAACTTCTTGGACATATTATTTCAAAGAAGGGAGTAAGGGTGGATCTGGAGAGAGTAAAAGCAATACAACAACTCAGCCTTCCTTCCAACAGAGATGGAGTGAGGTCCTTCTTTGGACAGGTGAACATTTTAAGACGTTTTAATCCTGATTTTGCCGAGACTACTAAATATATCATAAATATGATGAGTGAGAAAGTAGTTTTTAAGTGGAATGAGGAGGGTAAAAGGGCTTTTGAAGAAATAAAAAGAGCAATAGCGCATGCACCTACTCTCGTTAATCCAGATTTTAGTAAGGATTTTATTATTTATTGCTATGCGTCAAAGCATACTATGTTTGGAATTTTAGTACAAAAAGGTGAAGGTAATGAGGAAGTTCCAGTTTTCTTCATGAGTGTACCTCTAAAGAAGCACGAGCTAAAATACTCATAGACAGAAAAGCAAGCTTATGCAGTAGTGAAAGTTGTCAAACAATTTAGGTACTATATACTTCATTCACATGCAACTGTCTTTGTTCCGAACTTTGCAGTGAAAAGTATTTTAACCCAGCAAGATGTCGGTATCAATAATAGAGCATCTTGGGTCTCTAAAATTCAAGAGTTTAATTTAGACATTAAGCCCACTAAACTGGTCAGAGGACAAGGCCTTTGTAAACTAATGGCAGAGAATAAGTTCGAAGAAGAGGAAAGTCTGCCCTTAACTTTATTGTTAATCATCAGGATTCTTGGTTCACCAATGTTGCCTATTATCTCACTTATGGAGACTGTCCATATTATCTTTCTCCTAGGGAGAAACAAAATTTAAAGTTGAAAGCTACAAAGTACATCATCTTTGATGATATACTATATAAGAAAGGTTTGGATGGCACCTTTCATAGGTGTGTAGATAAGCCGCATCAAGAATCTTTTCTAAAAACTTTTCATGATGAGGCATGCGGCGGTCATTTCTCCTCCACGGTGACTGCATATAAAATCTTGAGGAACTGTTACTATTGGCCGGGAATGTTCAGAGATGCATATGCTTGGGTAGCGAGGTGTGAAAAGTGCAAATTGTTTACAGGTAAACCTCAGTTGGTTGCCTCTCGTTTAAGACCAGTAGTGATTGAAGAACCCTTTAAATAATGGGGATTAGATTTCATTGGTCCATTGAATCCACCCTCTAGTGCAGGACACACTCACATATTAACAGCAACTAACTATTTCACTAAATGGGTGGAAGCTACCCCTATTAAAAAAAACAATTTAGAGATTGTGTGTGCATTCCTTAGGGACAATATTCTTATCAGGTTCGGAGTTCCTTAGAAAATAGTCACAGATAATGCATCAAATTTTTCTTCATCTGAATTAGTTTTATTTTGCCATGATCATGGAATTTATTTGGCACATGCTTCTGATTATTAGCCATAGGGTAACAGCCAAGCAAAATCAAGTAACAAAAACTTGATTAACATCATGAGGAAGTTGGTTAGCGATAATTTCATAGACTGGCATAAGAAGTTGCATGAAGCACTGTGGGCAGATCGAACCTCACCTAAGCGAGCTATAGGGATGACTCCTTTTGAGTTTAGTATATGGTATTGGTGCCCAAATCTCTCTTCCTCTAGAATTAGCGACTTCCAAATTATAGTCTGTAGTAGAAGATGCATTCTTTTAGAATTCTCTTGAGAAGAGAATTATGTATTTAATCAAGATCGAGGAAGAAAGGGAAAAACTGGTCGACATGATTACAGAACATCAGATGAGGGTGAAAAAGATCTTTGATCAGAAGGCAAGACCCAGGAAGTTCATGAAAGGTGATCTAGTGTTATTATGGGATAAAAGGAGAGAGCAAAAGGGTGCTCATGATAAATTCGAGTCACTGTGGAAAGGTCCTTACGTAATTCATGAGGTGAAAGGTTTCAATTCTTTCAAACTTGCTTATCAGGATGGCTTTGAACTACCCCTGTCCTATAACGAGCAGGACTTAAAATTGTTTCAATTGTAAGCAGGATTCCCTTGCCAGTTTGTACATGAAGTTTTGTTGTGTTTAGCTTAGGTGTGTGAGTTTTAGTGTGGATCGAGCTTTACTTTTATGTCATTTGCGAAACCAGGGATTCTGGGATTCGTTGCTTGGTACTTTACAGTTCCAATCTCCATGCAGAGCCACTGTTGGCAGTATATACAAATTTACATTTTTATATCGCCTTATGGAGTTATTTCCCTAAATGGTCCTTTGGTCGGGTTGTGTTTCTCGAATTTTTTGTGCAAATCAGTCTTCGCAGTTTTTTTATTTAAGTTTCATTATGCTGAACCTGAACCTTGAAATTGAACGAAATGGGTTCAAGGTTCAAAGTTCAATATTGGTCATGTATATGTCTTTGTGTCACTGATTTTTCTTCAAGGTTCAAAGTTCAATGTTTGATTTCTTGGAAATCATATGACTTTTCATGAGATGGTGGTGCGGATTTTGAGGAATGGCTAAACGACAGTAGGAAAAGGGAATATTCTTTCTTAATGATTTAAAATTTGTCATTAATAGCAAGTATGGCATGGGAATCCATGTTTTCAGATATGAAGTGACTTGTTATTAAATGCATGATCATGTGTGATCATTTTAGAGTAATGTCACACAAGTAAAGAGTAATGATGATAACTTATGGAAATCATGAGTAAGATTTTCTTGGCTTTTTAAATTGAGCAGTTGTTTTGTTGAAGATTATCATTTGTGAAATATAAGTTTTAAGGAGAGTTTATGAGCAAAAGGGAAATAGACTGCGACAGGGGTTTTGCAGATGACAGAGGGAGGTATGTTCAATGACTTTCCTAATTGTTGCAGTTTTTAAAAGATCTGGATATATTGTTTTTCTTTACCTATTTTTTGCTTTACTTAAGTTGATTGGGGAAAGATTACAGGTTAAACATGAGGCCAAATTTGCCTAAATAAGCAAGCTCTTCTTCCCTTGTGAGTTCCTTACCAGAGCTAATAGATACAACTCTAGTTCAATTAGATTTAGATGTTTTCTTAGGAAGAGTAAGGAACCCAGCTGCCGATTCTATGCTGAAAGACATTGCACAAAATGATTTTTTGGAAGCGGCCATGGGTATCCCACATTGGGAACCCTATGAGGATTGGACTATTGGAAAGTCACGTGGGATTTATTCTGAGAAAAAGCAGTATTACAGAACCATTATTGCATGAAATTGGCTTTTGAGGTTTCAAAAGGGCGGCTCAAGACTGCTAAGGCCATTAACCCGAGAGCATTTGATTCCTGGAATCAGGGATTTGGTAGTAATGTTGAGAAAAATTAGGGGAAATTCACACTCCTTATATTGGGAGGACTGGATGTATTTCTTCACCCAAGTCACTCTTGACAAAGACCGGTTCATTGACTGGGGCACCGTAATTGCAGAAAGGTTGCATGAGGGTTTGCCCAATTACCCTGGGATGTCAAATTTTTATATGTCTTCATATTTGTTCTATATGTTAGCTTGTGTGAGGGAGTGGCCTGGACTGTTCCATACAAAATGGGTTCAGGGTATAAAAATTTATGAATATCACCCCCATTTGACCCAAAAAGGACATGTTGACAATTACCTCCGTTGGAATGATATTTTTACTAGGAGATTAACTTTAGAGTTACAAGGTAATTTTAATAGGAGAATGTCTGGTGAAGGTATTGAACTAATCAACATCTATGGTAGCTTCTTTACTAAATTCAATCACTTCACTTATATCAGGTTATAAGGCTTTAAAGGTGAACCCTTTAGGTTACCTAGATATGTTTCAGACTATTGTGTTTTGATTGAAGTTTCCAGGCAATTAGCCCATGTTGTAAAGTATTATGGTGAGGATTCTGGCACCAGTGGAATTTTTCCTATTGATTTAGGCCATTACAGTTGCAGGTCTATTTATGATGTACTGAATCTTGAGTTAGAATTTAAGAGGTTTCATTTGAAAACCTTTGTGAAGAGAGATAATTTTGACAACAAAGGTTTTATTGCTCACTATGTGAAAAAGATAATGCCTGATCAACCTGTCCCTCAATTAGAAGATTACTGGGAGACTGCTCAGATGAATTTGAGGTGAGAAAGAGGAATTGGTCTAGGTTAACTCTGAAGCAGATTCTCGATATGAAGTTGCAAATAGATACTTCTGGTGTGAGCATTGATAATGGAGATGTATTGGATCCAAAATTCATGAAACGGGTACATAATGAACCCCTTCCAGAGGTTGATTTGAGTAGAAAGATGGAAGATAGTGTACTGGCACGCACTTCAGTATAATTCACAGAACGCAGAATTGGCTAAGGAGCTACAGGTTTCATCCGGAAAAGGCAACCAGTTCAAGAAATAAGGGTAGAAACAGGGAGATTGTGAGGAAAACCACTATTTTAACTAACATTTCTATTTCTATTACAGGAAAGAAGCAAGTTAAGATTAAAGAGGAAAAACTTGACTCTGAAGTTGCACATTCCATTGGTGGTCAAGTTACTAGGTCAAGATACAAGAAGAACTTTTAGCCACCTGCCGCTCATCTCATTCTTGATTTGGACGCCGAAGAAGTACAGGGCAGTATGACAACCCCTATTTCTGATGCTAACAAAGTTGTAACCAATGCTGATGTTAATGTCCAAGATTCACAGGGACTTGATGTTCCATCTAACACAGATAATGCTATGCTGCTAACTTCAGGAGGGCCTTCACCGATGCAATCCAAGGATCTAACTATGGCTCCTAAATGGTTAAGTGATTCAATTACCAAGAAAAGGAATGTTGTGCCTATTTCTGTGTCCATGGAAGTTGCCGTGAGTAAATGTCTAGGGAGAGCTACTAAGCCAAAGTGGCTAAAAATGGAAACCATGATCGGTTTTGATGAAGGCACAAAACATTGGACTACAAATATTTCTAAGCCTACATCTGATAAGGATGCTGCCACTACCTTAGAGGTCAATTATACTATTGAGCGGGTTGATTTGGGGGTAGGAACTAGAGTGGTTGATGTGAAACATTTAGAGACTTCAACCAAAAGGATTATCTCCCACACTTGGAAGGATGAAAAGGATAAAGCAGAGTTGAAACAAAGTTTAATGCAAATGGCTCAATACATCCATGCTCTGCAAAATAGTCTGCTGCCATTGTCCCAAAGCTCTATTCCCTTTAGATCAAAATCCCCTGGTAATCAGAAGATCTTGGTTGAGGTTCAATGGAACAAGATGATCGCATACATTTTCTTTGAGTGGCTCACATCGATTGTGCATCAAGGAACTAATTATATATTGGATTTAGTTCAAATTTTCAAGGATGTCAATGATGTTACCAAGGAATTGGACGCTAACTTAATCGCATGGCAAAAAGAAAAGACTAAATGGGTAGTAATTTCAAAGCAAATGCGCAATATTCAGCGCTATGGCTTAATGAATTTTCTTGCTGAAAGACAAGTGTCTGGATTAGATGAGGATATAATGTTCATATGCAAGGAAAGTATAGAATGGTGCAATCAAATTATTGAGTAAGGTCATAATGAGTTTGTTATTCTGCAAGGTACAACCCTTAGAACAACCATGCAAAAAGATCTGCACTGTGTTGGTGTTCAGCTACTTAAAGAGGATAGCCAGACTCTAGAAGATACAACGGAAATGGTCAATCTTTTCAGCAGTCACATTAAGCAGATTAAGGTGGAAAAGTCCTTAGCCGTGGAAGACTTTACAAGGATTTCTAAAGTGGAGTCGATGCTTACAGAATGTCTCGATCATTTGGACTCTCACAAGGATAAAGTGCAGCTAGTGAAAAGGAAAAAGGAACTTTGGAAGCAAAGGGTAATTCATATCAGCCTGCCACATGCAACGGTAATCCAAGAATTCTCAAGGGTTCATCGGGAGTGGAGTGCAACGAAAGTGGTTATGGTATCCGCCCAGAATAGCAATTCGGACAATCTGGCTGAAACTGAATTGACCGCATGACTAGCACTGCTGGCAGTTGGATGCCAACGTGTCTAGATTTCTTTCATTTTCTGTTATGCAGTTAGGACAGTTTCTCGTTAACTCATTTGGAGTTAATTTTACCTTGGGTTGAGCTATTGGGTCTGGTGGCCTATTTATAAACTTGTAATAATTTTATGAGGGTCCTCTAAGTTTTTAAAAAACTATCTCTTTAATTTTGGCTAAATACTTTATGTACGTATTGAAAGTTGATGATCATCTTTGAATGAAAATCGAATGACAGTTTGTCTTTGGCTTCAAATCTGTGTGTTTGGTTTTTGAAATTTGATTTCTGTGAGAATCTATTTCAAGAAAGAATATGTCATAGCTTTCCATATGTGTAGAAAATGTTACTGAAATTCATCTTAAAAGGTTTTCATTTTGTTTTAGCGTACATGTGAAGTCTGTCAGATTTACACAAAGAATTATATATATGAATCAATGGTTGTGTTCATTTGGTATTGACTAGTGAATACAATTACCTTTTTGTACTTTCTGGTGAAAAGTATAATATTGGTTGTATGTGATTTGGAGCTGATTGAATATTTATTAAAGGGAGTTGTACCTTAATTCAGATGTTAATCAATATGATGAGTTTCCCAATTTTATGGTAAAATTTGTCTCTCATTCCTTGGGCAAAAGGGTATAAAAGTTAAATAAATTGTGAGAGACAAATCTGTTTACCAACAACCCTAAAGGTCTAGGAGCATGCTAGGGGGGAGTTGGCTTCCAAGTGAATGACTAGGATTGCATGGAGTAGACGGTGTTAGGGTTTCTATTAGATCCGAAGCAAATATGAACTAACAGTTATATGCATATTTAAATACAAAAGATAAAGAAATAAAACAGGACACTGATAACATAGAGATTTAACGTGGTTCACCCAGAATGGGTTACATCCACCATACACAGCCGTCCAATCTTTCTTATTATCCAACAAAAAATAGTACATCAACCTTCAAATGCCTTAAGCATCCCAGCCACTTATAACATGCGTTTTTAGGGCAACAAACAAAGTCGGCCATTTTTAGGGTTTTATTACAATGTCAGTTTTTATCAACAAAAAATGACAATTTTTTTTTTCTTGGGGGCTGCCGCCCCCGAACCCCCATAGCGGGCTTCGTCCACTTTCCCGAGGCCCGACCTGGCACCGAACCCCAGCAAGGATACGTGCTGAGTGTATAGTACTTTGCTGATCAGTCACCACATATCAACAATCTCTCACTCGGAGACTGATCAAGCTCCACACCAAACAATCTCCCACTTGGAGACTGATCAAGTTCCACACCAAACAATCTCCCACTTGGAGACTGATACTAGACAACACCAGTCTACTTGCAGCATCCACTGGATAAAACACTTGGACTTGACTGGTATAAATTCCAAAATTATCAATCAAGAAGACCAACATAAACTGATGAAGAAATCAGCTTCTCCTGTGGAACTGCCTTCGTGAACATATCGGTAGGATTCTCACTTGTGTGAATCTTCTCAAGCCTTAACTGACCCTCCTCCAAAACAGTCCGGATGAAGTGGTACCTGAGCTGAATGTGCTTTGTCCTTGAATGAAAAGCAGAGTTCTTCGCAAGATGAATGGCACTTTGGCTATCACTATACAATGGACGATCCTCCTGTGTCTGACCCAATTCCTCCAGAAAACATTGTAACCAAATCATCTCCTTGCTAGCTTTTGTAGCAGCAACATACTTAGCTTTAGTGGTTGAAAGTGCAACAACCTTTTGCAGCCTAGAAATCCAACTGACTACAGTTCCCCCTATAGTAAAAACATACCCTGTAGTACTCCTCCGTGAATCAATATCACCTGCCAGATCAGAGTCAACGAATCCACTCAGAGAAGCATTAGATCCTTTGAAACATAATGCCTTCGTAGTAGTTCCTTTCAAATACCGAAGAATCCATTTCACAACATTCCAATGTTCCATACCCGGATTACTCATAAACCTACTCACAACTCCTACTACATGTGCAATATCTAGCCTTGTGCATACCATTGCATACATCAGACTGCCAACAATTGATGAATACGGGATGTTAGACATTTTATTTACCTCTTCCTGTGCCTTTGGGCACATCTCCTTAGTTAATTTGAAATGACTAGCCAAAGGTGTACTAACTGCTTTTGCATCCTACATGTTAAATCTTTTCAACACCTTCTTTATATATTCACTTTGGGACAAATTCAAGGTTCTATTTTTCCTGTCCCGTGTAATCCTCATACCGAGAATTTGCTTAGCTGCACCCAAATTCTTCATAGCAAATGACCTAGCTAATTTCTATTTAAGATCATTTATATGTTGCATGTTAGACCCAACAACAAGTATGTCATCAACATAAAGCAACAAGATAATATAACTGCCATTATCCAATCTCTTAAAATATACACAATGATCAGAATGACATCTATGATAACCATGTTCAGCCATGGAACTATCAAATTTTAAATACCATTGTCGGGGTAATTGCTTTAGGCCATACAAACTTTTCTTCAACCTGCACACCAAGTTCTCCTTACCTTTGACCTCATATCCCTGTGGTTGCAACATGTAAATTTCCTCCTCCAAATCTCCATGGAGAAAAGATGTTTTGACATCTAATTGTTCAAGATGTAAATCATCTGCAGCCACAAGACTAAGTACAGTTCTAATTGAAGTCATTTTTACAACTAGAGAAAATATTTCATCATAATCTATACCCTTTTTCTATGCAAAACCTTATACCACAAGTATGGCCTTATATCTTTTCTGACCTCCTTCCTCCTCCTTCAGCTGATAAACCCATTTGTTAGGTAAGGCTCTTTTTCTGTAGGTAAAGGGACTAAGTCCCAATTCTTGTTTTTCATCAAGGAGTCCATCTCCTCTTTCATGCCTAGCTCCCACTGTTGTTTCGCATCCACTTGCATTGCTTCTTCATATTCTTTTGGTTCACCAGAATAAGTTAATAATATAGAATACAAAGAAGGAGAAAATCTTTCAGGGGGTCTACTTGACCTCATAGAATGTCTAACACTTGTAGGAGTTCATGGGACAATCTGTTGTTGCTGAGCATCAGGTACCTGTGGCATTTCATTTTTAGGAATCTCATCCAACACCACATATTCTTGTTTGTCCTGTTCATGCTTCTTCCTGCATTTGTTCTTTATACATAACCTTCTCATTGAATACAACATCTCTACTTCTAATTATTTTCTTATTTTTAAAGTCCCATAACCAATAGCCATATTCATCTATCCCATATCCAATGAAGGTAAATTTATGAGATTTAGCATCAAGTTTGGTTCTGTTTTCTTTATCAATATAGACAAAAGCTTCGCAACCAAAGGTTTTCAGAAAAGAATAATTTACATTTTTACCAGTCCATGCCTCCTTTGGAATACCACCATCCAAAGGGGTTGGAGGTCCTCTATTTATCAAATAGACAGCAGTATGTACAACATCTGCCCAAAAATGTAAGGGCAATCCAGCATGCTATCTCATGCTCCTCGCGCGTTCCATGATAGTCCTATTCATTCTCTCTGACACACCATTTTCCCATGGAGTTCCTGGAACTATTTTCTGCTTTTGAATCCCATTTAAGGAGCAGTAATCTTCAAATGCTTTGCTGCAATACTCACCTCCATTATCCGATCTGAGACACTTCAACTTTTTTCCTGTCTCATTCTCAACCAAAGCTTTCCATTTCTTAAAAGTTTCAAAAACATCTGATTTTTATTTTAGGAAATATACCCATGTTTTTCTGGTTGAGTCATCAATAAAAATAACATAATAACAAGAGCCACCAAGAGATGATACCTGAGCCGGTCCCCATACATCTGAATGCACAAGCTCTAACTTCTCACTCTTCTTCTCTTTCCCAACCTTGAGAAATCTGACTCTTTTCTGTTTACCATAAACACAGTTTTCACAGAACTCTAAATCAATCTTCTTTAGTCCTGGCAATAGATTTTTGGAGTGAAGTATTTTCATCCCTTTCTCACTCATGTGCCCAAGCCTATGGTGCCACATTATCGAATATGTTCTTGCAACATCTATTATTGTTGTCCCTGCAATAACTTTATCTGTAGCAGCTAGGGTAGAGTAAGTGTTACCAGTACATAGATATAATGTGCCTACCTTCACACCTTTAGCTACTACTAATGATCCTTTACTGACCTTCCAGATATTGTCTGAGAAAGTAACTATGCAACCTTCACTACCTAGTTGCCCTGCAGAAATTAAATTTCTTCTTAAATTAGGAACATGTCTTACCTCCTGTAGAAACTAGTCATTTCCATTCCGCAACTTGATCTTTATCTTTCCTTTTCCAACAATTTGACAAGGCTCATCATCACCCAAATATACCTGTCCAAAATCACCTTGAACATAATCTAGAAAATATTTTCTATGGGGTGTAGCATGAAATGAAGCCCCAGAATCTATTACCCAGGAATCATTAACATTATCCAAACATAAGATTAAAGCATCTTGTAAAGTATTACTTGCAATATTAGCTTCCTTACTGTCATTTTCATTTTTGTCTCCTTTGTTTTTCCGAGACCAACAATCTTTCTTTAGATGGCCAGACTTTCCACAGTACCAGCAATCTTTCTTTCCTCTAGATTGAGAGCATCCTTTCTTTGACTTCCCTCGTGACTTCTCATTCCAAGGGCCTTTTCCTCTTTCCTTTGATCTTCCTCTATTCTCCACATTTAAAACACTACTTGATGATGTTGGAGTCTCACCTGTGCTTTTCCTTCGCATTTCCTCGCTTAGGATAACACCAACAATATCATCAAATACCAAAGTATTTTTACCAGAGACAGAGTTACTTATAGCCATAACCAAGCTATTCCAGCTTTCTGGCAAAGAACATAAAATCAAGAGAGCCCTAACCTCTTCTGCAAAGGTAATTTTTACCGAAGACAATTGACTGGTAATTGTATTAAATTCATTTAAGTGCTCCGCTACAGATCCTCCCTCACTCATTTTCAAATTAAACAAACACTTCATAAGAAATACCTTATTTGAAGCCGAGGGTTTCTCATACAACTTAACCAATGTCGCCATCAAATCTACAGTCGTTTTTGCTTCTGTTATATTGAATGCTATAGACGGTGCAAGGCACAATCGAATGGATCCCAATGCCTTTCTATCTAAAATGTCCCACTTTTCATCTGACATTGTGGTCACTTTCTTTGCCTTTCCTTCCAACAACCGCCATGAATCCTTTTGATACAGGTAATCCTCCATCTGCATTTTCCATAACTGATAATTCTGGTCGTTAAACTTTTTGACCTTGAATTTGGAATCCTCCATTGCTCCCACTCAAATCTGAAAGTTCTGCCAATTTACAAAAAACCTCGCTCTGATACCAATTGTTAGGGTTTCTAGCAGATCCGAAGCAAATATGAACTAACAATTATATGCATATTTAAATACAATAGATAAAGAAATAAAACAAGACACAGATAACACGGAGATTTAGCATGGTTCACCCACAATGGGTTACATCCACCATACACAATTGTCCAATCTTTCTTATTATCTAGCAAAAAATAGTACATCAACCTTCCAATGCCTTAAGCATCCCAACCGCTTATAACATGCATTTTTAGGGCAACAAATAAAATCGACCATTTTTAGGTTTTTATTACAATGTCGATTTTCATCAACAAAAAATGGCAAAAAAAAATTTCTCAGGGGCTGCCGCCCCTGAACCCCCGCAGCAGGCTTCGTCCGCTTTCCCAGGGCCCAACCCAGTGATGATACGTGTTGAGTGTACAGTACTTTCCTAATCAATCGCCACATATCAACAGACAGCTAGGTTACCCAGAGTTTAGATTGCCGAAATATATCATTGGGAGTTTATTCTTTGTAATCAAGTGATAATATAATTAATAATTCTTCGAGTTTGGGTAGAATTAATCTTAATAAGATAAGAAATGGTTGGTGGCCCCTCTGCCTTTCAAAGTGGTAGATATTTGAGAGAGGATTGGGAAGGCCTTGGTAACCTGGGTAAGCTAATCTCCCTTACTCCATAGAGGTTGAGATGGCTCCGCATGTGCATCTAGGATGGTCGGGATACGTGCCCAGGTTCCCATTTGTTGCATCTCATGACACACTTTTCCCTACATGTAGACCCTAGTTCCTTATGTCTTTCTTGATGGTACGCCTCTATAAGTTTATTGAGTTATGATTAGCCTTTTGATGTGAATTGATTCATTGTTCTCGGTTGTTGCCTTGTGGTTGTCATGTTGAGTCCCTTGGTTGTTAGGTGTCAGCCTAGGTCTAGAGTGTGAGTTAGAACCCCATATCATCTCTTAGCATGGGGGGGGGGGGGGATGGCACCTATTTGGTTCCACATGGTCGGGTGGTTTGATGCCTTCTTCCATTAGGATGTTCATTATTGGATGATAGCGTGCATGGATTTGGATTTAATGTACCTTATTATACAAATGGATCTTGGAGCATATTCTTGTATCATGTAACATAAAGAAGATGTAAATGTAATAGATGTTATGTACTCTTCTATCATGTAATCATCTGTATTAGGACATGATGTAGTTGAGATTATGTTGGGAAGAGGAGGTATTCATCGTATGATTTGTGTTGTAAAGAATGCACACGATTTAAGAAATAGAGATTGAGATTTTATGTTGGAATGAGGATGTTTGATGGTTAACTTATGTGTATGCTTTTTGTAAATATTTCATGATGATTATCTTATTATATATAAGGTTTTATTGGAAAGGAAATTAATGAATATTGTAATAAAATTTTGGAAATTCTGGAAATGTGTAGTTACTTTGTTAGAATGTATATCTATTCCTAAGGAACTGAATTATATTTGTACATGTGTTGAGTGATGTTATCTAGATACATATGGTGATAGATTATTAATAAAGAAAGGGGATTAGGAAAATTTGGATTTGATGTTTGAAAATGAATTTAGAGATTATGGTTAAATGGGGATATGTGAATGTATGTAGATGATGTCTTTGAGTAGTGATGTTGAGATACCAAAGGGAATAATGGATGTATACTTTGATATGTTAGCATTATGTTGTTATTTATGCTTGCATGATATGATCATGTATTTATGTTTTTTAGTTCATGTGTATATATTTATGGATGGATAGTTAGATGCATACGTATCTTGTAATATTATGAGTGGTAATAGTTGAAGTTTAAAAAAAATAAAAATCTCTATTAGTATGTTAGATATGTTTATATCTCTAGGGTATTTTGGCGAGCATTACAACTTCTTGATTCTCTAATGATCATCTTGGCTTCCATGACTATTGCTCTACTTTTTTGCGCTAAGCACTTCCTATTTCTGCTCCTTCTCTCCAAACAACTCTTACTCGCATATTGATAGAAATGATCTCCAATTCCCAATTTTAACTCAACAAATTCTTCTAGGGTTTTTTGCCGCCAATAAAATGTCTTGTCGATGATGTTAGCAAAGCATACTGAATTACTAGATACCTTCTCCAACATAGTCATGCCAGATTGATGACATGATCCACTTAGAAGGGGGGAACAAAATATTTTCTTTCAAGAACTCCCTCTAAGTTGAAGCAATATACTTAGTTACCGAAGGAAGAGATGCTTGCACTAGATTCCGGTACACCAGGCATGCTTTCATTCTTCACCTCCTTTCTCCAAATCAACTTCCTTTTTCTTTGATCCACTAGCCTTCATTATATTCTTCTCTATAGACTCCTTCATATTTCCATTTCTACACTGATTAGCATAATGTCCAGATTGCTTGCACTTGTAACAACTGATGTTCCTTTGCACTGAATTCACTAGATGTGATCTAGATCTGCACTGATTAGATTTGTGACCATAACCATTGCATGTATCACAATATCCATGAAATTTATTATTTTACTTTATTTGCTCCAACTAGATTATGATTCTGACTCATAGCATGATTTCTATAGTAATTTGTCTCTTGACCAAACCTCTTGTAATTGTAACGTTGAATGCTTCTACAGTTTGCAACCTATGACCAATTTATTGCATTGAAAATAATAGCCATTAAATGTTGGGTGCCTTCGTGCATTTGGTTGATGAACTGATAGTCTTCTTGCATTGATATTCTGATTTCAGGTCTTTCTTGCATCTTCTGATTTCGGGTCTTGCTTGCATCTTTTGATTTCTTCTCTTCTTCTACCTCTTTTCTTATGTCTTTGTCATTCTAATTTGAACATTCATTGGGTTGAAATCCAAGTCCAATCTTGTCTAAATGATCTTTCTGCATGTTGATAGATTTTCCAAGAGCTTACTGCTATCAAGAACCTTACTCTCTGCCTTCAACTTCTTCACTTCTTGTTCTAGCTTCTCACATTCTTCAGTATTCATCTTGATTGATTATTTCAGGGTTTCCTCTATCTTGTTCTTCTCCTCAACTTTCTGCATCAGATCTTTAACAGTCTCATTCACCTGCATCAACTAATTGTTTACCTCATTATGTCTCAATTTGAACTTCCAAATTTTCTCTCTCGGCTTCTACACACATTCATTTGCTACCTTTACATTCTCTTTCAGTTCCTCATTCTCAGATTCAACACTTTCCAGATCTTCAAGAGCTATCTACAATTTCTCATCTAGCTGAAATTCTCTAGTCAAATATATCGGTACCATGGTTCAACCAACAAGGATTTCCTTTGAGCGGTCAAGATTTCAACCAAGTGACCAAAGCTCTAATACCAATTGTTGGATTGGTTCAAAGGACCAGAATACTGAGAGGGGGGGGGGGGTGAATCAGTATTCCCACAGATTCTAAACTTTCCACAACTTCTTAACCTTTTATTGATATACCAATTCATCAAATAATCTTATCAACATGAAATAGAAAATGCAAAATAAACAAGAAACACAGCCACAAATGGAACACCATATTTTATACGTGGAAAACCCAAATGGGAAAAACCACAGAGAGTGTTAGCTCTCAATATAATATAACTAGTTTATAATGGTGTTTACAAATGGAGTGGCTCACTTCCAAATTACAAAAGTGGCTCATTGTCGGAATGCTCATTATAATAGATACAAATGAATGGGGAAATTTGCATCTCCAAATGCATGAGATCCATTCTGAATTAATCTCAGATCACAACTCACAAAACTTATAGTAGATCCGGTAAAGGATTACTATACCACTATCCACAAATACCTGAAACAGATCCAATAAAGGATTACTGCAACACAGACTACATCTCTACACGCTCATTACTCTGCCACACAACACATACTTCACTAATTCACACTTTTCTCTTCTTCTATCTCGCTTTCCACATACACGCTTCTCACACCTCTTCTAAAATGCATGATAAAAAAAGTGGCATCCACAAGATCTTCTACACTCTTCCTTCACACATTTTATTTACCAATGCATATACCTTAATTACTGGGATAAAACAAAGATCAACCAGACCCATAGATATTGACCCATAAGCACGAAACTCCAAGCACAACAACTCCTAACTCCAAAATACAGATACCATGTATACCACAAATGTCGAAACATGAAACATGATAGATGCAATCGATATAACTAACATGAATGATGTCAGAACACATGACTGATACCATGACAAAATGTAAATCAAGATAATCACAACTCAATATTGTGGAGATGAGGATCTTTTGGAAATAACTTCATTAGATCATTGCATCATAAATCAAGTCTTTCTTCCATTGATACTTGATCAGTAATACCAAAATTGCTTCCAACAACATACACTATCTGGTCCAAACCGGATAACCATATTTAACATCAATGACAACAATGATAATGTTTACACAAGTCTAATATTGGATAATGGTGTTTGGGTCTGGATTAAATCCAGAATTTGAGGATGTGTAGTGGCTTTTGGTGTAGCACGCGAGTCATGTTTTTGGGTCTAGAATTTCTAATGATTGTAACGTGTTGATCTGACTATTGATGTATGTTGTGGTATGGTCTACTTCTTAGTCCTTCCTACCACCAAAATTTTTAGTGTTGACCTATTTTTAGATCTCTATCTTGGTTGACTTGGTAGAGTATGGTTCTCAGAAGATAGTATATATATGAGGATGATATGATTGAGTTAGATATAGAAAAAGTGTGACATTGTTTTGAAGATATACAATATTGGAAATGAAAGATCTGATTGTTCGTGATAAGTGAGAGTGTGTTGGTTTTGAGGCACCGAAAGCAGTCTAGTTTTGTAGATTGTGTTTTAGTGGTGGATTCTTTCTTTCTTTATTTCTCTCTTCGGCAATGAGTCCACATGTAGTGAGCATTTTGGTAGTGAGCCACCCTTTGTAAAAATCACCTTAACCGGTGTCACCTTAACTGGTGTTTAAAATTGAGAACTAACATTCTTCTTGGTTTTTGTTGGCATTGATGTCAATCAACATGCAAGTTGATGTTACCGGTATGCAAGTAGGAGTATTAAATATTGTTGGCATGCTGATGTCAACTAGTAAGCAAGCAAAGAGAAAAATTGAAGGACCCAGATAAGAAGATGAAAGGATGTGAAGTGTTTTCCACTTTGACAAAATGGTTGAGGACTGTCATCGATAAATGATGACATGTCCTAACTTGCAGAACAAAGAAGTGCATGATATGAAGGTTAACCAATTGGTGTATATCGATAGTATGTTTGGTCGGCGACCAAGTTTGAACCGACACAATCAAGTAAGTTGGATGCTGACAGAGATGTCACGTGGAATCCAGGTGGTGAACATGTAGTGGTAGGTGAATAGTGCATCGACGAGGTAGTTTCCAATTAGGTCGATATTAAATGAAGACTATAGAAATCACGGATTGATTGCAGAGTATTGCAGCTCGAAGAAGATCGAAAGGCAGATAGTTTTTGGTGTTATGATCAAAACAGGACATTTGATCATCTTGTTGATCTGGAGAAGGAAACAACTAGATCATTTATTGTGATTGACAAAATCAAGGTTCATGAACATGATCTAGTTTGCTAAATATAGTGAACATGTATTGGAAGGATAAAAAATGGTGGTGATGTTTGATTTGTTGCAGGTTGTCAATCCAAGAAATGAGATTTGATTTAATTTGATACAGACCGAGTCAGTGAAGAAAACCCTAAGCACGTAAAGTTTGAACTTTGTTTTTGGCAGGAAAGCATGTGTATAAATATTCAAATCAAAGACTTAAGCAATTCAGATGATGTGGTGAGAAAGTGTGATCATGATAAATGAAAGTCAATCAGTCTAAGTGTTGATAGAAAAATATTGAAGTGATTGAGTGTTAGAAGATGAACCGATGAGAAGGGTTTAACCAGCAAGGTTTAAGGTAACCGGTAAACTGTTACAGAGCATAGTAGTCTATCAAATCGACATAGATTAACTGGTAAGGTAACCATCGAGAGTGAAGTAGAGAAGAGAGAGTGTGAGAGGAGATACAGCTAGGTAGAAGCTGAGTTAAAGAGGATTTAAACAGAGAGAACTAAGATCTGGTAGAGAAGAAGTAGTGTGACAAAAAATAGTTCAACTGACAGAGTGAATAGTTTGCAATGGTTACAAAACTCATTTGTAACAAGGTGCTTATCATTGTATTGATTTTATATCTCATTGTATTTCACTGAGTGGGTGCTTAGTGTAGGGGTTGGTTCTCCTTGAGTTGGTGCTCACAATAGATCAGGGGTTGGTGCTCCTTTGGGTAGGTGCAGATAAATTGTTAGGGGTTGGTGCTCCTTGGGTTGGTGCCCTAAACATTGTAAAACTGTTATTTCATTGTGAGGTTGGATTGGAGCAGTAGATCTCCCGTAACATTTCTCACTCAGGTTTTTCCCATATTGGGTTTTCCTCGTATATCTAGTGTTATGTGATGTTCTCTTGTGTGCGATTCTTTGTTAGTGTTTTCATTATTCTACCGATTGCACACACACTGATTAAAATTGTTAATAATCACCGATTCACCCCCCTCTCAGTGATATCTTGTGTTCTACAATTGGTATCAGAGCCTTAAGTTCCCTGTTGGTTAAATATTTCTCTAGCTTGGGTATATTTTGATTTAAGAACACAATGGCAAGGAATGAATCCCCCTCCTCGAAAGCTCCCATGTTTGATGGTGCCAACTATGCCTTCTAGAGAAGAAGAATGGAAACCTATCTATCCTCCCTAGGTTTTGATGTTTGGATGTCTATGAAGAATGGGTATACTGTCCCTAATGCTCCCCCTATAGATCTGGATGATAAGGAGTATGAAAATAATGCCAAGCTCAAGCATGCTATTCTCAGTGGATTGTCTGATAATGAGTTTGTTAAGGTTATGCACTGCTCATCCGCCAAGTAAACTTGGGATAAGTTGAAGAGATTATTTGAAGGAGATGTTCAGGTGAAGGAGGCTAAATTGCAAACACTAAGATCTCAACTTGAAGGCTTGAAAATGAAAGATGAAGAAAATATTGTTGATTATCTTCAAAGAATTGATGAAACGGTGAATACTATTAGAGGACTTGGAGAGGATATATTTGATGAATTTATTGTCAAAAAGGTACTTAGATCACTCACATCTAAGTATGATACAAAGGTCTCTTCAATAGAAGAAGCCAAGGATTTGAAAACTTTCAATGGATGAGTTATTTGGGTCCCTAACTGCTTATGAGATTAGAACAACCGGTGAAGAAATTTCAAGGAAAGAGGCTACTTTCAACTCCTTCAAAAAGGGTAAGGAATAAATTGCTCATGGAGAAATTAGTGAAGACTCAGATATACTGGTAGCAAAATTTGTAAGGAAGCTTAAAAGAGGATCCGGTAAGTATAAAGAAAAATTGTCTTTCAAATGTTTCAAATGTGGAAAAATAGGACACTTTTCTTCAAAATGTCCCTATGGTGAGAATGTTGGAGAGGAGCAACAAAGAACCAGTAGATCTTCAGGTAAGGATAAAAAGAAGAAATCCTACTGACAAGAAAGAAGAAGCTACTGGAAGAAGAACAACTTGTATACTTTTGAAGATGATGCTACAGATGAAGAAAGTGCCTCAGAAGATGACTACTGTGAGGATGAAAGAGAAATTAATCTCTTCATTGCACAAGATGAACCAGTTGACGGAGCTAATGAAGATGAAGACATTGCAGTTAAAGTGGACTTGGAAGGTGAGCTCATAAGTTCTCTTGAGGAGTTGAGAGAAACAAGAAGGAAACTCAAGAAGTGTAAGTATGCTACTACAGAAGAACAAGACCATTTAGAGAAATTTGTGGAGGAGTCCAAGAAAACAATTTCTGATCTGAAACTCCAGTTGGAAGAAGATAAAAGGATATGTGAAGTTACATCCTCTGATTTGATAAAGAAGGAGAAGGAACATCAGAATCTAGAAGAATAAATTGTAAGGCTCGGAAAGGAGCTTGAAAAGAGCTAGAATGAATTAAAGATGAGGAGCAAATATGAAAGCAAGACTGAAGCCTTGGACAAGATGTTGAGTAATCAGAAGCACTCAAAAGATACTAAAGGTATAGGATTTTAAGAGGGAAAAAGTTCCAACATCAAAGACACACCTTGCAAGGAGATAAAATTTACTTCTTCAAGTGAAAGTTAAGAAAAACAAACCTTTATAATCAGCAAAGCTACTGAGAAGAAGACCTATGCTGAAGCTATTAGAAATCAGCTTGTGAACTGAAATGCTCAAAATTTGAACCAGAAGGCTCACTCATTGTACCAGAATGCAGATCCTAAAGGAAATCCCAAGGTTGATAATGAAGGGTTCACTAAAGGCAATAACGTGAGAAGAAGACACCCGATGAGACAAAGGTTTGTCGGTCCAAAGAGACAAGATTGGTATGTACCCAAATTCCATGGCTACTGTCACCAGTGTAATAAGTTCGGACATATAATTATTGATTGTAGTTTGATGCATAAGCCCCCTCATAGTTTTGAAAGTAAAAATCCATTTGTTGCATTCCAGAAAATGAATGTTATTTTTTATCAGTGTAATGGGTTTGGTCATAGGAGTTATGAATGTAGGAGAAGTGTGTCGGTGTCCTACAATAGTTTTTCAAGTTCATCTTTCAATGCCAATGTGAAATGCTATCATTGTCAAAATTTTGGCCATATTGCAAAGCATTACAGACTCAATACATCTAAGAAAAAGAAATCAGTACTGGATCAAAGACTAGAAGCAAAACCGGAGCAGAGAATCGCAGTAGACAAGAAGAAGGAAGCCAAACAGTTTTGGGTAGAAAAGGATAAGAATAAGGCTAAGTCAAGTCTGATTGTCTAAACTGCCCTGCATGCAGAAAGAAGAAATTTATGGGTATTTGATAGTGGTTATTTTGATCACATGACTAGAGACAAAACGAAGTTCATCAAGTTTGAAGATTGGAATGGAGGTTCAGTGAGGTTTGGAGACAACTCGTCCATCAAGATAAAAGGCAAAGCTACTCTGAACATAGATGGAAAATTAAGAGCACATGATGTATACTATGTGGAAGGTCTAAAGAATATTTTTCTAAGTGTGAGTCAAATGTGTGACAAAGGATACAAGTTCACTTTTGACTCTATCGATTGTTAGATAAGAAAGGAGAGTACTAGGCAGATTGTTGTAGAAGGAAAAGGGACCTGGATGGAAATGTATACAACCTCAAAGAATTCTTCGAATCCTAATGCTTGATGGGACAAGTAAATGAGAGCTGGTTGTGGCACAAAATATTAGGCCATATAAACTTTGATAATTTGGTTAAGGTGAGCAAGAAAGGCTATGTGAGACATATACCATAGATCACCAAACCGACAAGCACCTTTTGCGATGAATGTATAAAAGGTAAGCAGAGTAAGGTGACCTTGAAGACCAAAGAACATAATACCTCAAGGCCCTTAAAATTTGTGCATACTAATCTATGTGGACCAACTAGAACAAGAGCTTTAGTTGGTGAAATATACTTCATGATGTTCATTTATGATTTTTCAATAATGAAATGGGTAACCTTTTTACATGACAAATCACAAGCATATGAGAGGTTCAAAATCTTTTGGAAGATGGTTGAGAAGGAAAGTGGATGCAAGCTGAAGTGTTTGAGATTTGACCGGGGTGGTGAGCTCACATCAAATGAGTTTGAAGACTACTGTGAGAGACCTGGAATCATAATACAATATTCAGCCCCAAGGACACCACAACAAAATGGTGTTGTAGAAAGGGAAAACCGGACTATCAAGGAGATGGCGAGAAAAATGTTAAATGAGGCAAACATACTGGATATATACTAGAAGGAAGTAGTTTATACTGTTGTATATACATTGAATGGGGTTCAGCTGAGAGTAAATACCAGAATGACACCTTATGAATTGTGGTATGACTAAAAGCCATCAGTCAAACACTTCAAACTGTTTGGAAGTAAATGCTTCATCAAGAGAGATGAAGATGGTTTAGGTGGTTTTGATTCTAGGAGTGATGAAGGTATTTTCTTGGGTTACTTAACTCACAACAAGGCCTACATATGCTACAACAAAAGACTGAGAAGAGTCATTGAGAGTGTGCATGTAAGAGTTGATGAAGACTTGCATAAAGGCAGACAAACACAAGTAAACCGATATGATAACTCCTGTAATGAAGGTGAAGTGCAATCAGAAAGTGAATAGGAAGACGCACCCAACACGACCCCTAATAGATATGTGCAGAAAAATCACCCGGAAGAGAAGATTATAGGAAATAAAAAATGATGGTGTGTAGACTAGAAGAAGACTTGCATGAAACAATGAACAAGTGATTTTTTTTCCTCATGACTAAAATGGAACCCAAAACATTTAATGAGGCCAAAAAAAGTGAGAAATGGATGGATAAAATGGAAGAAGAGCTGCAACAGATTGAAAAGAATAATACTTGGGAGTTAGTTCCTAGACCAGCAGATAAGAATGTCATTGTTACTAAATGGGTCTACCGGAACAAGATGAATGAAGAAGGTAGGATTGTCAAGCATACAACAAGATTAGTGTGCAAAGGGTATTCTCAAGTAGAAGGAATTGATTTTGAATAAACATTTGCACCAGTTGCAAGAATTGGGGCTATTAAAATGTTCTTAGCATTTTCTGCCTACAAAGGATACCAAGTATATCAAATGGATGTTAAATCTTCCTTCTTGAATGGTAATTTGGAAGAAGAAATCTACATAGAACAACCAAAAGGTTTTCTACTGCATGATGATGAAACTTTTGTGTGCCAATTGAAGAAGGCATTGTATGGTCTGAAGCAGGCTCCAAGAGCATGGTATTCAATGTTAGATAAGTATCTTCGGGAGCAAGGTTTCAGAAAGGTAAATGCAGATAGTAATTTGTACATCAAAGCAGATTGACATCACATGATTATTGTTTTTTATTACGGGAAAATCAGATTTTGAAGGGACCCTGAAACCCTTTACAAAGGAACCATAAAAGATAAAATCATTAAGAAACTAAACGAGATAGACAATGAAAAAACTAGCAAAGTACTGGACAAAAGACAACACAAAAGTCCAACGCTACCAGCAACAACCAGCAAAAATAGAAAAAGACAAATTACATTACGTTTTTAAGTCATCACATGATTATTGTTGTTGCGTATGTGGATGATATAATATTTGGAGACAACAAGGATACCTTGTGTAAAATGTTTGCTGATCAGATACAATTGGAGTTTGAGATGACAATGCTTGGAGAGCTGTCATATTTTCTTGGTTTGCAGATTTCACAGCAAGATAAAGGAATATTTCTTTCAAATCAAGTATGCCAGAGATATGTTGAAGAAGTTTCAGAGGGAGGACAAAAAACCAGTTAGTACCCCCACGATGACCAGATGCAAGTTGAGGAAAGTTAATAAGTCACCGGAAGTGGACCAGACCCTATATAGATCCATGATTGGTAGTCTATTATATCTTACTGCCTCAAGACCAGATATAGTGTAGGCACTATGTATGGTGGCAATATTTCAAGCTGCACCTAAACAGTCACATATGAATGCAGTTAGAAGGATCTTCAAGTACCTACAAGGAACACTTAATTATGGCTTATGGTATCCAAAGCAAGGAGATTTCACTTTACAGGCCTATACTGATGCTGATTGGGTAAGCTGCATTTATGACCGGAAGAGCACAAGTGGTGGAGCATTCTTTTTGGGTAACCGGTTGGTTTCATGGCACAACGAAGCAGGATTCAGTCTCCTTATCTACTACCAAGGTAGAGTATATTGTTGATGCTACATGTTGTTCTTAGGTGTTATGGATGAAGCATACCCTCAAGGACATTTAGGTAGAAATATTTGACCCTATTTCTATCCGGTGTGATAACTCAAGTGCAATTAGTATTTCAAAGAATTTGGTTATGCACTCAAGGACAAAGCACATTTCCATCAAATACCATTTTCTCAGGGAGAAGGTTGCAGAGAAAGAAAGGTAGAATATGTCTCTACAAGTGAACAAGTTGTTGATATCTTCACAAAACCTCTATCGACAAACACATTTGAGTATCTAAGAAATAAGTTAGGAGTTGTCCCACCAGCTTATGGCACTTAAATGTGTATGGAGATCTATGGTTCAAGGGGAGTTCACAACTATACATCTTTTGACTCTTGGACCCTATGCTATACATAGAGGGAGAGTGTGCACCATCGATAGGTTTGAGATTTGGATAAGTTGTCTATTTAATTTGTCTATCTACAAAATTCACAATCCACTTGAGGAGGAGAGTGTATTGATGTTTGGAAAGGAGAGTGAACCAGAGTGAAGTTGATTTCTGAGCCCTTTGTCATTGTTGTCAAAAGGGGAGAAACAATGCAGTTGTGAATAAAATGTGAGTTGACATTGTGTGCTGACATCAATGCCAAAGGGGGAGATTGTTGGTATTGTGTTGTCATTGATGTCAACTGGTATGCAAGTTGATGTTACCGGTATGCAAGTAGGAGTATTGAAGATTGTTGGCATGTTGATGTCAACCGGTAAGTATGTCAACTGGTAAGCAAGAAAAGAGACAAATTGAAGGACCTGGATAATAAAATGAAAGGATGTGAAGTGTTTGCCACTTTAGTAAAATGGTTGAGGACTGTCACCGGTAAATGATAACATGTCCTAACCAACAGAACAAAGAAGTGCACGATATGAAGGTTAATTGGTTGGTGTATATCGATAGTATGTTTGGTCGTTGATCGAGTTTGAACTGACACACTCAAGTAAGTTGGATGTTGACAGAGATGTCACGTGGACTCCAGGTGGTGAACATGCAATGGTAGGTGAATAGTGCATCGGCGAGGTAGTTGTCGATTAGGTCGATATTAAATGAAGACTGCAAAAATCACAGATCGATTGCAAAGGATTGTGGCTCGAAGGAGATCGAAAGGAAGAGATTTTTTAGTGTTATGATCAAAGTAGGAGATCTGATCGTCTTGTTCAACTGGAGAAGGAAACAACTAGATCATTTATTGTGATCGACAAAATCAAGGCTGATGAACACGATCTAGTTTGCTAAATATAGCAAATGTGTATTAGAAGGATAAAAAATGGTGGTGATTTTTTATTTGTTTCAGGTTTTCAATCCAAGAAATAAGATCTTATTTGACTTGATACGGACTAAGTCAGTGAAGAAAACCCTAGGTGCGTAAAGTTTGAACTTTGTTTTTGGTGGGAAATCATGTGTATAAATATGCAGCTCAAAGACTTAAGCAATTCATATGACGTGATGAGAAAGTGTGATCATGCTAAATGAGATCTAATCAGTCTAAGTGTTGATAGTAAAATATTCAAGTGATTGAGTGTTAGAAGAAGAATCGGCAAGAAGGGTTTAACCGACAAGGTTTAAGGTAACCGATAAACTGTTACAGAGCATAGAAGTCTATCAAACTGACAAAGATTGAACTAGTAAGGTAACCGCTGAGAGTGAAGTAGAGGAGAGAGTATGAGAGGAGATCCCGCTAGGAAGAAGTTGAGTTAAAGAGGATTCAGACAAAGAGAACTGAGATCCGGTAGAGAAGAAGCAATGTGATAGAAAATAGTTCAACCGATGGATTGAATAGTTTGCAATGGTTACAAAACTCATTTCTAACAAGGTGCTTATCATTGTATTGATTTTATATCTCATTGTATTTGATTGAATGGGTTCTCTATGTAGGGGTTGGTGCTCCTTGAGTTGGTGCTCAGAATAGATCAGGGGTTGGTTCTCCTTTGGGTAGGTGCCCATAAATTGCTAGGGATTGGTGCTCCTTGGGTTGGTGCCCTAAACATTGTAAAACTGTTATTTCATTGTGAGGTTGGATTAGAGCAATAGATCTCCAACAAAATTTCTCACCGAGGTTTTTCCCACATTGGGTTTTCCTCGTATATCTAGTGTTATGTGATGTTCTCTTGTGTGTGATTGATTGTTAGTGTTTTCATTATTCTACCGGTTGCACACACACTGATTGAAATTGTTAATAATCACCAATTCACCCCCCTCTCAGTGATATCTTCTGTTCTACAGTTTTTTCCATCTTGGTTTTTCCAAGTCATATCTAGTGTTCATTGTGTGATTATTGGAATTGAAGGAATCCAAGAATACTGAGAGGGGGGGGGGGGGGGTGAATCAGTGTTTTGTCGGTAATGTAAGATTTTACCTTATTATAACATACACATATAAACCGGTAAATGGAGAAACATATAACATGAAGTAAATAAACCAGCCACATGAATGAACACCATAACACACTAAATTTATACGTGGAAAACCTCAAAGAGGAAAAACTACGATGGGATTTGTGACCCACAATACCAATTCACTGGCCATATGAAAGATATTACATAGCATGGGGGCATGCACATGCAGGAAGGCACACTGTTCAACACAAAAGAGTCTCACTGACTACAAGCTTTTGCTGAGATAAAACAGTAATGGTGAACTCACAAAATGCATCTGCAATGCCAAAAAGAGTTTCAGTTATAACTCTATTATGTACCAGTTCATAAACCCTAAACCCTTTTACCAGTATCTCCTTTCCTCTAAGAATGCTTTGCAAACCATCTACTGATAATTGCATGATATAAATTTCGCATAGAAATGACCTACATACATATCCTTCACATCACACTATTCTACTTCCTTGTCCTATATCAAAATGACCTAATAAATTGACTTATATACCCTTTACAAACAATATGCCTTATGTCAGCTTACAATACATTATAAAAGATATTTAATGTCGGCCCTACACAATAATTACAAAATAATTTTACAAATAAAACCTTTCGGATCCCAAACCGATGTCGGCTTCACTGAAGTGCATGATGTCGGTGCCGATGCCAATGATGACCCTGATTACTCCAATGTCAGTATCTGTTGGTATATTCCTTCTATAGAATCTTGTTGCCATGAATGACAACATATGAATCCAATGAGTGTCAATTGCTAACAATCTCCCCCTTTGGCATTGATGGCAACACTCATGTAAAAAATGGATTCCCTGCCAGTTCAACTAAAACTGAAACATGAACTGAAACATGCTCCCCCTGAGCTGATTGACTATGTTTGCAATATACTCTCTGTCTGATATCCTCCCCCTATGATTATATACATATTTTTTACATACATATACTCCCCCTTTGGTATCAATGCCAAAGACCGGTGAAAGAATTGAAAGAATTGTTAGGAATCTGTGCAAAAGAATGAATAATTACAGACTACTTACTGGAGCTTGACCAATTTCAAGATTTCCATATAAGATTTTTCTATTAACTATATATAGGTATCCCAACCGGTTTTGAATGTTTCAGATATGGATACAAGTCCACTCAGTAAATGTGCAAGTGATTCTTTCTCAGTGACTTGTGCCGGTGCGGGCTTCGCAAGCATATCCATGCATTCCTTCTTATGTACACCAAGTGAATCCAATCTTGGACTCACCAAACCTCTAAGACTCCTTGCTCTTTGAATGATCTTGTCTGTTTCCTTTTGAAAAGAAAAAAATTGGCTCTCCAAAGTCAAAATTTGTCCATCAATAGATGTTGTAAGTGAACTTAGTCCATCAAAAGAATTAGCAATATTAGCTATCTTTTCTTGTAACTCCTTTATTCTCTTATCTACATTTGTTGTAAGAATCTCTATATTACAACAGACCATGTAGATGTTACTACACTGTTTCAAAGAATTTTCAATAAGCATAGGTTTCTCTTCAATCTTCCTCTTTTCTGTCTCAATAATTTGGTCAAAAGAGGATTTCTTACCCAAAGTAAATCTTTCAAGTGCTTGACGGTCGAAAATCTGCTTTAATGATTGAAAGTTTTTAGAGATGTGCTTTGTCAATACCTTAAGCTTGCTGGAAGGGCTTGCTTCATTTTCAATCATACCATCTGGAATCAATCTATGCAAAACTGTTATTGACTGATCTGTTATTCCTTTGTTTGTAAATCCCTCCTTCATTAGGTTTTGAGCAACCATCATTATTAGCTCTGTGGGACTCATCTCTATGATGGATTTCTTCTCAACTTGAGAAATTTCAATTGCCAAAATTTTGTTGAGGAATCAACTGTCGGTTTAGTACTGGGTGTTTTATCAGTCTCCTCTTCCTTTTCTTCTCCTTATCTTCTTCCAGTGTATCCCTTTTCTCATCCTCTTTTGCACCGGTGGCTTCGCCACTTGGTGTAGTATCTGTTATTGTCGATTGATTATTATCCACAATATTGTCTATATCCTGTACATTACCTATTTTACCTTGCTCATACTGTACAAATGTTGTCTATGTCTGTATAGTCTATACACATCAATTTTAGGTTTATCTATCGGTTCATTCAAAATTTGATCTGAACTTCCCAAAATTCCTTTTCCTTTTGATCTATCCAGAATGGTGGGAGTTGTTGTCTTAACAAATTCTTCTTGAGAAGTAAGGAAATCAGGATTCTTTTGGAAGAATTTAGCCCAACCATATCTGGTCTCATTTATTATTTCATTGACTCTACCCATTATTAAGCTTATTTGTCAGGGTTTGCTGCTAAAGATTGTTCTATTTGCAACTTCTATACATATTTTCATTTCCTCAATATTTATAGTACCACAAATGCCTAAAAGTTCAACTTGTTTAATCTCTTTGTCCCTCTTGATTGCATCTAATCTCCTTGCAACCAACTTATTATACAATGATAAAGGAATTTCCTTCAAAATTTCTACCAAAGCCTTCTTATATATGTCTAAATGTAACAAAATTGCTTCTTCCATTTCATTTTGTTCATTGTCATCTAAATGCTTATAGAAATTTGACACATTCTTCAAAATTCCATCTTTAGTTACCTCATCTATTAATTCTGCACAAGTCATTGGGGGGATGATGGTAACATTACCAAATTCAATTGCTTCATCTATCTCACTCTTTTTCTTCTTCTTGCTGGGGGTTGCAAGAGCAGATGGAGCAGGCTTCCTCTTCTGAGTAGGTTTCCTTGCCGGAGGTGTGGATGTTGTTGTTACCTTTCTTACTAGCTTCCTCCTTGGCTCCACCTTCTTCTCTTCTATCGGAGGCTTGTCAGCTTTCTTCCTCTATACCCTTCTGAATGCAAGAGGTTGATTATCCTCTGTATCAAAGTCAGAAGTGATAGGAGATATGAAATTTGTTGGCCTCTTTACCTTGGGAGCACTTTTCACTAGAGTTGTTGCAACTGCCATTGCCGATTGATCTATCAGTTTAGATCCAGAACCTAGTTTTGTATCTATCCTGTGAATTACATTTTGAATGAAGGCAGACATTTTGTCTATTTTCTTTTCCCTCCTTTTCTTGTTGAAACCAATTTTAACTTCAAGAGCCTCTCCTATGCAGTACCAAAGTGTTCAACCTTATCATTTAAAGGAGCATCAATCAACATTTTAGCATATAGTTCCAGAATGTTATCATCAACTTCATACACCAATACAGTAACCCATATTGTTCTAGGTTCCACCGCTTCCATGAGGGTCTCATATATTTTTACCATGAAGCAGATTTCAATGGAGTATTTCTCCATAATGTGTTTGGAGATTCTCTCCCTCAGTCTCATGTTCTCTTGAAAAGATTTAAAGAATTCCCATAACTTCTCATCCCTGTTGCTACCAAGACCGGTGATTGCATCTTTAATCTACATGCCTACCAGTATGTCATGAGCCCATCATTTCTTTTCCAAACTCGGTAGCTCATTCATGAAATACGACATCAAGCAGACAATAAGATTGCCACACCGGATTGTTCCTTTCTTAGCACCTTAAATTTTTCCAAGATTTATTATTAATTCATTTCTTAACCATTCACTTTCCATCATTATTTATCATTTGATATGCAACATGGATACAGGAACTGGTAGCAGAGTTCAATCAACTTGATTGTGTTACCTTGTAGCTGATGATCATGTTGGAAAATTTTACATCTATATCTTTAATGGTGCTTATCCTCATTGACCTTCCATCATGGGTTGCATCCGAGAGCTTTTCAACCTCAGTGTTGGAGATCTTCTTCCCTAGTCCCTGCCCGACTTTGGGTAAGTCGGTGACCACCTGAATTGCTTCTTTGGTGATCATGTGAGGCCAGTCCAGCCAGATGAATTCATTATGGACCCTGCTCAGAACATATCTAATCATTTCGTCCTTGAATTCTAATATGTATAGGATTATGATTAACCCTAGGTCTTCAATGATTTGATATTCTGGCTTGATTGTTTCAGAGCTGCCTAGTATCATAGATTGATACATTCCCTTGATTTCCTCGGTGCCTAAATCCTCCAAAATGTAGTGAATATAAGACCTAACATCTTCCACATAAACTACGACATCAGGAACCCTCGAGAATGCGCCAGTAGAGTCTTCCTTCATTGCAATTTGAGGAACTTCCTTGAAAGCAGGTCTAAGCCTATCCTTAACCTCAACAATAGTGGGATTAGCAATGAAGGTAGGAGTAGATGATGATTCAGATGCCATTTCAAAGAAATACCTGGATAACAATCACCAATTTGAAATATCTTGATCACTTCTCAGATAACTGCTGGAAACCCTTTGAATGCCTTTTCTTTCTCTTGATCGCCTATGATTCGCCTTTGCTTCACTCTTGTTTGATTGAGTGCTGGGTGAGTGAAAATGAGTTGATTTTCCATTTTTATCAATGAGTAAACCCTAGTCCTTTACTGTTATAAATTCTTAATGGTGCGCCCTACCGGATGTCAATTTCATAGTTTTATACCAGAAAAACCTCCATCAATGATCAATACAACTTTCCAAATCTCTTCCGGGGAATATACAAGATTTGCAATGAATTTGCCAACCCCTAAGGCATCTGCCTTAGTTACCGGTTGAATGTCCTGCCGATGTAGGAATGCTCTTTTCTACTGGTGGAGTTACTGGTGTAGTTGCATCTCCACTTGGTTCTTTAGGCTTTCTAACCCATCTCTTGGTGTGATCTTGTTGTAATTCATCTACCTTTTGCTTTCCTTTCTCATTTTCTTTGTCATTGCTAACCGATTTAGTCTTGCTTATGCAGTACTTAGCAATATGACCTATTTTATTGCATGCATAACATGTAACATTGTTCTTTTGAATTGCTTTGACATATTTGGTGTCATTCCTTGACCTACACTGGTTATCCAAATGTCCAAAATTTCCACATGCATGACATTTAACATTCATTCTGTAATCTTCTAACTTATGACCATATTTCTTGCAATTTGTGCATTGACTGGGAACTGAATTGTAGTTTTGATTTGCTCTATTTTTACATTGTTTAGCCATATGCCCAAATTTATTACAAACAAAACATCTACCATTGAATTTGTAAGCATTAGATTGCCTTGTTAGTTTCCTCTAGTCTGATGAGTTTTGCATACCGATTGTTTGATCTTTATTTGCAGTACCGGAGCTTTCACCTTGTTCAAATCCAAGTCCTCTAGAATCATCACTCTGCCTTTGTCTTTTCAATAAATCATCCAACTATGCAGCACTAATCCTAACTTTTTCTTTATACTCACTTGCAGTAGTTAGATCATTTCTCAAAATAATTATTTGTCTTTCAAGCTCTTATTCATTATTCCGGGATTGTGCCAAATCAGTTCTCAACATATCATTCTCATGAGCCAATCTGCCACATTCTTCAAATTTGTTCTTCAGAGATACAACAAGATTTTCTTCCTTCTTCTTTTTGTCCTGAATATCTTTTGACATCCTCATAGTCAGGTCTTGCATTTCATTCTTTATGAGCATGTTTTATTGACTCAACTTCTGATATTGTTCCTTAAGTGCATTTTTCTCTTCATCATCCTGGTTTTGCAAAAGTTCCTTCCTCCTAGCTCAAGTTGATGTAAACCTTTCTTGCAGAACAAGAATGAATTCATTAGCAAAATTGAATTCATCTTGCATCTTTAAGTTCTTCAATCTTTCAACATCATAAGCCTCAAGTGTCATCTCATGTTGCTTCTCCATAGCCATATTCAATGATTTTGGTTTCAGGATCTTCCTCAAGCTATTAAAATTCCTTCGAGGCACCGGGCTTTGATACCAATTGTTGGAATTGAAGGAATCCAAGAACACTGAGAGGGGGGGTGAATTAGTGTTATGTCGGTAATATAAGATTTTACCTTATTATAACATTCACATATAAACCGGTAAATGGAGAAACATATAAAATGAAGTAAATAAACCAGGCACATGAATGAACACCATAACATACTGAATTTATAAGTGGAAAACCTCAAAGAGGAAAAACCATGGTGGGATTTGTGACCCACAATATCAATTCACTAGCCATAAGAAAAATATTACATAGCATGGGGGCCTGCACATGTAGGAAGGCACACTGCCTAGAGCACATTGCTTAACACAAAAGAGTCTCACTGACTACAAGCTTCTGCTGAGATAAAACAGTAACGGTGAACTCAAAATGCATCTACAATGCCAAAAAGAGTTTCGGCTATAGCTCCATTATGTACTGGTTCATAAACTCTAAACCCTTTTACCGGTATCTCCTTTCCTCTAAGAATTCTTTACAAACCATCTACTGATAATTGCATGATATAAATTTTGCATACAAATGACCTACATACATATCCTTCTTATCACATTGTTCTACTTCCTTGTCCTATATCAAAATGACCTAATAATTTGACTTATATACCCTTTACAAACAATATGCCTTATGTCAACTTACAATACATTACAAAAGATATTCAATGTCAACCCTATACAATAATTACAAAATGATTTTACAAATAAAACATTTCGGATCCCAAACTGATGCCGGCTTCACTGAAGTGTAGGATGCCAATGTCGGCGCCGATGATGATCCTGATTACTCCAATGCCGGTATTTGCCAGTGTATGCCTCCAATGCTGGTATATGTTAGTATATGCCTTCTATAGAATCTTGTTGCCATCAATGACAACATATGAATCCAATGAGTGTCAATTGCCAACAGTTATATGTTATATTTTTATGTTTTTTAAGTTATATTTGTCTTAGTTAATTCTATTGGTTTGGATCTAGATGTGAAAAGATTAAAGTAATTCTTTTAAGTTATCTTTTGATTCATCCCTTCCCCTCTCAGTTATCAGATATTCAATAATTGGTATCGAAGCTTTGGTTCCTTGGAGAATAGCTTAACTGCTTGAGGTAGATCTTGATCCGATGGCACATAAATTGACTATTCCTATCTTTGAAGGATTTGATTACAAATTCTAGAAAGTGAAGATGAGAGGCTACCTGATATCTTTAGGGTACAATACTTGGAAAGTAGTGGAAACTAAGTATGTTCAACCGACAAATGGTCTTACCACTCCAGATGAGATTCAAGCTTATTAAGAGAATGAAAAGGCAAGGTATGTTATCTTTAGTTTTTTATCTAAGACTAAATTGATAAAGGTTATTTCATTGAATACTGCTTATGAGGTTTGGGAAAAGTTGAGAGATATCTATGAAGGAAATGACATAGTCAAATTATCAAAGAAGCTAACAACTAAATGCAGATATGAGAACTTCAAAATAGAAGAAGGAGAGGACATAACTAGCTATTTTCAAAAGGTTGATAGTATGGTAAATGAAATTAGAGAAGTTGGTGGCACCTTGACAGACGAAGACATAATACAAAAGATCTTGACGTCCCTACTGGAAAGTTATAGTGACAAGATCTTGGCTATTAAAGAAACCTATGATCCAAAGAAGTTCACTAGAGAACAACTTTATGGTACTCTATCAATATTTGAGATAAGAAAGTTTGGAAAAGAAAAAGTTAAGACTGAATCTTCATTTAAAGCCTCTTACGAAGATTTGAAAGATGAAAGTTGAGATGGGATAGAAGCAAACTTTGTAAGGAGATTGAAGAAAGGCACCAACAAATACAAAGGTATGTTACCTCTTAAATCTTTTAGATGTGGAAAGATTGGTCATATTGCTACTAGGTATCCAGAAAAGGGTTCAAGACAAAAATCTAGATAAAGTAAAGGAAAATTTAATAAGAGAGCAAATTATGTCAAAGATGATGCTAGCATTTCAAATGATGAATCAGATTATGAAGATGGTGATTGTTTGTTCTTGGTAGAAAGAGATATACCTAAGATTGATATTCCTAAGATTGTTGCTACTGATTTGTATGCTAGAAGAGATAGAAATGAATGGCTGAGTGATAGTGGATGTTCAAATCATATGACTGATAGTGGGAATCGGTTCTATTTATTTTGATGGAAAGCATAATACTGAAAATGTTTAATATGTGAGGGATTTGCATCATAATCTTTTGAGTGTTGGACAAATGTGCCAAAATGGTTATAATGTTGTTTTTTAGGATGATGGTTGTGAGATTCAGAAAGGATCCAGAATTGTTATTGTGGCAGGAAAAAGAACTGGTGGAAACATGTATCTGTTAGAAGGAGCTATGAAGCATTTTTTTTTTAATCTCAGATCAATGATAGCTGGCTATGGCACCGAAGGATGTGTCATATCAATTTTGAAACTTAGTGAAGATCAGTTCATCAAGTGCAATGAGAGATTTTTGAGGGTGACCAAACCAAATAACAACATTTGCAAAGAATGTCAAGTTAGAAAGTAGACAAGAGGAACATACAAAGGAAAGGAGCATTCATCCACCAGATTGTTGGATTTAGTCCATATCTACCTATGCGGTCCGACCAAAACAAGGAGTATACCAGGTGAGAAGTATTTCATGTTATTGATTGATGATTATTCTAGAATGTCATGGGTTGCATTTTTGAGAGAGAAGTCAGAGGCATTAGAGAAGTTCAAAATATTCAAGGCTAAAGTTGAAAATGAAATTTATAAAAAGATTAAGTGCTTGAGGTCTAACAGAGGAGGAGAATTTACTTCTGATGAGTTTAACAACTTTTGTGAGAAACATGGTATTAGATGACAGTTGTTGCACCAAGAACACCTTAGTAGAATGTTGTAGTGTAAAGGATGAACTGAACAATTCAAGAGGCAACCAAGACAATGATCAAAGGAGTAGAACTCCCAGAAGTCTATTGGAGAGAAGTGACACATACTGCAGTCTACACTCTTAACAAAATTCTATACCAAAAAAGACATGGAAAGACATCTTATGAGCTATGGAATGGTAGAACTCTGACAGTGAAGTATTTCATGGTATTTGGAAGTAAGTGCTACATCCAAAGAGATGAGGATAATCTTGGAAAATTTGACAGCAAAGCTAATGTAGGCATTTTTCTAGGATAGTGTGCAAGGAGCAAGGCATACTAGTGTTACAACAAAAGGTTGAACAAAATTGTTGAATATGCAAATGTGAATGTTGATGAAGACACTTCTAAAGAATTTAAAAAATTGGCAGGATATGAGTCTGATGAACCAAATGATAGAAAAAGGGAAGAAAATGAAGCTCAGGAAGCTCTGACATCTACATCTAAGACACCAAGATATGTCTAGAAGAATCATTGAATGGATCAGATTATTGGAGATAAGAATAAAGGTATCATTACAAGAAGCAAAGCAACTCAAGAACAAGTCTTGTTATGTTTACTTTCAGAGATTCGGCCGAAATCAGTAGAAGAAGCTTGCAAATATCAGAATTGGATGAAGGAATTGAAAGAAGATTTGTATCAAATTGAGAAAAATCAAACATGGGAATTAGTTAATAGATCGACAAATAAGAATGTGATAGAAACTAAGTGGGTATTCTGGAATAAGGTGGATGAAGATGAAAAGGTTGTGAGCTACAAAGAAAGGTTGGTTTGAAAGGGTTATACTCATATTGAAGGTATTGATTTTGAGGAGATATATGCCCCAGTTGCATGGATGGAGGCAATCATAATGTTTTTAGCTTTTGCAACTTTTAAGGATTTAGAAGTTTATCAGATGGATGTGAAATCAACATTTTTTAATGGAGAATTGAAAGAAGAGGTTTACATTGAACAACCAGAAGGATTCAAGTTGAAAGATGATCTTAATATTGTTTACAGATTGAAGAAGACCATGTATGGATTGAAACAAGCACCTAGAAATTGGTCTGGAAGGATAGATAAGTATTTAATTGATCAAGGATTTCAGAAGGGTTCAGATGACAACAATTTATATTTCAAAATTAATTTAGGTAAAATGTTAATTGTTGTAGTGTATGTTGATGATATAATTTTTGGAGTAAATGAAGGTATGTGCTGAAAATTTACCAATGAAATACAAAAGGAATTTGAGATGTATATGATTGGTGAGTTGAATTTATTTCTTGGATTGCAAGTAAATCCAAATGATAAAGGAATTTTCATTTCTCAGTCTAAATACATTAAGGAATTGTTGAAGAAGTTTGGGTTAGAGAACTCCAAACTAGAGTGTACACCTATGACCACCGGATGTAAATTAACAAAAGATGATAAGTCCCCTACTATAGATGCGAGTCAGTACAAAACAATGATTGGAGGACTGAACTATATTTGATTTCTACTAGACTGAATATCATGTATGCAGTCTGTTTGGCAGCTAGATTTTAGCAAGAATCGAAAGAATCACATGTTGTGGTAGTAAAAAGAATTTTTAAATATCTAAAAGGAATAATGGAGTTTGGTTTGTGGTACCCTAGAAGTTCAAATTTCACTCTAACAACTTATACCGATGAAGATTGGGCTGGAAGTGTTGATGATAGGAAAAGTACAAGTGGTAAAGCATTCTTTCTTAGCTCCCGATTAGTTTCTTGGTCAAGTAAGATGCAGGATTTTGTCTCTTTATCTACAGTTGAAGCAAAATATATTACATCTTCATGTTGCATACATATTTTATGGATGAAGCAGATTTTGAAGGATATTGGTGTAACATTTAATGAACCTATCTCTATCATTTGTGATAACACTAGTGCAATAAACATTTCTAAGAATCTGGTACAACATTCCAGAACAAAGCACATATCCATTCAATATCACTTCTTGAGGGGAAAGGTGTTGGATAATAAAGTCAAACTTGAGTATGTACCTACAAAAGAGCAGATTGCAGATATATTCATGAAGGCATTATGTGAAGATACATTTGAGAATATCTAGTAGAAGTTAGGGGCATTACCCTTCCTAGTGTGAATTGATATATATTTGGATGTGCATTAGTTCTGTGAACAACTTGAACATTTCTATCTAGACTAATGTTTGGGTGCTTCTTCTTAGGGGGAGCAGGAGTAAGTTTCTTAGGGGGATTTATGCCCGCCTTTATCCTTGATGTCAAAGGGGGAGAGATCTTGAGAGTTCATGAGATTCAAATTATTGAGTAGTGCAGAGATTGTTTTGTTTGTTGATGATAGATGTTGTCATCAATGACAAAGGGGAAGATTGTTGCAGATGTGATGGTGATGATGTTGAGTGGTTGTCATTGATGTCAACATAACGGTTGTCATTAATGTTCTTGGTATTGATGATCTAGAATATGTGTTCTTAGAATCTTTGGTGCTCTAGAAGATGTGTTGGTAGATCAGATGTGTTGATTATGACCCATATATCTTTGGTTATCGAATATGGTATTGATCGATGGTATTCATGTATATCTTGGTCCCATTCTTATTTTTGTTATTTTGGGTAATGGTGTTTGGGTCCGGATTAAGTCCAAAATTCAAGGATGTGTAGTGGCTTTTCGTGTAGCATGCTAGTCATGTTTTTGGGTCTAGAATTTTTAATGATTATAATGTGTTGATCAGATAGTTGATGTGTGTTGTAGTATGGTCTACTTCTCATTCCTTCCCACCACTAGAATGTTTAGTGTTGACCTAGCTTGGTTGACTTGGAAGAGTGGTTTTTGGAAGATAGTATATATACGAGGATGATCTGATTGATTTAGATATAGAAAAAGTGTGACATTAATTTGAAGATATGTGAGATTGGAAATGAAAGATATGACTATTGGTGATATGTGAGAGTGTTTTGTTTTTGAGGCACCGAAAGAAATCTCATGCTGCAAATTGTGTTTCAGTGGTGGATTATTTCTTTCTTTCTTTCTCTCTTTAGTAGTGGGCATTTTGGCAGTGAACCGCCCTTTGTAAAAATCACCTTAGCCGGTGTCACCTTAATCGGTGTTTTATATTAAGAACTAACATCCTCTGTAGTTTTTCCCTTCTTGGGTTTTCCATGTCATATTTGGTGTTCATTGTGTGGTCTATTATATGTTTATACTTTTCAAGTTATATTTATGTTAGTTAATTCTATTGGTTTGGATCCAGATGTGAAAAGAATAAAGTAATTTTTTAAGTTATCAACTCATTCACTACCCCCCACTCAGTTGCATGGATATTCAACACTTACACTCAATAAAATGATGTGCATGTTTGAATAATTAATTTTACGTAATAAAAATTAGGTTTCATGACAAACTAGGGATATGTAGTATACTATTGACCCTATTCACTCATCCATTAGGAAATTGAATTATGACTTTTTCACAACTAATTATTTTTTTAATGAGAGTGATCTCAAAGGTACATCATACCATCATATTCTTTATATTTAAAAAACTAGCCTTGATGTGAGGTCATGTGGAAAGAGACACAACTTTATCAAAGATTAACCAACTAATGCATGTCTAGCTAAGGTCATGACAAAACCATTACCATTGTCAAGGGGGGAATTTTGGGACTCATAATCAAAATCATTCTTGTTATTTTTATTTTTTTTCCTTATATTCTCTTTTGAAATGGCTAAGTTTACAACAATTTCAATATTTTGCCTGGGTCTTATCAAGATTTTTGGATCTTCCATAAGATTTGGATTTAAATTTTTCTTTCTTATTACCTCTCTTTCGATCTTCTACAAACAACCAAGGTTTTCTTGGTTGAGTCAATTTTTTTTCTTAGCATATTCTTTAAAAGTAATGATGCAACTGCCTCATCCATTTTAAATTTAGAGGTAGTATTCTTGATTGCCATCACCAAGTGATACCACAGGTCTAGGAAAGAACATAATAAAAAAATTCCATCAATGAGGTGCAATTGAGTAACAATCATGTTGAAAGCATTCATTTACCTTTCCATGTAACCATCTTCCTCCATATTAAGGTTATACTACCTAAATTCTTCTAGAGATCTATAACATTGGCTTCAAGTTATATATATTCAAAAATATTAGTATACCAAAAGAAGCTTAATGAAACCTTGCACTTTTCTAATCTTTTTGTGATAAAATAAGTTTGAACCTACATATTGTATCTATAGATCTATGTCTATGAGCTCTTCCCCCATCACGAGCTTCAAAAGATAAAAATTTGTGCATAAGAATTCATTTCCATCCTTAATGTGCTTTCCATTTCTCTTGCAATGAGATTTTCTATGCAAGTTCCCACTCAACCCAAGATTAGTATAAAAAAAACATTGTCCTCAAAATCTAGAATATGAGTTGATCATGTTTACACACAAAATGAAAGGAAATACATGTGTTTTATGCTCCCTATAGTGATCCATGGGAAGAGACATGTACAAGAATTAAACTAGCCTTAAATTTTAAAAGAAATAAATAAATAAATAATACAATAAAATTGGTTTATTTGGGGAAATCCCTTTTGGGAGAAAAAACCCTCTCTCCAATGCAAATCAACGTATTATTTGGTAATCAAAGGTTACAATACATTTGTAAAGTTAAAGATTTTATAGAGTGTGTGAGTAAAAATGTGAGTGTGAAATAAAGATGATTGAAATAACAAAGATAACAACCTAACACACACAAATTATTCAAACACCCAAGATTAGGACGTTAAAAAGGAATAAACGAAGCATAATTGACAAAAAACAAATAGAAAAGCAAACTCCATTTTGTTCCTTTGATTTGATGTGTTCTCGATTCGGTGCTTCTAAGGGTGCTAGATGTGCTCCATGATGATGAGTATGCAAGCTAGATTAAGCTAAAATGAGATGCAAAGTGTATGGATGTGAGTAATTAAGTTGGCATTATAATGGTATGAAAATGAAAGTGGATGGATTGTGAAGGAAAATGAGAGGATTAAATAGGCGGAGATGGGAGAAAAAGAGGTATGAAAATGAGGCACTTGTCCTTGAGAATGTCAAGTGTCATGGATGGAAATGACAAGTGTCCTTGAGAAGGACAAGTGTCATGGAAAATAATGACAAGTGTGCTTGAGGACACATGTCTATTTGAAAGAGAGAAAACCAAATAAGAAGTTTCCATCCCAAATTGAAAATATTTCCAAATATCAAGATAATGAGGATATTTTCCCAGATTTTAAAAAATTTCCCCAAATATTAGGAAATTCAAGATATTTGGGAATGTGTACACATATGGTGAGGGAAAGAGGATAAAGTTGACTGAATGAGACACTTGTCCTTGAGAAGGGCAAGTGTTATGGATGGAAAAGACAAGTGTCCTTGAGATGGGCAAGTGTCATGGAAAAGAATGACAAGTGTCCTTGAGGCGACATGCCTATTTGGGAATGAGACACCCAAATTGGAAGGTTCTATTCCAAAAGAGATTACAAAATAGAGATATTCCCATGGTTTAGGATATTTGGGATATTTTCCCAAATTTTAGGAAATGCACACATATGATGAGGGATAAGGGATAGGATTGACTAAAACCCTTGGTTAGTTAGGTGGGTAAGGCTAGAGGAAGGGTTAGAGTTAGGAGACATGTGGGGAAATAGAATTAATTAATTAATTAAATGAGGGAATATTAGGAGGAAAGGACAAAAGTGAATTAAATAATCAAATTGGGCATTTGATTTATTTAATAAAAAAATGGTCAAATTTAATTAATTAAATTATTTATGATTGTCAAATAATTAATTAAAGGAGGACTATAGCGTAGTTAATAAGATTAATTAGCTAGGAGGGAACAATAATTAATTAAATAATGCATAATTATTTAATTAAAGACACACTCAAGATAGCTAAATTCAATCAATTAAATTAATCAAATTTAGGTGTCTACATAGAGTATCAACAACTAAAGATTTGGAGTCATTTTGGTATTATCAAAGCCTCCATCTCAAGCATGTAATAAATAAAAGTGAAAATATATGAAACCACAAAAGGAAACTAGGAAATATTGAGCTAAAACCACCCAAAATATGGTGCCCAAATTGTAAGATGGGTCTATAAGCTAAAATTAATATATTGCTTCCACTTGCCATAAGTTTGTCATAATCCACTTATCAACTTGGTCGCTCCATTTTGTCCCCATTATTTTTTATTAGAAATATCTTATGACACATCATAATATGCACTCTAAGTTGGTCAACAAGTGTATCTCCATACAACTCTTTTATGTGTCATAGATGTTTTTACATTTCTAATGTGAAAGAAACAACTTTCAAAGGTCATAACATTTTTTTTGAGAGGCCATTTGTACTAGTATGTGGTAGTTGATCATGCTATTGGGCTTGAATTTTGGTGACTTTGACAACTTTGTTTTCCCTCCAAATCAATTAAAAAGGACTGTAGGGGGGACACATCCCCTCTTATGGGGCTCGAGTGGATTATCCCTCTAGTAGGGGCTTGGGGGCAATGCCCTCAAAGTAAAAATTGCCCAATATTTAATAAAGGAGTCAATTGTTAGTTTGTTATGTAAATCAAACTTTTTAAATCACCAAAAAGGCTTGATAAATAAGTGGTTGTAAAATGTAAAAGTCATGAAATTATAATTTGTTTCTTCATTGGATAATAGAAGAAAGTGGATGATTGTTTCTTTGTGGATGTAGCACATATTTGGTGAACCGTTTTAAATCTACATGTTGTGAATTGTTATTTTGTCTCTTTTTTTATAAAATAATTAATATTGTTTATTGCTTTGGTATGCTTGGATCTTAACAATTTGAGCCCCCCTTTTTAAAGTGTAGAGGTAAAAAACAACGCATTGGGAATTAAAAAATAAATGCCAAAGAACCCAAAATATTTGTTTTTATAAAAAATAACTTGCGTAGCCTCAATTTTCCTGTTTAAATTTTATATTAAAAATATTTGCATTTTTTGCATTCTTAATTTTAGGAGTAAGGTTGAGACACCTTTCCTAACACATACTTTCACCTAAAAAATATGGTCAAATAGAAGTGATTAACATGAACTCGGTACAAATCAATAGGGGGTACAATACTATCCCACAACATGGGATGAATCACCTATATTCAACATTATTATAATAGAGTATCACGTTCTTCTATTAATAAGTCAACATTTGAAGCATGTTTGGGAAATTTGGCTTCTACACTTGATGTAGCTTTTGATAAGAAATTTCAACAAGTATAACAAGATAATGAGCCGACTAAAACATCAAAAGATGATGAGGATTGTAGAAATTAAACTTAAGGTAAAAGAAAAATTAGAAATAACACAACTAATGTATAAATAAAAGCACGATCAACATGGGAAGGAATAAATACTTAAGGTATGACCCTAGAGAAGAAAAGGTTGTGAGTACAGTCAAATAAAATTAAACCATTAAGATATGAACCCTCATAATTTTTTAGTTCACAGGTGAAAATGTTTTCAAACTAGATCTCCCTCTTTTTTGTGAAGATGCATTTAGTTGTGAATTATTAGTACTTGTAGCTATATGAGCTCTCCATGCTAGATAAAGAAGAAGAACATGTACTGCACTCTTTAGAAAATTTGGGTGTGGAAGAGCCATGCTCATTAAGTATGTGATGCTATAAAAGAAGATATAGAAAACCAAGAATATGCTCTACAAATCATGGAAAGTTAGACTCAAAGATCAAAAGATCAACCAAACAAGAAGCTATTTCATAGAAAGAGTGGGAGAAGTATTCTCCACCTAATTTATCATTTATCTATTGTACGATAAAAAAAAATTTAAGAAAGGGATTTGTGATCCAAAAGGATTTCAAAAATGTATTTGGAACATGGAACTTAAATGGTAAAGTGAATTTAGATGCATGACTATAGCTAGGATAGGGAAAGAAGATCATACAAACCCTTGGATATGATGGTGATTGTGTTAGAATCTAGAATCAACATTTATGGTATATTCCACCCATAGTGCATGCTCTAGATTTTCTTGGGATCAAGGGAACTTTGTTTTCATAAGAAATCTATATAAATGGAGTTGTATTGGTTTGTGGCGCATATTTTTGGAGTTGGTGAATAACAAAAATATGATAGGTTTTCATTGTTCAAAATGGATAGAAGATCACAAAAGAAAAGGATAATCATTTTAGTCCCACTTGGTGTAAATATTTCTTCCTAAGTAATGGACAAGATAGTAAGGCCCTTGACACTAAATACACAACAATTTTATAGGTGTTTCTAGAATATATTTGAGTTGTGTATTTTGTCTTACACGAATATTATAATTTGAACGCAATATTCACATCTCTAAAGTTAAAATTTAGTTGCAATAAGAAGAAAATTAGAGGCTAAAGCAAATTATAGGGTAGTGGTTTAATGTCAGTCAAAAACTATTTATGTAGGATTTGATTCAATCTATTTCCTAATCTACTTGTAATGTCAAAAATCGCACCCTCATAATTTCATGCCATGTATTACACTCACTTTGGTATCTGTCTTCCTAGTGTGTGTTTAGGTTAATTCAACCTTTTCCCTTAGCTTTTTCCCTCCCTAGTACTAAAGGCTTAGCTACATCTTATTATCACTTTTTATAAAAATAATGTCACATGTGTTATTTCTTTGTTTAGCCAATAGGCTATTTTAGGTGGGGAACACACCATCAAATTTGTCTTGCAAGAGTTTTTTTTCGTTTAATATGTAAATTCATTCTCAATAGGTTGAAACGCCTTACAATCTACACCACCATTTTGTACGAGAGTTACTTGTGTTTCTATATTTATCCTGAATAGATTGATGCAACAATTGTAGGAAGATTTTACTTTCTCCTTATCGTGAATAGATTGAAACAACAAGTGTAAGGAGATTAGTTTTGGCTAATCTCATTTTTTTAAATTCAATTATGGTAGGGTTTCATAAAGTTTTCATTCAAACTTTTCTCATTGTTTTACTAGCGTTGTTGACATCATTTGTGTAGAATCATGAGGTAGGTCGCTTGGCATGGTTTCACTGAGTTTAATGTTTTAGAATTTGTATGCTATCAAATCATTTTTTTGTTTCTATATATTGTATTTAATCACTCGTATGATAAATTTTCATACTAAAAATGAAATAGAATTGAGACAAGATACCTCTGTTTTTTAACCCCTTTCAAATCTGATTACATTATGCCTCAATACAAAGGTCTTTTTCTTATCACAAGCATAAACATTCTCAGTAGCAAGGCATCTCTATTTAAGAATAAAAATCCCTAAATTTAGACTAAAACTAGACCTATCTTTGGTCCATGCAATTCTCATGCATTTTATGCATTCTTCGAATAAAAGCTTGAAATTAGAAAATAAATAGTGGAAACAAATGCTATTAATAGTTAGAAAACTAACAGTCAAACTATGTGATCCACATGACAGTGCATGGCGGTGAGGGTCATGCATCATATCTCAACATTCCCCCTTGATGTTGAGACTAACAATTTTATCTCAAAGCTTTGACAAACTGGATCTTTTCTCCAAAACCTTGCAACTCAGTGTGCAACACCAATCATAGCAAGTAGTCGTCTGCTATTTGTTTCGAACATCCAAATTATGTTTGATCACTTCTTCTATTCACATGCAAACATTTAGACTTGTACAACCTTCTGAACATATTTGTTAACTTTTGCCAACAGGATCCATCAATCCAACCATAATCAATCTGCATACAACCTTTCTTAGATCGTCCATTTCTTTCTCTATTCGAACATGACTTTTCACACAGATTCTTCAACCCACAAATTGAACAAGGGTGAAGATCCCAACAATTCTCTGCTTTATGTCCTTCTCTATGACAATGTGAACACTGAATTCTTTCAACTGATTTTCACAAGAGTGTAACACTAGCAACATCAAATCTCTCTTAATTACTATATCTAAGACCTACATTCTTGGGCCTCATAATTCACTGAATGGGCTCTTGAAATCCTTGCCCATGCTTTCCCAAACCTTTTCCTTTATAACTCATTTTTTGCATCATCTTCCAACTAACATTATTTTCAAAACAACCTTTCTCATTAACATCACAAATCACACCTAGAGATTTACACATATCCTTACCTTCAACTTGACCATCTTCACCTGAACAAACTTTCGGTACATCATCCATATCAGTTGATTGATCAAGAGAACAAAGAAAATATTGTGTGCCACATGATATATCACAAACTAATGGCTTTGATTTCAAAAACTCATTTTCTTTTTCCAACAACTTCAACTTATTTTCCAAATTTTCATTCTCCTTCTTGACTTCATCAAACAACTTTAAATTTTCTTTTAATTCTCCATTTTCCTCTTTAACTTTCTCCAATTATTTTTGAAGAATATCATTATCACATGAACTTTCATAAATATCTTTTCCTAAATGCCTTATCTTTTCTATCAAATCTGAATTGCAATTTTTGACTTTGGCCAATTCATCTTTCAAAATATCCTTTTCACATACTAAATTTGCATATATATTTTTAACTCTTACTTATTTTCCCCATTGTAACAAATAAAAAAATTACATGATTCTTTAGCTGACTATGACTTCACAATCTTCGTTGATACTTGTTTGATAGCTTCACAATTTGCTTGGATCTCACAGACTTCTTCACACAACCTATTTTCTTGTAGTTGTCTTTATTACAATACAATCTTTGTTTTTTAATTATAAATTTTCTCTAATCTTCTCCCTTAAACAAACTTTAACTTTTGCTAAAATAACTTCAGGCAGCTGCTGACAAACTTTTTACACTGTGGGCTTTATAAAAACTGACTCTAAAAATTTCCTTCAATCTGCTCCCAGTTTGACTAATTCTTTGTCACCAATTCTTACATCTTTTATCTCATTAAATATTCCTCAAGACTTGTTAAGATAGCTTCTCAAATGGCTGCACACTTTCTGTTAAGAGATTCTGAAATATAATAATCTTCCTTTTAAAAAACTACCTTCACCTTTTCCTTTAGACTATGACTTGTGTTTTTTTGGCGGCTAATCAAAATTTGAATTCAACGGTTTTGTCTCCTTTCTCTTTACCGAAAGTTGTGATCTGCGATCTCCATTTCACTATTTCTCAAATCATCTTTTCGCCTTTCATGATTTATGAAAACTTAACAATGATTTTACTCAAGACTTCAACAATCCCTCGATCTTTTGCTCTCCTCTAATACCATACAAAGCCTTCTTCAAACTGTAGACATGATTCTCGTTTTCTTCTACTTCAAAACCTTGTGGTTGTTTCATATATACTTGTTGGCAACAACAATGAAGGAAAACTGAGAGGGGGGGGAATCAATTTTCATCGGATTAAACAAATTAAGCACAATCTCAAATCTAATCAACTGCAGCAAAAAGAAAGATAACAACAACACACATAACACCAATATTTTTGATGTGGAAAACCTGGTCAAGGGAAAAACCACGGTGAGACCCTACCCACAATGAGATAATACTCTGCAGTAGTATTTGTAAATATTACAATGGGGAATGCACATGAATTCAAGCACACTGCCTAGAGATCACTGCTCAAAATAAAATGACCCAAAAGGCTACAACCCTTAGGGAAGGTTCACTACCTTACAAAGATATTCAGAGTACAATCCGCTTAAGATGAACTACAAAGATAACATCTGCTAATACCTGATGACAGTTCCAGTTAAGCTCAATATATCTACCCTACAACACTTTCTGCTCAATACACCACACCGAAAGATGAATTCACTTGTTCGCACATACACCACTCTCTGATAATGCAGAATCAACACTTGCACCCAAATTACATGAATATAACACCTATTTGTACAAATCATCAACCTTGACAACAAGGTCGGCCAAACCCTCAACACCTAATTACAAAATTACACCACATGATACATAAATCAACCACCAGACCAATAAAATATCATAAACAACATAGCATAGACCCAAAATCAACTCCTCAAACATGAAACACCACCAAGAATCACGCCAAGGTCAACCACAACACGTTATACCACCAAAAATACCACATAACATGAAGAATATCATCAAACCCATGAGATCATCAAGAACATCCACAATGATCAATGTGTACCATCAAAACAAATAGTACATGATTAGGAAACACCAACAAGCACGTTAGGCTAACACTCAAGAACACTTATCAGCAACAACTTGAACAATAAAGATAACTTGCAGAGCATCAAATCATGAACCATCTGAAATGATGGTACACACAAACATCCAAAACATTCTCCCAAATCCACAACCAAAGATATAACCATACCCAAGCACAATAGATCAAACACTAGAACACTGCAACACTGAAAACAAATCTCTATACCAAAATCCTCAACTCGATCAAATCACCACTTAGCATCATGGGATCAATAAAGAATGAAGTATCTCTAGTTGATTCAGCATAGCAAATAGATAAACCAACAAGATCAACTCACCACAATAACTGGATCACCAAACAACTCTCTATAACATCAAAACATAGGAATAAGTTGACATCAATGACAACAACATATTCTAGCAGCAACAATGTCCAACAATACTTCCTCTTCTAAGTACCCATTCAAGAAGGCACTTTTCACGTCCATATGATCTATGCTCTACTTCTTCTGAGATGTTAATGAAATTAGCATTGTAATGGTCTCTTTTCTTGCTACTGGTGCAAACGTCTCTTCATAATCAATGCCATACTTTTGTGTGAAGCCTTTAACAACTAATCTTGCCTTATGTCTTTCAACACTCCCATCACTGTTAAACTTAGCCTTGTAGACCCATTTGGTGTCAATCTTCTTCTTGTCATGTGGAAGCTCTATCAACTCCCAAGTGTCATTCATGTGAATGGAATCCGTCTCTTCTTGCATTGCTTGTACCCAAACCTCATTAGTACGTACATCTTCAAAACATGATGGTTCAAAATCAACGTTGGTAAATAAAGCAAAATACATTGTCTTGCCTATTGGAGTTTCTTCATGTGTTTGATTTGTACTCCTCTAATATATATCACTCAATATACTTACCTTCCTTGTAGAAATTGGAGAAGAAGATGGACTTGAACTTGGAACTAAACAACTACATGAGGGGTTGCTTGGTGGATTTGTAGCACTTGAAATAGAAATATTAGTGGGATTCTCGTGATCAATATCATCAATAATAACAACATTCAAAATAGATTTTGAATTCTCAACATGGCCTTTTTGATGACCATAAACTCCCCCTGTAGTACCCCTACCCTAACCAATCTCTAATCTTGGTTTAATCTTGGTTAGTTTATCTTAATATAATGTTATAGTCAGATGTTTGATTTAACGCATAGCTGTTGATGTGGTTTTCACACTAGTTGTATGCAAGTTATTCGGTGTTCCTATTTCGTGGTATTAATATTGAGCTAACACTTTCATTAAGTTTATATATGTATGCATGTATGACTCTTGGTTGCAGGAGATTTCAGGTACAACGCCGCATGAGTGCGAGGTTCGTCTTGACCTGAATTCGCAGGTTTGAGTGTACCTCTTTAATCCTTAGAGTTGGATTAGGTGGTCGTAAGACCCTAGTTGACCTTAGTTGTCCTCAAGTGAGCATCGCCAGTCGTCGTCGGTTATCCCTTTTTGTTTGGGTTTGCGAGTCGTCCATTTGGTTGACCTTCTCGTTTTGCGTGCTTGGTGTGCATGGTTAAATTGATTAATTAGTCCTTAGTAATTATCTTGATTAAATATGTATTTGTGCATTAGAGATCAATGGACTAAAGTAATCGGGATTTCGTTATGTGATTTTCGTTGATATGAATTGCTTATTTTAAATTGGGAGTAAGTTCGATTAAATGACTGATTTTGAATATTAAATGCATTTTGAATATGCTGTTGAAAAGAAAGTTTTTGTATTTTATCGCAAAAGATTTAATTGTATTCTGTTGGCTTCTGAAATTAGAAAGGTTAAAATTAATTATATGAGGAAATCAATTTTGGATTTGAAAAGCAAGTTAATTTGTTGCTATAGTTAGAAAAGTATTAATTTGAGAATTATTTTTAAATAAAAATTTTAATTCCAAAAATGGAATTTTGGTCAACTCTTCCATATAACCTAAAATTTGGGGAAAATTGGAGGATGGACATTTTTGGAGAATTTTTTTTGGTTGGAAAGAAATTTTGGAGATGAAATTTGGGGATTTTGGATGGAGAAGGAGGGTTTTGGTAGCTGGAGATTGGGGTTCTTCAGCAGATCTTGCCAGGAACGCGAGATCAGGTAGGATCTAATTCTCAATTTTAGTTATTGTATAAAATGGAAATGGGGGTTTGAAGGTCTTCATGCTATCTTAGTTCCAGATTTTCCATTGAATGCCATGCTTATGAACTGATTTAGTAAATTAATTAGCTTGGCTGGGAATGTATTGAGGTGTGTTATTCCTCATTGCTGTTTGGGTGCTTGAAAACCCCTTTTTGTGTTTGGAATGGATGAATACCATCAGAGAAAACTTCATACCAAAATATATTCATTGAAATCGAATCTTATTCAAACCGAAAATTTTAATCCAAATTTGAGTTGGGTTTATTGTTTGTTTAAATACCGAACTGTGTTTTAAAAAAAAAAAAAGAAAAAAAATATATAAAAATTTGATATCAATCTGTGCGTTTTTTGTCCGAAACGGGACTGTGCGTATGTTCTTTTAAACCCTTGGTTTGGGGTTGGAGGGCAGGGAGCGGAGCTCCACCCGCTCCTCCTCCCCTCCCCCGCTCGCTTCCCCGTTTGTTCTCCCCCGCTCGCCTGTGTAGATAGCTGTGGCCGCACACTGCGGTGGCCGCAGGGGCCGCGGTGGCCGCAGGGCGCTGCGGACCTGCGGGCACCGCAGTGGCGCCGCCGCACGGGAAATTCCCTCGGCTAGGGTTTGGGCGCCCAGCCATCCCAGTTGGGAGGTGGGCCCCGCCCTCGCCCCTTTTTTAAAAATGTTTTTTTTTAAAATTAGTTTTTAAGATGTGTTTTTTTTTTATATGTATTTTTTTTAGTATAAAAAAAAAAAGCATATAATATTTAATATTATTTTAAGGTAAGTTATTTTAATGTTAAGCTTTAATTAGTTGCTTAAATATGATTAATGTGGCATAAGCATGATAAACGTTGATTTGATATTGATCAATTTTATAATGGAGTTTATAGGTTAATCATTATTCAATCTCATTTCATGACTTATATTCTCCTTCTGATTAAGTTTTAAAACTGTTAATTTCGCAATTGAATATTGTTGATTACATTCTGATTGATCTTGGATTATAAATTTAGATTTTACCTTCTAGCTGATTAGAGCATTTGGCTAATTGAGGTAGTATTGTTTAAAAACAAAATAGAATATTATGCTATTGGAAAATCGTTGAAATACGATGTAATTACTAATTGATGATGTTAAATATTATCTTAGAACACATCATTTGAGTAATCGAGAAGTAAGTGAGATAATTTACCATTGATCATTAGAAACTGAAACGATATGCTTTTAGAAATGATTATCTTCATTAGATCCTCTTTTTATAGTTATATTTCCGTGATCCGTATTATGCATCTGGGTTTGAAAATACGAAACTGTAGAGGTCGGTTTTGGACCAGTATGTTAATGACGTTATGATTGGAGATTAAATATCTTATTTATTTGATTAATGGTTGTCTGAATTTTATTAATATGAATTGGTTTAAAAACTCATTATGACTTTATATGTCTGTTCGATGCTTTGAACCTTAGAGAGTTAGAAAACCAAGAACAACTCATCCCTAGTTGAGGTAGATAACTGTAATCTGATTTAGACCTTGTAGAAAACTTGATCGACGTTTAATGATTAGATCAATTCGAAAAGATTGCATCTATTGAATATTGTCTTTTCTGTTTATTGCCTTTGCGAGTTTAATTTCTATATTCACTTTTTATTATGAAATGGCAAGAGTGCTTTGTTTGATAGGACCCTGTCGTATGAATGATTTGAGGTACCTGTTTCTGTCCTCAGTTCTGAGTTGACTGTTGTATTGTGGTAGTGTCATTTTGATCATATCCTCTTTGTGTGAGTCGAATGTTGATTTGTGGTTGACCGTTGTTGGTCAGGTCTCTAGTCAGAGTACCGTTAGTAAGTGATCATCTTTGAGTCATGTTTAACCAGATGGTTGTTTCTCCCTTCTTGAACTCCGTTCGTCTGACCATGTGTATTCCTTGGGTTTTGAGTTCGTTTGAGTTTGGTCTAGTGTCGTATGGGAAAGTGGATTTCGATTGGGGGTCGCGCCCAAAGTGGCTGCTGGGTAACCCGTCGAAAGTGAGTCTAATAAGTGATAACCTAAGTAGATTAGAATGTAATCTCTAAGTAAGATAAATGTGCTTCAGACATGGGACGAGTGCTATCATAGACTCGACATGCTGTGAGAAGGCCTGAAATGGCAAACCACCATCCTTGTCTTCACGAGAGGATGTGTGGGTCCACATGAGGCTTGGATGGGCTGGAAGCTCGGATTAGGTTGCCAGGATGACCCAGTGTATGGGGCCGGGACCTATGAAGACTTGCCATGGTATCCATACCAGGTTGGGTGATGACACTTGTCCCTACGTTCGCTAGTGCGTTGTCGTTTTGTCCTGTTAAGAGTACCTTTGTGGGTCGTCCTTTTTTTTATGCCCTTGTGAGTGTCAGTTTCATGTTAGACCTTGGGTGGTGATGGCTCAGTTTTATGGATACTCTTCTGGACCTTTGTATTAGCTTTGATTATGTTCAGCTGGATCCTGTTCTTTTCAGGGATCGTTTATGTATTTATTGACCGATGCGGTCGTTTGTATATTGTTATAATTTCGCCTTGATGGCCGGATTGTAATGGGGTAACCTCTTGTATTCTTAACTTTATTAATTATCAGAGGGGTCTTGCAGTTGAGCAGACTCGGAGATGTGGCCCTTTAGGGGTGAACTCCGAGATCATTATGGTGTTATGTGATGTATTCTCTTATGTTTCCTTTATTCAGCTTTATCATGTATGATTAACTTATGTTAGAATGGTTAAGTGGATAAATGGAATTAACTTTAAATGCTTATATTTAGTCCCTTCTTGAATGCCATGTTGATCGAATGCATAAGCGGTTTAGATGAGATTTATCGTAGATGCATGTATGTAATCGTCTTTTAAAAACGCAAAAAGTTGGTTTATGAAAGAATGTATCTTAGAGTAATAGAATATATTCAGTTGTTGTTAAGGAAACTAAGTATGCTTGAAAAGATCTCTTATGTTATGATGGAATTCTAGTGTGTTAGAATATTAGATGTGTGGCTTGTAATTTTAAATGAAAAGCTTGAATGAAGATTATGGATAGATCTTATGGTTGAATCTTTGCTTGTGATTTATATTTCCGTCCTTTGAAAGAAATTGTCCTGATTAAGAATTATCTCGTTATTTAGATATTCAGCTTATTGGATTAATTGTGTGAGTTAAGTGAATTGTGAAATTTAAGTAATCTCGTTGGGAAACTCTTTAGGTGTTGTTGATGTCTTCCGCTATGTAATCTGAATCTTTGATATCTTGTTGTATCTTATGTGGTGTATCTTTAAAAAAAAAATTATTGCACTCTATTCTTGTGTTTTGGCTTAATCCCTTCGGGGTTTCCTGGCGGGGCATTACATTTGGTATCAGAGCCCATGTTGCAAACATTGGGATCTCTGGTGTCACGTGTGCCCTCTATTGGTGTGAGGTGTATCGACCTTATGTGTATGCTTGTCCTCCTGTTGCATGTGAGTGATTGAGCAGACTTTAGCTTGTGTGTAACGTGTGTGTGTTCACACCTTGTTTTCGCCTTCTTGATGTTGGCATTTGAGTGTTTATATGTGCATTGTGTGCTTATTGATGTCTTGGTCTATGATTACTCTTATTCTGAAAGAGAGTCGTATGTACCTTCCCTTATTGAGTGTTGTACTCTTTAGACTAATCCATTTGGGTTGGTCCGTGCTTGTCTGGAATCTGAAAGTGCGAATGGTGTTTGTTTAAGATTATGATCTAGCTTAGTGCTGTCCACTTGAAGGACTAGTATGGCAAGTATTGAATTCTTATTTTATAGAAAATTAAATGATTATCACCATTCCTCTCTTCTTTCTGGAAATTAAAATGATTAAGATATGTGTAATTATCTTTGATTTGAGTTTCTTGTTTGCGAGAGAGAAAAGGGTGTGACTTCTTGAACCCTTGAGTGAGCCTTTTGATGCTTATGTTTTTAAATTATTAAGGGGCTATGGGTTTCAAAGTTCATATTGGTTATTGGGAGAAAACTGTATGTGTATGTTTAAAGAATTCTCTATGTGTATTTTGTAGGAGTAGCATGATTAAATTTTACCTTAGTAAGGTGCATTGCTATGCGAATAGTTGAATTATGTGAAACTGCTTGGTTTGTAGAACAAGTATTAAAAGGAGCACGTTAATGTAGCTTCGAGAGAGTATTAATGTGTTCCCTGAAAGATTGTTTTATATGTTTCATTAAACCAGTTTGATTGAAGATTTATTTTAGCAAATGCTCCATTGAACTCGCTTTTGGGTATATGTAATTACCTTAATGTGTTTAGAAAGTGCGAATGAAAAGCTTGTTTGATGTGCATGCATTAATATGTTCTATTTAGTTAATAGCTCATTGCTTATCTTTGATCATAATGTGATCTTCTCTAATAGGTTGCAAATTATGACATGTGTCTATATTGTATTATTATAAGTGAGTGTTCTTAAGAGGTCTTGCATTATCGAAAAGATTGCCTCTCTTGATCTCTGTTTTGTTTGGAAAACTAGAACCTCCTGTTGCAACCATAATTATTGGAAGTGTTTTGTTAGACTGATTGTCATCCTTCTTAACGGTAGAGAAATGAAAACCGTGCAATTAAATGATAGGCTTATAGTGAGAAATTTGATATTATAGCGTGATCTTGATTGATCTTGTGTCCTTGTAAGAAATAGTTTGGTTATCAAACTCTCTTTCCCTTCTCTTTGCCTAATCATAAGAGTTTTAGAAATGATATTAAGGAGTGCATTGATTTAAATAGAATGTTTATAAAACATGTGAAATTGTATGTTTGTTGTTGGCTTCATAGTGATAGATGAAAGTCTTAAGCTTTAGAAAAGAATTTGAATAGTTAGCAATGTGAGTTCGGATGCTTAGTGAAATTTAAGAAAGATTTAGGAATGATGTTATTTCCTTATGTAACTGTGAAGTGTTAATAATTTCAGTACTTGTATCTAGAGTAAACTTGATTCAATTATTTATATAGAGAGCATAATTGAAATCTTCCTTGAATAGATGTTAGCGTACTGAAAAGTACTCCCCGTAAATGTGACTAAACCAGTACTGGTGTATTTGTGTGTATTGTAAGAAACCAGTGCTTATCTTGTGTGCCCATGGATTGGTGAAGTAATCAACCATGGAGGATATGTTGCTTATGAGTATGGGAAACCATACTGTTTATGTGATGTTGCTTATTTGTTTCCCTGCTGAGTACCAAACCTCGGGTTGTGGGTAACTCAGTATGTTAAGGGGTAGTATTCGAAGTAACCGTTCCTTGAATAGTATGGATTGGCGTACGAGTAATGTCAGCGCGAAGCGACGTTAGCTTCTCTACTTCGAGGAATGATATGGTTGTACTACTAAACTGTATCAAGGTGTACTCAATACTTTCCCTTTGATGAATCTATTTATAGGTTTATGTGTGTCAGCTTATTCTCTTCCTTTTTTGAGCATTTAGATGGTGGCTCTTGTGTATAGTGATGGTATGATTTGGAGGATCCTTTGCCTTGTCTTCATGAAAGGTAGGTTTATTCACATGTGCTGCCAGTTAGTATGTGTTGGTGGGCATGTGGGTGGACCCTAGTCATGTATACCTCTGACTTACGGCGAGTATCCTTCTAGATACGTCGCTATGCGGGATGTGACCTGCGCGTGCTTTTTCCGTGAGGTACACTACCATGCGGGATATGCCCATTGCGTGTGTTCTCCGCTTGGGGTATTGCCATGCCGCGTGACGACGTGATGCGGGGTGATGTCGAGGTGCACACCACCATGCCATGTGGGTAGTGTGACTATGTCACACCACATGATGAGCTACTGCAATAGCTAGTCAGTTGTTCCTTCCTTCCTCGTTGGTGGCTAGATGTTAGTCACATAGTGATGTTATGTGCAGTTGTGATATTCTTTATATTTCTTTGGGGATCAGCAATTTATTTTACTTTGACTTTGAGGGTTTAGCCACGATCTTGTGATCTTTTGCACTTTTGACTTGGTGTTGCAATTCCGGATTATTTTCTTGCCTTACTGTTGGAATTGGTGATTTATTACCTTTATTCATTTGTACTTTGGTGGCTAAACTGGTTTATCCTTATTGTTTTCGGATGCTGGTCTGGTGTTGAAATGTGAAATTCCTCTCCAAGGACGTATGATACGGATTTGGTAGAGTGTGTGCGAGGAAGTTGTTGTAGGGAACCTTGAGGATGGGGGTATGTGAGGCTGTGTTGCAGCTAGTACCCACTACCTACCTATGTGTGGGACTATCTCTTGGAGGCTAACCACCTTGCTCAACAAGGGATATTCACAGAGGTCTTGTATGGAAGGTAGCACCGCTATGGTGTGCCTAGCACCATCGAGCCCTTGAGTGAGATATTGGATATTTATGATCATATTGTTGTTCTGAGATCAGGCATGGAGATGTTGATCGTGCATGTTATCTTTGACTGAGCATTGAACATGCTCACATGTGGCCTTTTATGTTATGCATTCCAGTTATGTGGATGGTTATTATTTGTATCATGGAGTAAATTGTGTTAACTTGTCACTATGTTATGGGACATAGTCATTGGAAAGGTTTTTATATGCCTGGCAAGTGTAAACAATTGAGTTATTTTTGCTGCTCTTATTTATTGGAAGTTAATTTGGTTGTAGAAATTGATATTTTAAGCTAGTTCTATTCAATAAAATTTTATGATAAAGATGGATTGGTAAAGGAAATTGATCATTATGGCATGTTTTCTTGTCATTTTTGGTCGATGATTTTGGTAATTGTTGTTTACCTCTTTGTAATGCTTTAATTTGGTGTAATGAAAGGAAGAAAATTCTTGTTTCTCTGTTATGATTGTGGATAATTCCTAGAATATTTTAAGGAATGTACGGATTTAGATGTATCTTGCCAATGGATAATGACGTTTGTAAAGGATTTTGCAATAATATTTCGTTTATTTATGGAAAGATTTCTATGTGCAATTTGATCTTTGTTGAATGAGTTTCAGGGCGGATGCGTACGATATGTTCTCCATCTAGCCTTACGACTTCCAGGAGTAAGTCGGAACCTAGGGGGGAGAATGTAGTACCCCTACCCTAACCAATCTCTAATCTTGGTTTAATCTTGGTTAGTTTATCTTAATATAATGTTATAGTCAGATGTTTGATTTAACGCATAGCTGTTGATGTGGTTTTCACACTAGTTGTATGCAAGTTATTCGGTGTTCCTATTTCGTGGTATTAATATTGAGCTAACGCTTTCATTAAGTTTATATATGTATGCATGTATGACTCTTGGTTGCAGGAGATTTCAGGTACAACGCCGCATGAGTGCGAGGTTCGTCTTCACCTGAATTCGCAGGTTTGAGTGTACCTCTTTAATCCTTAGAGTTGGATTAGGTGGTCGTAAGACCCTAGTTGACCTTATTTGTGCTCAAGTGAGCATCGCCAGTCGTCGTCGGTTATCCCTTTTTGTTTGGGTTTGCGAGTCGTCCGTTTGGTTGACCTTCTCGTTTTGCATGCTTGGTGTGCATGGTTAAATTGATTAATTAGTCCTTAGTAATTATCTTGATTAAATATGTATTTGTGCATTAGAGATCAATGGACTAAAGTAATCGGTATTTCGTTATGTGATTTTCGTTGATATGAATTGCTTATTTTAAATTGGGAGTAAGTTCGATTAAATGACTGATTTTGAATATTAAATGCATTTTGAAAAGAAAGTTTTTGTATTTTATCGCAAAAGATTTAATTGTATTCTGTTGGCTTCTGAAATTAGAAAGGTTAAATTTAATTATATGAGGAAATCAATTTTGGATTTGAAAAGAAAGTTAATTTGTTGCTATAGTTAGAAAAGTATTAAATTGAGAATTATTTTTAAATAAAAATTTTAATTCCAAAAATGGAATTTTGGTCAACTCTTCCATATAACCTAAAATTTGGGGAAAATTGGAGGATGGACATTTTTGGAGAATTTTTTTTGGTTGGAAAGAAATTTTGGAGATGAAATTTGGGGATTTTGGATGGAGAAGGAGGGTTTTGGTAGCTGGAGATTGGGGTTCTTCAACAGATCTTGCCAGGAACGCGAGATCAGGTAGGATCTAATTCTCAATTTTAGTTATTGTATAAAATGGAAATGGGGGTTTGAAGGTTTTCATGCTATCTTAGTTCCAGATTTTCCATTGAATGCCATGCTTATGAACTGATTTAGTAAATTAATTAGCTTGGCTGGGAATGTATTGAGGTGTGTTATTCCTCATTGCTGTTTGGGTGCTTGAAAACCCCTTTTTGTGTTTGGAATGGATGAATACCATCAGAGAAAACTTCATACCAAAATATATTCATTGAAATCGGATCTTATTCAAACCGAAAATTTTAATCCAAATTTGAGTTGGGTTTATTGTTTGTTTAAATACCGAACTGTGTTTTAAAAAAAAAAAAAGAAAAAAAATATATAAAAAATTGATATCAATCTGTGCGTTTTTTGTCCGAAACGGGACTGTGTGTATGTTCTTTTAAACCCTTGGTTTGGGGTTGGAGGGCGGGGAGCGGAGCTCCACCCGCTCCTCCTCCCCTCCCCCGCTCGCTTCCCCATTTGTTCTCCCCCGCTCGCCTGTGTTGATAGCTGTGGCTGCACACTGCGGTGGCCGCAGGGGCCGCGGTGGCCGCAGGGCGCCACGGACCTGCGGGCACCGCAGTGGCGCCGCCGCACGGGAAATTCCCTCGGCTAGGGTTTGGGCGCCCAACCATCCCAGTTGGGAGGTGGGCCCCGCCCTCGCCCCTTTTTTAAAAATGTTTTTTTTTTAAATTAGTTTTTAAGATGTGTTTTTTTTTTATATGTATTTTTTTTAGTATAAAAAAAAAAAGCATATAATATTTAATATTATTTTAAGGTAAGTTATTTTAATGTTAAGCTTTAATTAGTTGCTTAAATATGATTAATGTGGCATAAGCATGATAAACGTTGATTTGATATTGATCAATTTTATAATGGAGTTTATAGGTTAATCATTATTCAATCTCATTTCATGACTTATGTTCTCTTTCTGATTAAGTTTTAAAACTGTTAATTTCGCAATTGAATATTGTTGATTATATTCTGATTGATCTTGGATTAATAAATTTAGATTTTACCTTCTAGCTGATTAGAGCATTTGGCTAATTGAGGTAGTATTGTTTAAAAACAAAATAGAATATTATGCTATTGGAAAATCGTTGAAATACGATGTAATTACTAATTGATGATGTTAAATATTATCTTAGAACACATCATTTGAGTAATCGAGAAGTAAGTGAGATAATTTACCATTGATCATTAGAAACTGAAACGATATGCTTTTAGAAATGATTATCTTCATTAGATCCTCTTTTTATAGTTATATTTCCGTGATCCGTATTATGCATCTGGGTTTGAAAATACGAAACTGTAGAGGTCGGTTTTGGACCAGTATGTTAATGACGTTATGATTGGAGATTAAATATCTTATTTATTTGATTAATGGTTGTCTGAATTTTATTAATATGAATTGGTTTAAAAACTCATTATGACTTTATATGTCTGTTCGATGCTTTGAACCTTAGAGAGTTAGAAAACCAAGAACAACTCATCCCTAGTTGAGGTAGATAACTGTAATCTGATTTAGACCTTGTAGAAAACTTGATCGACGTTTAATGATTAGATCAATTCGAAAAGATTGCATCTATTGAATATTGTCTTTTCTGTTTATTGCCTTTGCGAGTTTAATTTCTGTATTCACTTTTTATTATGAAATGGCAAGAGTGCTTTGTTTGATAGGACCCTGTCGTATGAATGATTTGAGGTACCTGTTTCTGTCCTCAGTTCTGAGTTGACTGTTGTATTGTGGTAGTGTCGTTTTGATCATATCCTCTTTGTGTGAGTCGAATGTTGATTTGTGGTTGACCGTTGTTGGTCAGGTCTCTAGTCAGAGTACCGTTAGTAAGTGATCATCTTTGAGTCGTGTTTAACCAGATGGTTGTTTCTCCCTTCTTGAACTCCGTTCGTCTGACCATGTGTATTCCTTGGGTTTTGAGTTCGTTTGAGTTTGGTCTAGTGTCGTATGGGAAAGTGGCTTTCGATTGGGGGCCGCGCCCAAAGTGGCTGCTGGGTAACCCGTCGAAAGTGAGTCTAATAAGTGATAACCTAAGTAGATTAGAATGTAATCTCTAAGTAAGATAAATGTGCCTCACACATGGGACGAGTGCTATCATAGACTCGACATGCTGTGAGAAGGCCTGAAATGGCAAACCACCATCCTTGTCTTCACGAGAGGATGTGTGGGTCCACATGAGGCTTGGATGGGCCGGAAGCTCGGATTAGGTTGCCAGGATGACCCAGTGTATGGGGCCGGGACCTATGAAGACTTGCCATGGTATCCATACCAGGTTGGGTGATGACACTTGTCCCTACGTTCGCTAGTGCGTTGTCGTTTTGTCCTGTTAAGAGTACCTTTGTGGGTCGTCCTTTTGTTTATGCCCTTGTGAGTGTCAGTTTCATGTTAGACCTTGGGTGGTGATGGCTCAGTTTTATGGATACTCTTCTGGACCTTTGTATTAGCTTTGATTATGTTCAGCTGGATCCTGTTCTTTTCAGGGATCGCTTATGTATTTATTGACCGATGCGGTCGTTTGTATATTGTTAATATTTCGCCTTGATGGCCGGATTGTAATGGGGTAACCTCTTGTATTCTTAACTTTATTAATTATCAGAGGGGTCTTGCAGTTGAGCAGACCCGGAGATGTGGCCCTTTAGGGGTGAACTCCGAGATCATTATGGTGTTATGTGATGTATTCTCTTATGTTTCCTTTATTCAGCTTTATCATGTATGATTAACTTATGTTAGAATGGTTAAGTGGATAAATGGAATTAACTTTAAATGCTTATATTCAGTCCCTTCTTGAATGCCATGTTGATCGAATGCATAAGCGGTTTAGATGAGATTTATCGTAGATGCATGTATGTAATCGTCTTTTAAAAACGTAAAAAGTTTGTTTATGAAAGAATGTATCTTAGAGTAATAGAATATATTCAGTTGTTGTTAAGGAAACTAAGTATGCTTGAAAAGATCTCTTATGTTATGATGGAATTCTAGTGTGTTAGAATATTAGATGTGTGGCTTGTAATTTTAAATGAAAAGCTTGAATGAAGATTATGGATAGATCTTATGGTTGAATCTTTGCTTGTGATTTATATTTCCGTCCTTTGAAAGAAATTGTCCTGATTAAGAATTATCTCGTTATTTAGATATTCAGCTTATTGGATTAATTGTGTGAGTTAAGTGAATTGTGAAATTTAAGTAATCTCATTGGGAAACTCTTTAGGTGTTGTTGATGTCTTCCGCTATGTAATCTGAATCTTTGATATCTTGTTGTATCTTATGTGGTGTATCTTTAAAAAAAAAATTATTGCACTCTATTCTTGTGTTTTGGCTTAATTCCTTCGGGGTTTCCTGGCGGGGCATTACACCCCCTTCATCAAAAATTACATCTCTTGAGACAATAAGCTTATTAGTCAGGAGATTATACAATCTATAAGCCTTGCTTTTCTCACTATACCTAATCAAAATACATGACTCACTTTTGCATCTAACTTTTGTCTATTCTGATCAGGTACATGAGCATAAGTAAAAAACCAAAAACTTTGAAATGATTAACATTAGGCTTTTTCCCATACCATGTTTCATGAGGAGTGATCTTTTCAAGTGCACGGGTGGGGCTTCGGTTGAGGATGTATACTGTTGTAGCAACTGCATCTCCCCAATAAGAATAAAAATCCATAAATTTAGACTAAAACTAGACCTATCTTTTAAAATGTGAGAGAAAAAGGTGCTCTTGAATTAAGTACAAGGTTGAAGACCTTGGTAGATACTTTCATGTGAAAAGGGTGGCATTCTTTGTCATTTCGTTGGCTGAATTTTCTGCCATGATTGGTACTGAAATAAGGATTTATCTTTGAGCCCTTTCATTTGGGTAGTCCAAGTTTTCATTGAAACGCAAGAGGATGTTTTTTTGAAGTGGGTATAGCATTTTATAAAGTGGATGCTAATTCTAAGGGCTTGATAGATACCTTAATGTTCATAGATGAGTTGAATTTTAGTTTTGTTGTCTAGATTGATACTAGTAAAACTATCTTTTTTATTCACCTTTCAACTATCTAGGCTATGTTTGCATTGATATGTGAGAGTAGTGTAAATGGTTTTACAAACTACTTATTTTGTTTGAGGTGGGGATAGATATGTTTCTACATTTTAAACAAGCGAATGTTTTTTTATCATGTTTGTGGCTCTTGAATCCAAAAGTTTGGTTCAGTATACATAAAGCATTTCAATTGATTAAATGTGCATTAATATTGTGTGCCCATATTGTCATCCAGATTCGATCTAACACATCGCGAATTAGTCACATTTCAACTAGCTAGGCTATGTTTGAATTGATATGTAAGAGAGGTGTACATGTTTTTACAAACTACTTGTTCTGTTTGAGGTGGAGATAGATATGTTGTTGAATTTTAGCAAATATTTTTTTATTATCATGTTTGTGGCTCTTGAATCCAAAAGTTTGGTTTAGTATACATAAAGCATTTTATTTTGATTAAATGTGCATTGAGATTGTGTGCTTATATTGTCATCCAAATTGGATCTAACACATCCCAAATTAGTTTATTTTTAGTTTGGTTTAGTATTAAAGTTAGGTATTAAAGTATATAGTTATGTGGAAATCTATTCCTAAAATTTGATGGTAATTAATGATATTTTTATATTGTAGAATGATGTTTGATCTCTTTATATATCTTTAAACAGGATGCAATGCAGAACATGATAACAAAAAATTCAGAAAAGAGAATTCAATATCATAGATAGTTTTGAGTTGATCTTACTGGCGAGTATATTTGAGGTTGATAAATAATATCAAACTTTATATAATTGATTTATTGTATGCAAGAACCTTATTTGTGTGAAAATAAGGAAAAATGAAAGGACATAGAAATGACTCGCTTCATCATCCCGTGAGTAGCAATAAAACACAAATATAACATTAACCACGGGTATTTCTTAGAAGTCTTCAATTTATGATAAAATGCCTAGCTTCCAATTACAGGGTTCTTTTCCTATACTACAAAGTAACAAGAGTATTGTCTATTCCTGTTTGCATATCAACATCCAAGTCAAGCTCCATAAAAGTTGCATGATAATCTGTTTTTCGATTTTATTTGTGACCACGTATGGTGCACAAGGGGTTGATTCATGTAGCCCTGACCGAAGGGAAAGATCTATTTGTTCTAATAGGGTCCTCTCTTTTACCTTTGTCTACCTTTGTCTAGAAAGTGTTGAATTGACACCAAAGTTTCCATTCTTAACATGATCACCCAAAACGAAAAATTATTATCTAGTTCCTAGAATGCATCAAAGTATCAATGTACTTCATACATTATAATGGATGTTTGGTGCATTCTATGAGTTGGATAACCATTTGCATCCAAAACTACCATGGGTTTTATCTCCTATCAACTTGGCACAAGGATCCTAGATATAGTTCTTTGTCTACTGCATACAGAGGATAGTTTAATAAGTGGAAAATAATGACTTATAGATTGATGAAAAAAAAATACATTCCTATAATAAAGTGGATATGGATGATCCTATACACAACTAACTATGTAAAATCAAATACATTATTGTTAGGGTAATGTGCATAAGATGGGTAAGAGGTTGTTGTTATCCAAGCTATTGCCTTTAAACTAAATGATAGAACAAGAGTAATAGGAATGCATTCTATAATATGTAAACCATACAAAGAATATCTTTTAAGCTTAATGTGTGGACTAATTGAAAAATAAATATTTGGCTCATGGCAATCTTTTAATTATTTGAATTCAACAATTTTGATGTGGTTCTCTAATCGGTCCATCATATTATTGTTGGCTATAAAAAAATATTATTCTATTTTTCATATTTTGAAACAACTTTGCTCAATAGGAAAAGCATTGAGGTAAGGATTCGTACCTTCCAATTTGCAAACAGAAGGTTAGTTCCTCAAATTTACTAAATTTTTTAAACCTTTATTTTTATTTTTTATTATTCTTCATGATTACTTACTAAAAATAATAGTTATTTTATATTATTTCATTTCTTTATTCCATTTTTTCCTTCCTTTGAATTTGCAAACAAAAAATTAGTTCCACATATCTTCAATTTTATCTCATTTTCAATTATTTATAAACATTATTAACAATTCAATTTCATGTTAGTTTAATAATCGACTTCTAAAAAAGTTTTATATTTTAAAAATAATTGAAGTGCAACTTTGTAGATAGCTTTACCCAATCCAACATTCATGACTATTTTTGAAAATATTTTGACAACTTGCATTTTCTAGTAAATAACAAACCATTCACTATATATTTCAAAACCAATATTATATAATGAGGTTTCTAGCCATTGAAATCAGCCTTCCGAACATAACTCTCCCAAATCCATGAAACTAAAAGCAATTTACCATTGAAGAGAGATTTTAATAACTTCTTGTAAGAATGTGTAAAACAAATTCAAACCTGGTATATAAGGGCACTCAAAGTCATTGCAATTTGCATATCTGGGGCTGCCCATGCCAGGAGTTTTTGTCCCACTTCATTTTACTGATTTCACCCTTCAAGAGCCACCCTCACTTATTTGTTCTTCATATTAGGGTCCCCTAATACTAATACATGATCTTCTCCATACCTGCAAGTCAAGGATGCCAAAATCTCAATAAAAAACAAAACTACCTCGGCCTCCATAACTACTCAACCTCAATCTGGCACAACTTAATCAATATCTACTATCATCACCTATATAATAACAGACTTACATTCTAATAAAATTTCTCTCTTCAAAACTAAGGAGCAAAAGCACCTAGGTAGTAGAAGAAAAGTTTAAAAATGAAAAGAATGAGAAGAAGAGAGGTTAGAAAGGAATAAACTTTCTTTGAATTAGTGACTGAGTAGTTGGGCAATCAGTGTCATCAAAAAGTACGAACATAAAGTAAAATCAATAGTCGACATGCATTCTTATTACTAGTATCAACCACATGATAACAACATTATATACTGCCAAACTTGATAGGGAGAGATTGACCAAAAAATGGTTGATGACAAAGAGCTACATCCAAATTATATCTCTTTTTGGCCAAAAATAGTTGATGATAAAGAACTGCATCAAACTTGTTTTTTTCGCATTCATATTACTGAGATAAATAAGTGACATCGATTCATTGAGATACAAATTAACTATGACTTTTTTTAAGTTAATGACCATCCATTTTTCAGTGAGATGTAAATTAGGCATGGCTTTCTTTTAACTTGATGAACATACATTAATTCACTATTAAATTAAATTTTCACATTCCTTGATTTGTACTTTCCAATATATTATATAACGTATATTTTATTATTGGTGTAACCATTGCACCTCCTTTTAGTGCAAGTGCTAGTGTTTAGATTCTTTTTGAACTAGAATTGTCTAAACACTAGTGTGACACACAAACATCCACATGATGCACTAGAATCCAATAATAGTTTATTGTTCAGTGATAATTTTTAAGAGTTTCATTCTCTTACCATCTTTTGAGTCTACATGTAAATACTCTAGAGAGAGTCCAAATGAATACCCACTTGCTTCTTTTTTCTCTTTGACCCTTTTTTGAGTTATATTTTTCACTCTCTTAATCTATATTTTGTTCTTTATTGTAAATTTTAGTATTCTCTTGGCATCCTCAACATTCTTAAGCTCTTATCAATCTCATGAGAAGTGTAGTAGCACCTTGCAACAAAGTTATTGCTTCCATAGGATTTACCAAGCTTTGGAGGTAACTTGTGTTACTAAATTGTCATTGATGTCACAAGATAATTGCAGAGAAAGATGTTTGGGGATGTATGGTTATGCTAGCTGATCTTATTGATACCAAAGACAAAAAGTCATGTTGGATGACCACTTTGATCATAGGAAATCATTTAATACATTTAAGATCACCCAACCGTGATAAAAATGATGTTATGAAGACACAAAAATATGATGACATAGAAAGAACATCGATTATTATGGGGGATTACTATTTTAAGGAGCGGTGATTATGTCTAATGGATAATATGATGCCATGATTATCATATAGTAGATGACTTCACACATTATGAAGGTTAGTAATTTTATATTATAATATATTTCAAAGTCAGTAATAACAAATGATAATAATAAAAGGCAGTGATATAATTATGAGTGATGCTATATGTTATAGACAAAACCAATTCATAAATTTGCCAACAAACAATACAAAAATTACAAATGTTTTGTTAATACAAACTAATAAAGCAAAAAATTGTCATTAAGATTTGGTATGCAGCAATTACATTAGTGATAGTTAATGAAAGGGTGCGATTAAAAAATTATAGATTGTGAAGTAGCATTCATGAAGGGTATGATTTCAAAGTGAAAACCTTAATGAATTATCTTTTTCATAATGATAATGTGGTGAGATTAAGGATAACTGGAGAGGTGTGATTTGTATTGATATCATTTTAGAATTAAGGAGAAGATTGTGAAGAATTCATGATGGAATAATGAGTAGTTTGTAATATGATTTATGACAGATTTAAAGATGGTAATAAGAACAAAATAATAAAAAACTTGTGAAGGGAGATTAGTGAAATGTTTAATCAATTTGAGAAGGTAGTCATAACAAATTGAAGAAGAGAATTAAGTCATAATTTGTGAAGATCGGGATCATTCATCATTCACTATAGAAGCAACATTGACAAGGTAGAAATTGGAATAAATTAAACAAGGGCTTGGTGCCTCTAGTGAGTTGGTGCTCATGAATAGAACAAGGGGTTGATGCCTATAGTGAGTTGGTGTTGATAAATTAAACAAGGGGTTTCCGCCTCTAGTAGGTTGGTGCCTAAAATCTTTGTAAAAGAAAAACTAAATATAAGAATTATTTTTGTTGTGGTTTTCTCCCATTATGGTTTTTTATGTAAATTTATGTTCCTTTGTGTTCTTACTTATGTAATGGTGAAAATTAGGGTTTAACCAATTAAGGTAACAAAACCACTAATTTTGATTGATTAACCACTACATTGAAAGAGGGATGAACTTAACAGATCTAGGCTTAATCCCTCTTGGGAAAAAGTTTAAAATACTGATTAAGTTCACTTGTTAAGGGTTTGATTCCCTCTTTCTAAGTTGAATTGTGAAAATGTTGATATTAGGATAAAATAGGTGATTATTGAAGAGATTGAGCATAAACAATGAGCTATAGTTGTCTTACAAAGACACCAACCTAGATTTGAGCAAAATAAGATGTTTCATATTTGTTCCCAGAAGTTTGGCCAGATTTTTCAGGACCAGGTAGTATCAATTCGTCATGGTCCTCCAAATTTCGCCATCGAAAGGCGAACATTATCAATTTGTCATGGTCCTCTGAATTTCTCGTCATCAAAAGGTGAACCTGTTTGTCTCTGTGAATCCTGCCAATCCTCCCAAACATAGCTTTGTTCCTATTTCTTGCACACATAAAGAAGGGGGAAATTGTTGGGAATAGGGGTTTTCCTAAGTCAAACCCTCATTTAGGAATTGACCTTGAATAAATAAATGCAAATACTGAAATAAATGTTTGAAAGATATACCTCAGATTTGCAATTGCTGATGATGATGCTTTGTTCTTTGAATGTAAACACATATGTTATATGAAATAGCATGACAAACTCAAAACCCTAATCACACACACATTCTTGCATAAGAATGATGTAATTTTGCTCCACAATGGTTGAAGAATGAATATGCAGCCTTGAAGATCTCTGAAAATTCTTGATTATGAATGCTTCAGAGATGCAAGAATGCTAGGAATTGGTTGCTTAGAGTGGTTGGAATGAATAGATGAAATTAGGTTGATCAAATGTCTTTATATAGGGGGTTCTAGGTAAATTATCGATTAGGATGACCTCCAACAATCATGCGGAGCTCTGAAGATCAAAACTTACCATTGAGAAAAAGGCCCAACCCCATTTCAAATTTGGGCTTGATTAAGCAAGACCATGGCATTTTGGGGTGCCATGGTCCAGACTATGGTATTTCACACACTGGTTCTACCTTAATTGGGACCAAAACAAAGATGAAACAGGGTGGGTATCCTATGGTAAGACCCACAAAAGGTTGTTCATGGCCTCAAGCTGGAGAATAACCACAAACGACCCAAAAAGGTGTTGAGGATAGGACACACTAAAGTAGGGGCAAAACACATGAGGTGTAAATTGGTCCAGTGACAATTTATGACACAAAAACTTGCATGTGTGGTTGATTAAGCTTTAATGATATTATTTTTATCTCTAATCAAAATTGGAAAGTGAAAGTTTGTCGATATATTGATTCAGCCCCCCTCTTAGTATATTTGTGTTTTTTTCAATTGGTATCATAATGGGTTTATTTTGGATATAGCCTAACTACTTGAAGGTAGATCTTTAAAAGCACTAATACTTGGGCAAGAAGGAAATGAATTCTCATCAAGAAAGGCACCAGTCTTTGATGGGAAAAAAGGATGGAGGCCTACTTGAATGCCCTGGGATATGATGTTTGGAAATTTTTGGTAGATGGCTACACAACTCTGCCAACTCCCCCAACGAATCAAGTTGGAAAGAAGAAAAGTGAGAATAATGGAAAAACCAAACATGTGATTTTGTGTAAGATAACAAAATTTGAGTTCATAAAGGTTATGCGTTGCAAATCGACAATGGACTTATGGAATAAGTTGAAAAGCATATATGAAGGAGATGTTAAAGTAAAGAAGGCAAAGCTTCAAACTCACCAAAAGAAATTTGAGTCTCAAAATGAAAGAAGAGGAAAACATATCCTCTTATTTGCTTTACATTGACAAGACTGCAAATACAATCAAAAGGACTTGATGAAGATGTTGAGGAAGCCATAGTTATTTAGAAGATTATAAGATCCTTTCTCTTAAGGTCTAATTACAAAATATCAGTAATTGAATAAATGAAAGATCTAGATACATTGTCAAAGGATGAATTGCATGGGATCCTTAATTCCTATGAAGTGAGGATTTAGGACAAACTATCACAAAAGGAGGTATCATTTAAAAAATCAAGAAAGGGAAAAGGAAAAAAGTATGAACCAAGTGAGATTTCATGCAATGAAAAAGATGAAGAATAAGATTTCTTCATGGGGAAGCTAAGGAAAGGATTTGGGAAATATAAAGGAAAGTTTTCGTTTAAATATTTTATTTGTGGTAAAATTGGACCTTTGCTTCCAAATGTCCACAAGATAAAATTGAAAGTCATGAGGATGAAGAGGACAACCACATAAAGGAGAAAATTCATTATTGAAAGAATATCCACAAGAAGAAGAAGAACCCTACAAAATATAGGAGTTTCTATTCAAAGAGGAGCAATAGCTCATCAAAACAAAGTAGTGAAGAATGGTCAAGCAATGATGGAGAAGAAATAATCTTCATGGCAGTGGAAGTTAAAAATGGTAAAAACAAAGTGGAAGGAGAAGAGAAGGCATGTAATGAAGAATAAGATGTAGATCTCAAGGAAGAACTTCATTATGCCTATAAAGAAAATGAGAAGCTCAAGAAAAGGATTTCAAAATAAAAGGTACAAATTCAAGAAGCCTGTGTAGCTCGAGAAAAATTATTTAAGTAATGAAGATCTGAAAGTCCAATTATAAGAGGTAAAATAGATTGATGAATTTATAAAAGATCATGTTAAGGCCAATGAATTTGATTGTGAAAAATTGGAGCTTGAAGTTGTCTCCTTAAGAAAGGAATTGTATAAATTGGTTGAACAATTGAATCAAAGCCTAAATCTCGACAAAAGCACCAAAAGGTTGGATAAAATCATAAAATTCACAAAGATCACCATTTATTAACATTGGTCTTAGTTTTGTTGAAGATCAAAAGAAATCAAAAGAGACTACAAGTTCTATGACTATGAGTCCACCACAAAAGGTAAACGAAGAAAATCTAAGAAGCTACACCAAGGCTCTCAAGAATTCTACCAAGGTCAACAAAAAAGAGGAGATCAAGACAGAGAAGAACACAATCTCACAAAAGACCAATCCACCTCCAAAGGCACACAAGGACAATTTAATACCCCTTATTCCAAATACAACCATTTATAACTAGGTTTCATCATTCCTTTAATAGCTATTAGTTTTCATGTATTAATTTTGGTCACAAAGCAATAGATTGTAGAATGTGTGTATGAAATACTCCTAGTTTTACCAAAAGAATTATAATTAATTTTCTCCTCTAATGGATTATAATATTATTTGTTACAAGTGCAACAAGTTTGGGCATACAACACTGTTGGTCGAAAATTTTGCAAACTAGAGAAGTTTACAAAATTGTGGTTTTAGCCACAATGTGTGAGATTGAATCTCTCCTAATTTCTAAGGGAAGGCTACCCCTTTAACTCACTACTCTATCTGTATAAAATAAAATACAACTTCTTATTTCTAATATAAACTTGGGTGGTACATCATCTTATCCTCTTTTTCCAAAATAGATGTTATTCTCTCCTCTTTCTTTAGGAAATAATTTACAATATAGAGCAGCAATAATTCTTACAATTTCACTGTTACAAATTAACTTGAAATGTGTGAATGAATAAATTACAAACATAAAAAGAAGCATAGTTTCTATAAAGGTCCAAAGTCTTCCATTACTTCTCTGAGATGGGAAAGAGTGCTTAAGCTCAAAGTCTTAAAAATCACTATTTTCCTATCAACCTTCCTTCAAATAACTTCTTTTGTAACCCACATTATTGAATTAAGATAATCAAAGTAAAGCTCAAAGTCTTTATTTTGATATCTTGTTACAACTTTTGATAATATTTTTCAAATGATAAAATGAAGTGCAAAGTCTTCAAATTAAGATTTATTTTCCAAGATGACACAACAAAGCACAAAGTCTTTGAGATGATATCTTATAATATTTCAGCTAACTTTAACCTTGAAAATACCAATATGAAGCTCAAAGTCTTAACAATGATATCACATTCACCAATTCCTAATGCTATTAACAAGAGCTGAAATATGTCACAAAATTTACAAACCAACAATTTCATCTATAACAATATCTCCTCAACCACACCTTTACTTGAGAAAAATAAGAATTTACAACAAGAATGACATAAGAACAATCTCACCGTAAACCACAAATGAATCCAAAACAAAGTTTGGATGCCAAAGCTTTCTTATTATTTGATCAAGCTTGTAAAATAACAATAGGAACACAAAGTTTTACTTTTGCTCTTCACTTCAACAGAGTTTTGGTATATAGATTAAAGATTCTAGATGCGAAAAGATAAAGAAGATCCTTATTACAATGAAAATCCCCGTATATATAGAGGAGAGGTGCACCATGAAACTAGAAAAGTTACAACTAATTTGTGACCAAGTAAAAGGTAGAGTTCAATTTGACTTAGGACACGTGAAAGTTTTGGATGCAAAAACTTGAATACAAAATGACACTTGAGGTGTCGATTGAGATTACAAAATGACACTAGGCTAGAGATGCATAAAAATGACTAAGTGTCTAGAGCCTCGTCTTGTTCATCATCGTCTCCATTTTTCTTCAAGAAATCTTCATATTATCGCAAGGTAGCCTATATTTCAAAGTCATCTAATCCCAATGTGTTGAATCTATTGACCCCTTTGACATTGATTTTGGCATTGATGTCAAGTCAAGACATTATGTTCTTGTATTCGTATATGACAATAAACATTATGAAAAATTGGTATATGACATTGAGCATTCACATTGCAATGATCATGGAGAGGTATTCTCAAGTATTTGGACAGTGCTATTTAGTTCTTTTCATATGGTCAATGGATAGTTTTTTTTTGGACGGTCTTGTTATTTGATACACTATGTATCTTATTCTGCATTAGGTATTAATGTCTTATGTTTTTTTTGTTAATAAGAGATTAATACATTATCAATGTTTTATGGATAAGATATTGATGTCTTGTTAATGCAAAACTATAAGTCATTAGTGGTCTATTGCTTATAAGGTATATAGATGTCAAGTAATGAGAACCCAAGGTTAATTGTTTCCACCTCAAGTCAATTGGTTTAAAATCGATGGCAAAGGATATTATCTTTACATTGGCATTAGTCTTGATTTGAATGTCAAGTGACATTACCTTAGTTTGTATTTTAAAGGACATTATGATCACATGGTTATAGTCTTGGTCAGCATTTTTATTGATTGAATTTGTAATGTCAAAAAGATTATCATTTTGTGGCACGAGATAAAAATATCAAATGAAAATATCATTTAGGTTTCTCTTGGTGGTCTGGTTTATGTTGCTTGTATGAACATAATGAAAAACTCATTGTTATGAGCTAGGGCACGATAGTACTATTTTGGTTTCTTTGTGGACTAAAAGTATTATTTTGGTTTCTTTATGAAACCCTAGCTACAAAAGAGCTAGGACGCAGTCATCATGGTATCCTTGAGCTTATAGTGGACTCCCAGTGGTGGTTTGGACTTCGAACTGGTTCGTTGAACATGACAGCTGGGTGCACTTCGTATGTTTTAGTTTTGAAATGAAAAGTAGTTATTTTTCTTGCCAATACTTGTAAAGATGAAGTCGTTTCTTTGTTGATAAAATACAGTTTGATTATTATCTATTTTGAAACCTTTTATGTTCCATAACAATTGTTAAAAGGATTAGTTTTCAGATTTGGTTGAAAGATAGTTATTTGACTACGGGTTAAGTCTTCTTTCTGAAAATCAGTTTAGTGAGCACCTTAAAAAGTGTTTTTATTTTCTGGAAAAGGGTTCAGTGAAAGTGAGGAAAGAAAAAGAATGTGATATGAACAAGCATACTATTGTTACTTTTTCTTTGAAGAATATCTTGAAATACAGTTGTTTTTTTATCATAGAAAAGAGGTTTCATTTTTTAGCATTTTGATAAAAATTGTATTCAGAACAAAATATACATCTTTGTGTATTTCTTGAGAGTTGCATTTGAAAAAGCTTCTTTTGTGTTACCAACATTGATATTTCTATTTGGAAACCTTATTGTAAAAGTTGTAACACACTTGTGTTTAAATAGTTACTATGTTAATATGTTCTATGTCTGATGGGCTTCTGTCAGTGAAGTTTGTGAGCTATACAATATGTTAGTATAGTGCTATAAGATGTACTCCAAAGAAACAGAGTAACCCTCTATATGTTATTCACTCAGATTGTTGGATGTTTTTTTTTAAGGTCTTGTTAGTGAGACATTTTGACCCTTTATTATCAGTGATATTTGGTCTTACTTTCTACTAGTGAGGCATATCAACCAATGAGGCCTTTGTAAACAAAACTTTTTATCATAAGCCAGTGAGGCAAAATTTTGAGTGGTTTTAATTCCCCAGAGGGTTTTCCACTCATGAAAATCTTGGTGTTATTATTGTTCTTTGAGCTCTTTGATGTTATATGGTGCAAACATGTCTCATGTTAATTGCCTTGTTCATGATCGCAAGTTTCAAAATTGAATATAACTAAATTTATTAGCTGATTATTCAATATTGGTTTAAAATTTTAATTTAGCCTCAAACACTAATTCACCCCCCCCCCCCCACCCCTCAATGTTTGTTATACTCCAATAAGTGGTATCAGAGCCAAACCCTAGTTAATTAGGGGTTTCTTGGTGGAGTATAAGTCATGGCTAATTTAGAAGGCTTCTCTACAGCCAAAGCACCATTGTTTGATGGTAATAATTTTGCCTTCTAGAGTGTCATAATAAAGACTTATCTATGTACATTGGGATTTGATGTGTGGGAATCAGTCCCTCAAGGTTATACATTTCCTTTAAAAGGCCCTTCTACAACTGATGAGGAGAAAGCCTATGAGAAAAATGCAAAAGCTAAAAATGCTATTCTGTGTGGTTTAACCAATGAAATTCTTGTGAAATTTATGCACTGTAAAAGTGCTAAGGAAGTATGGGACAAACTTGAAAGTATCTATCAAGTTGATGACAAAATAAAAGAAGCCAAACTTCAAACACTTAGGGATAGATTTGAAAACCTTAAAATGAATGACGATGAAAAAATTGCAGAATATCTACTTAGAGTAGATGAGATTGTCAATGTCATGAGAGGCCTTGGTGAACAAGTTGAAGACAAAATAGTTGTGAAAAAGGTCTTAATATCTTTACCTTCTAGTTTTGATTCTAATGTCTCTGCAATTGAAGAGGCTAAAGATTTAAAGACATTTACTATAGATGAACTTCTTGGATCTTTGACTACATATGAAATGAGAAAACAAGATGAGTTGCCCATATGCAAAGAAGTTGCATTTAAAACTTCAAAAAAGAATAGTATAATAGATTTTGAATCTAAGGATTTGGATGAAAAAGAACTAAACCTAGCTAGAAAATTAAAAAGAGGTTCATGAAAATACAAGGGAAAACTTGCCTTTAAATATTTTATCTGTGGAAAAGTGGGGCATTTTGTTGCAGAATGTCTATATGACAAACCTGAAAATGAACATGAAGATTCTAAAAGACAAGGTAAAAGAACTAGTACAATTTTAAAAGAAATAACAATCTTAAAAAGAAGAGTCTCATAATCAAAGATTCTGAAAATACTTCAGATAACTTTGATGATGAAAATCAGGAAGTCCTTTTCATGGCAGCCATATGTCCAGTCAATAATGAAATCAATCATAATACTCACTTTGGTAAAGATAACCAACAAGATGTAGAAATTGAACTTGAAGGTGAACTCCTTTGTGCTCTTAAAGAAATAAAGAGATTAAAAATGGAACTGATCAAATATGAAGATCTCTTAACCAATGCTAGTCAACAAGTTGTTAACTTAAAAAATCAACTTGTAGAAAGTAAGAGAATAGAAGAAGTCACTAAGAAAGAATTGGAAGCATCAGAAAAATCCTGTCAAAATTTTGAGGCAGAAATTCTTTCTTTGAGAAAGAAGCTTGAGAAGTATGACAATAGTAGGTTAGAGGATCTTTTGAAAGGGAAAAAACAAAACAAAGATAAAACAAGTCTTGGTTTTGATATATGCCAATGCTCAAATTCATCCAAACTGCAAAAAGATCAATGTAACACTCTTTCTGGTCATAACACTCCTAAAAACTATGTATGGTCCTATTATAATAGAAGGAGTGAGTATCCAAAATTTAGATCATCTTTCTTAGGATATTGCTTCTATTGCAATCAATATGGTCACAAAGCAAATACTTGCAATAAGTTGAGAAGGAAAAACTTTCTCTATAGGACTCCTTTTATGATGATGGATCATATATAGTGTTTTAGTTGCAACAAAACTGGCCACATAGCTAAATTTTGCAAATTAAAGATGAAAGAGCAAAGCTTGGAGCAATTAAACCATCACTTGCTAAATGAAAAGCCCAAAACCAAACTTGTTTGGAAACCAAAATGATATCTTGCTAAAAAGTTAATGTTTGTAGAGGTTGCTCTACATGTAAAAAAGAAAGACTTGTGGATCATAGACATTGGTTGTTCATACCACATGACAGGGGATAAAAGCAAGTTTACCAAATTGGAAGACTTTGATGGAGGTTTTGTGACATGAGGTGATAATTCAGGAGTACAAATACAAGGTAAAGACACTTTACTTCTGGATAATGAAACACCTATTAATGATGTGTACTACACTGAAGGACTTAGGCATAACCTTTAAAGTGTGAGTCAGGTCTGTGGAAATGGCTCAAATGTCTCTTTTGACTCAAATGGGTGTGAGATAAGAAAGAAATTAAGAAAATCAGTAGTCAAAGGTATAAGAATTAGAAGTAACTTGTATAGTCTGTCAGGAACAAAAACTGGCAGTAATACAAATATTTGTCTCATGAGTCAAGTTGAAGAGAGTTGGTTATGACATAAGAGGCTTAGACACTTAAACATTAATAATCTTGTCAAAGTGAGTAAACAACAAAATGTTAGGAATCTGCCACTTATCAATAAACCTGACAATGAGATTTGTAATGAATGTCAACATGGTAAACAAGCCAGAGGCAATTTCAAAACAAAAAGAATATTTTTCAACCAAGGCCTTACAGATTATGCACACAAACTTATGTGGACCCATTAAGACAAGAGCCCTAAATGGAGAAAGATACTTTATACTTTTTGTCGACGACTTCTCCAGAATGACCTGGGTAACATTTCTTAGGCACAAAGCTGCAGATTTCAGGAGATTTAAGATTTTCAAAAAGATGGCTAAGAAAGAGTCAGATTACAAACTAAAATGTTCAAGATTTGATAAAGGAGGAGTGTTTATTTCACAATAATTTATTGATTACTATGAGCAACATGGTATAAAGAGACAATTTGCAGCAGTAAGAACACCACAACAAAATGGTGTGGTTGAGCAGGAGAACAAAATAGTAAAAGAGATGGCTAGAACACTTCTACTCAATGTTGGTCTACCAAATACATTTTGGAAAGAGGTTGTTCATACAATAGTTTATACATTAAACAGAGTTCAATTAAGGGTGAAAACTCATTTTACTCCTTATGAACTTTGGTATGGTAAGTCTGCTAATGTTGGCTATTTTAAGATTTTTGGTAGCAAATGTTTCATTGAAAGAAATGAAGAAGGTTTAGGCAATTTTGAATCTAGAAGTGATGACGGCATATTTCTAGGTTATTCTACTCACAGTAAAGCCTATATATGCTTCAATAAGAGGCTAAAGAAAATAATAAAAAGTGCTAATGTTGAGGTTGGTGAGAGCTTGCAACCTAACATACAGGAAAAAGATGTTGATGATCCTTTGAATACTAAACAGGAGAAAGAGGCATTAGAAGAAAATAATACTCCTGCAAATGCAGCAAAGAACACAACAAAAGTCCCTACTAAAACACCCTTGAAATCTATGCAAAGAAATCACCCACATGACCATATTCTAGGTGACAAAGATGCAAGTGTACAAACAAGAAGAAAACTTGCACAATTAGGTGAAACAACTAACTTCTATTTGTTATTGTCTTTAGAGCCTAAAAATTACATTGAAGATAGTCAATATGAGTGTTGGGTTAGGGCTATGGAAGAATAAATTAATCAAATTGATAAAAATAAAACTTGGAAATTGGTTCCTAGGCCCAAAGAGAAAAATATAATAGGTGCAAAATGGGTTTTTAGGAATAAACTAGATGAAAATGGTAACATTGCACGAAATAAAGCAAGGTTAGTTTGTAAAGGGTACTATTAAGTTGAGGGTATAGATTTTGATGAAACCTTTTCTCTCATAGCATTATTAGAAGCTATAAGAATGTTTTTAGCTTTCTTAGTTTACAAGGGTTTTAAAGTCTATCAATTAGATGTGAAATCTGCTTTTCTAAATGGATTTCTTGAAGAGGAGGTTTACATGGAATAGCTTGAAGGATTTTAGGTTGAAGGTGACTTTGTTCTTAGATTAAAGAAGGCCTTGTATGGTCTTAAGCAAGCTCCCAGAGCTTGGTACTCTAGGCTAGACAAATACTTGCAGGAACAAGGTTTTCCCAAAGGAGGAGTTGATAACAATTTGTACTACAAAACAAAAGGTGATAACATTCTTGTAGTAGTTATTAATGTTGATGATATCATTTTTGGCAGTGATGGTGATACACCGTGTTCAGATTTTTCTAATGTAATGAAAGTTGGATTTGAAATATTCATGATGGGGTAATTGTCATTATTTTTGGGCTTACATGTTTCTCAACTTGAAAAAGACTTTTATCTCTCAAATGAAATATGTCAAAGAGATGTTAAGGAAATTTTAGATGGAAGAATGCAAACCTATTATCACACCCATGGAAACAAGTTGTAAACTAAGCAAACATGTTGATCTGCCTAATGTAGATAACACATTATACAGATCCATGATAGGCAGCCTTCTATATCTTACTGCCACAAGGCTTGATATTATGCAGGTTGTGTGATTAGCCTCTAAATTTCAATTTGCACCTAAACAACCACATCTTAATGTTGTCAAGAGGATACTTAAATACATAATTGCTACTATTGATTACAGTCTATGGTATCCTAAGAATAATGATTTTACACTGGTTGCATATACTAATGTTGATTAGGTTGGTTATCTTGATGACACAAAGAGTACTTTAGGAGGTGCCTTCTTAGAAGGCAGATTAGTTGCATGAGACAGTAAAAAAATATGACTTTGTTTCGTTGTCCACAGCTGAAACAGAGTACATTATCACTTCCACTTGCTGCACTCAAGTTCTTTGGATGGTACAAACTATCAAGGAAATTAAGGTTGAGGTATCACAACCTGTACATATTCTTTGTGACAATACCAATACTATTAATATTTTTGAAAACCCTATCATGCATTCCAAGACAAAACGCATAGCTATAAGAGACCATTTTCTACAAGAAAAAGTTTTGTCCAATGAAGTTCTTCTGGAATATGTAGCTTCAAAAGAGTAGGTGGTTGACATATTTACTAAGCCTCTACCTAAGGCAATGTTTGAAGCATTACAGGAAAAACTTGGTGTCCTTTACTTCGGTGCTTTACTTTGATCCAACTTCATGCATTTCCATAGGGAGAGATTTCATGTTTTTTTTCTTTTTCTTTCCTCCATGTGTTATCAGTTATTGATGCTTCTTTGTGGTTTCTGGTACAGTTTTGTTTTGGCTACTCATTTGATAGCTCTTCATGTACATGTTGTACTAATGTAGTAGTTTAGCAGTGCTCCATTCTTTTTGTAGATGGTGGTTACGCACTCTTCTTGATATGCTCCTATTTCATGTGCAACCATTTTGATGTTGCTTTTAGCCTTATGCTTTTAGATCTGATGTTGTTTTATGTCACTGTGACAATAAATTTTTGTTAGTGAGAAAGCATTTGTTGAGATTCCACCCCTTTGACCTTTGGAATTATTGTCAAAAGGGGGAGAAATAATGTAAAGATATTAGGTTCATTCATTGTTCATAACACAGAGATATTCAAGTTCATTGTTTAGATATTCATGAAGTTGTTCATACTGCTAAGTCTTGTACTGATACAGGTTGCATTGTTCATACTGAGACTGCATACTACTGGATTCTTTTGGTAATAATTTTTTTTATATATAGATATAATGATAATTCTATGCCAATGCATTGGTGATCATACAGGTTTCAGTTTGTGGCAGGTTTAACATCAATGCCAAAGGGGGAGTTTGTTGACCCCTTTGACATTTATTTTGCCATTGATGTCAATTCAAGACATTATGTTCTTGTATTGGTATATGAAAGTGAACATTCACATTGCAATGATCATGGGGAGGTATTCTTAGGTATTTGGATAGTGTTGTTTAGTTATTTTCATATGATTAATGGATAGTTTTTTTTTTGGACAGACTTGTTATCTAATACTTTATGTATCTTATTTTGTATTAGGTATTAATGTCTCATATGTTTTATTTTTTAATAAGAGATTAATACCTTATCAATGTTTTATGGATAAGATATTGATGTCTTGTTAATGCAAAACTATAAGTCATTAATGGTTTATTGCTTATAGGGTATATAGATGTCAAGTAATGAGAACCTAAGGTTAATCGTTCCCACCTCAAGTCAATTGGTTTAAAATTGGTGGCAAAGTATATTATCTTTACATTGGCATTAGTCTTGATTGGAATGTTAAGAGACATTACCTTGGTTTGTATATTAAAGGACATTACGATCAAATGGTTATAGTCTTGGTCAACATTTTTATTGATTGCATTTGTAATGTCAAAAATACATTATCATTTTGTGGCACGAGATCAAAATGTCAAATTATAACATCATTTAGGTTTCTCTTGGTGGTCGATTTTATGTTGGTTGTATGGACATAATGAAAAGCTCATTGTTATGAGCTAGGGCACTAATAGTATTATTTTGGTTTCTTTATGAACCAAAAAGCATTATTTTGGATTCTTTATGAAACCCTAGCTACAAAAGAGCTAGGGCACAACCTCCATGGTATTCTTGAGATTACAATGGACTCCCAGTGGTGATTTGGACTTCGAACTAGTTCGTTGAACATGGCAGTTGGGTGACTTCATAAAATTGGTAAACTTGTTTCAGTTTTGAAAGGAAAAACAATTGTTTTTGTTGCCAATACTTGTAAAGATGAATTTGTTTCTTTTGTTGATAAAATACAGTTTGGTTATTATCTATTTTGAAACCTTTTATGTTCCATAACAGTTGTTAAAAGGGTCAGTTTTCAAATTCAGTTGAAAGACAGTTATTTGACTACGAGTTAAGTCTTCTTTTTGAAAATTAGTTTAGTGAGCACCTTAAAATGGGTTTTTATTTTCTGGAAAAGGGTTCAGTGAAAGTGAGGAAAGAAAAAGAATGTGATATGAACGAGCATATTGTTGTTTCTTTTGCTTTGAAGAATATCTTGAAGTACGGTTATTTTTTATCATAGAACAGAGGTTTCATTTTTCAGAATTTTGATGACTGAGTTTGGGTTCCCTCCTGATAGTCCCACTATTCTTTGGTGTGATAATCAAAGTGCCATTCACCTTTCCCACAACCCAGTGGAGCACCAAAGGTCTAAACACATTGAGATTCACATGCACTTCATTAGATAGTTAATTCAGGATGGCTTTCTCATCTTAGAGTACATTCCTACAGAAGAGAAGCAAAAAAGCTATGGAGGCCAGAATTTAGAGATCCAGAAAAGAGGAGTCATATTGATTGTGGAATAAGAATGCAATTCAATAATTACAGTTGTTATGAAATTAGAAAGAGAGAATCTGTATAAATGGATACTCAAAACCCTAAAGAATTATAATATTCCCAATTTTAGCTTAAGTATAGAGTATAATAGACTAATAATTAAATAAATAATTATTAGATAATAAAAGATAACTCTAACACCCCCCCCTTAAGATGAACTTAGGGAGTAGCTAAAAAACAACTAAGGACTAAAAAAGCATGTAAAAAATGCAGGAAAACAACAATGGGTCCCAACAACTAGGCTTAATGAGGTACCCAAGTACAATAAAATCTTTGTAAAGTGGAGAAAAATGAGAAAACCCTGTGGGAACAAAACTCCTCTCCAAGAAGAGATGAAAGATCAAGTGAAGGACTAAGAAGCCTCCAAACAAGAGTGTTCTAGAAGATAGGAACAAAAAGAAGAGAAGAACACCACTGAAGCCTAAAATAGCTGCAAACACTGTCGAAGAGTAACTGTTGATCTGAAGAACCTCCACTGAAATAGAACATGACTAGGTAGAGAAGACTATAATCTGCATGAGTGCCCTCAAATGACACTACTCGAATCAGATGGAAAACAAAGGCAAACAACTGAACTCAAAGATACAGATGGCATGAAACACCAAAGCCTGAAGAGTTGGTCAATCAAACCAAGGAAGTATTAGAACCAATAGGACAAACCTCCCCATAATGTTGAAAAGGGAGAAGGATAGGTACACTAAAAAGAAGGGCCAACAAGAACTGCATGACGAAGAACCAAGAACATCGAAGGTGCAGAGAAAGTACATAGTGTCGTGGAAGGAACACTCACTTGACACACATCATGAGGCTAATGTCATGGAAGGAACACTCACTTGACAAAGGTAGATGGCAAACAAAAGACAAACATAAACCCCCCCATGACACTTTATAAGTAGTGCATGTACAATAAGGCACAAGATGTGCAAGATCCCAAGTATACAATGCATGGTGGAACTTTGTCTTAGTGTGTTTGCATAAATAAAATACTACAATGATCAGAAGAGATAGAAGACTCGAAACAGAAAGAATAGCCAAAGACAAGACATCCTACTCAAAGAAAGAGATCCCAGGACCTGAAACATCCAAGATATTCACTAGAGTGTTGAAAAGCAAAAAAACTTAATAAAATATACCTAAAGAAGAGGTTGGAAATAAAAATCATATGAATGGAAAGAACATAGAACATATTTTCCAAAGATATAAAGTTTTCAAAAAATGGAGTTCGGATGCTCAATTTATGTCTCCCGGAGTGCAAAAACGAACCTTTGGATTTGACAGAAAAAAAAAATGCCATCAAAAAAGAAAAATAAAAAGTTCAAACCTCCAAATTTGGATAGAGCTCGGAAAGAGCTTTCTGACGATATAAGGTTTTTGAAAAAGCGCCTCCGTATGACCAAGTTACGACCAAAAGAAAAAAAACCCCTCTTGTAGGGCATAAAGAGGGTTTTTTTTGACGAAAATTTTCTTACGCATTTGCAAGTACAACCGTATGGATTTTCATGCCTCGAAAATCATTCCAATAAAAAATCATGCCCCAGATGCCCCTATCACCGAAAATAGGAAAATTATATATTAAAATTCATGGAATTGGCCTTTTGAATCCAATTGTGAGGCCCTTTTGGCACCAAAATGTACCAAAAATTAGCTACCACCAGAAATGAAAAAAAACAACTGCACAAACCCCCGAATACACAGATCTGAAGAACAAGGCCCAAAATCTCTCATGAAGAGAATAGGGGCATGCAGATCTGGAGCTCTGATACCATATTGGAGTTGAGGAAAAATCAACTCTACAGCTCCCAAAGATCACCTGCATGCAAACCTGTCACAGAAGGAGAGAAGAAAAAATGCTATGGAGGCCAGAATTCAGAGATCCAGAAAATGTTAGTCATATTGATTGTGCAACAATAATGCAATTCAATAATTACAGTTGTTATAAAAATACAAAGAGAGAATCCTCATAAAAGGATACTCGAAACCCTAAAGGAGAAAACCCTAAAGAATTATAAGATTCCTAAGTTTAGCTTAAGTATAGAGTACAATAGACTAATAATTAAATAAATAATTATTATTAGTTAATAAAAGATAACTCTAACACCCCCCTTAAGATGAACTTAGGGAGTAGCTAAAAAACAACTAAGGACTAAAAAAACATGTAAAAAAAAACATCAAGGAAGGAAGGCCTCAATGAGACCCTTCAAGGACAATTTCCTTCACCCCAAGCATAGAGCGCAACTGAAGATAGCGTGGAGATGCAAAAGGTTTAGTGAAGATGTCAACAACCTGCTCCTCTATAGGAATGTACTCCAAGATGAGAAATCCATCCTGAATCAACTGTCTGATGAAGTGCATGTGAAGCTCAATGTGTTTAGACCTCTGGTGCTCCCTGGGTTGTGGGAAAGGTGAATGGCACTCTGATTGTCACACCAAAGAATAGTGGGACTATAAAGAGGGAACCCAAACTCAGTCATCAACTGTCGAAGTTATCTTTTATTAGCTAATAATTATTTATATATTTATGAGTCTATTATACTCCATGCTTAAGCTAAACTTAAGAATCTTATAATTATTTAGGGTTTTCTCCTTTAGGGTTTCGAGTATCCTTTTATAAGGATTCTCTTTTTGTATTTTTATAACAACTATAATTATTGAATTGCAATCTTGTTGCACAATCAATATGACTCCTCTTTTTTGGATCTCTAAATTTTGGCCTCCATAGCTTTTTTGCTTCTCTCCTTCTGTGACAGGTTTGCATGCAAGTGATCTTTGGGAGCTGTAGAGTTGATTTTTCCTCAACTCCAATATGGTATCAAAGCTCCAGATTTGCATGCCCCTATTCTCTTCATGAGATATTTTGGGCCTTATTCTTCATATCTATGTATTCGAGGGTTTGTGCAGTTGTTGTTTTCCTTTTCTAGGGGTAGCTGATTTTTTGGTACATTTTGGTGCCAAAAGGACCTCACAGCTGGATTCAGAAGGTTGATTCCATGAATTTTGATATATAATTGCCTATTTTCGATGACAGGGGCATCAGAGACATGATTTTTTATTGGCATGTTTTTCGAGGCACTAAAATCTATATGGTTGTACCTACAAATGCATCAGAAAATTTTCGTCAAAAAATAAATAAATAAATTATTTTTTTAAATTTTTTTTGATGAAAATTTTATGCCCTAAAAGAGGGGTTTTTTTTCTTTTGGTCGTAACTTGGTCATATGGAGGCGCTTTTTTGAAAACCTTATATCATCAGAAAGCTCTTTCTGAGCTCTATCCAGATCTGGAGGTTTGAACTTTTGAATTTTTTTATGGATTTTTTTGCTGTCAAAGCCAAAGGTTTCTTTTTGCACTCCAGGAGACATCACTTGAGCATCCGAACTCCGTTTTTAGAAAACTTTATTTGATTGGAAAGCTTGTTTTGTGTAATTTCCAGTTATATGAGTGTTTTTTCCAGATTCTACTCTAGGTATATTTTATTTAGTTTTTTGCTTTTCATTACTCTAGTGAATATCTTGGATGTTTCAGGTTATGGGATCTCTTTCTTTGAGTAGGATGTCTTGTCTTTGGCTTTTTGTTTCCAGTCTTCTATCTCCTCTTATCATTGTAGCATTTAATTTATGTAAACACACTGAGATAAAATGCCACCATGCATTGTATACTTGGGATCTTGCACATCTTGTGTCTTATTGTACATGCACTACTTATAAAGTGCCATGGGGGGGGTTGATGTTTGTCTTTTGTTTTCCATCTACCTTTGTCAAGTGAGTGTTCCTTCCACGACATTAGCCTCATGGTGTGTGTCAAGTGAGTGTTCCTTCCATGACACTATGTACTTTCTCTGCACCTTTGATGTTCCTGGTTCTTCGTCATGCAGTTCTTGTTGACTGTTCTTTTCAGTGTACCTCTCCCTCTCCCTTTTCGGCATTATGTGGAGGTTTGTCCTATTGGTTCTAATGCTTCCTTGGTTTGATTGATCCTCTCTTCAGGCTTTGGTGTTTCATGCCATCTGTATCTTCGAGTTCAGTTGTTTGCCTTTGTTTGCCATCTGATTCAAGTAGTGTCATTTGAGGGCACTCGTGTAGATTACAGTCTTCTCTACCTGGTCATGTTCTATTTCAGTGGAGGTTCTTCACATCAGCAGTTACTCTTCAATAGTGTTTGCAGCTATTTCATGTTTCAGTGGTGTTCTTCATTCTCTTCTTTTTGTTCCTATCTTCTGGAACACTCTTGTTTGGAGGCTTCTTAGTCCTTCACTTGATCTTTCATCTCTTCTTGGAGAGGAGTTTTGTTCCCACAAGGTTTTCTCCTTTTGCTCCACTTTATAGAGATTTTTATTGTACTTGGGTACCTCATCAGGGCTAGTTGTTGGGACCCATTGTTGCTTTCCTACATTGTTTACATGTTTTTTTAGTCCTTAGTTGTTTTTCAGCTACTCCCTAAGTTCATCTTAAGGGGGGGTGTTGGAGTTATCTTTTATTAGCTAATAATTATTTATTTAATTATTAGTCTATTTGTGTGGGAGAAAAAGTGACACTAAGCAAACAGACCCTAATCTCACTTTCAACCACACACTTGTGGAATACGAAAGAGCCTAGAGGTATCACACAATTGGCTACTTCTTTTTGTGGAAGAGAGAGCCACAGGCTACCTATTAGGATTTCTATTCCTTTGTTGTAATTGAAAGATAAAATGATGCAAGTTCAATCCCTAACCCCAAAGTGCAAGTATGAACTAATAACAAGATTGCAGAATTGAACTTAAACAATGGAAAGTTGTAAACACAAGGACAAGACAAGAATGTAAATGCGTACCCGGTGTTAAAATATGAATGAAAATGTTCGGGACGGGGGCGCGGGCGCCACTGTCCTGATTCTGCACCTGAAACTGCACCTGAAACTGCTATTTTTGCACTTTGGAAAAGCTGTCAAAAAATGCTGAAAATGTTGTCTGTCAGGAGGACCAGGGCGCCCAGCGCCCCTGTCCTGGCAGGACCAGGGCGCCCCACGCCCCTGTCCTGGTCTTTTTCTCTGAAATTTGGTGGGAAGGTCGGTCTTAGTCTGCTTCTCCCGGATCTGCAACCTGCGGCATCGTCCGAGTCCCGAAACCTGCACTTATATCTGAAAAGGTGTTTGGGCGGCTATATAGGGTTTTGCCTTAGTCAAACCCCCGCTTCGGTGATTTCCACCTCCACGAATAGCCAAGTTGTATTGTAAAATGTATTGTGTGTGCAGACCTAGTGTGTGTGCAAGGTCCTTAAATGCAAGTAAGCAAACTAGAGCAACCTAGAAAGTAAACCCTAATTGCTTGTAAATGATAATGTAAATGCTCTAAATCAAGATGCAAAGTGATCTAAAGCATGAATAAAGGATATATTTAAGCTTATGCAAAGACATGAAAATAACATGAAATCATACCCAACCCTCAAGGGAGGAGTACAAGCCAATCTTCAGTCGGTAATCTCCTATTGTTCTTCAATGTCTTCCAAGCCCTAAATGAATGAAGTTGATGAATGCTTGATAGAAGGATGTTGAATGTTGTTGAAGTCTTCAAAGATCTGCTCTTTCGCTGCATAGAAGGTCCCTTAAAGCCAAAAATTGCATCCCTTCTAATGAAGAAAGAGAACTCTTATATATGAAACCCTAGGTCGTAATTTTGACTTTTAGCCGACCTAGAGATTGAATATCCCGCCAATTTCTGGGGGTTAAGCTTTATTTTATGATTGGATCGTGCTCCTAAAATTTCGGGAAAAATGTCCGGGACCATGTGCACGCCGGGCGCCATGGTCCCGACAACTTTTCACCAAATTTTCAGGGCCGTCGGATATGATGATTTTAGAGAGAATCCCGAAGTTACAGCTGATTTCGAGATGTTTTGACCCCCGAAATCAAGCCCCCAAGTTCAAAATAGGACCTAATTAGGGTTTTTGATTAAATGATGTATTGGAAGAATAAAATGAAAGGGGCACACTTTAATGAAAGGGCCCAACTTTATGATGTGGGAGATGATAAAATAGGACCTTAGACCTAATTAATTTAATTAATTAAGTGCTAAGGGGAAATGCAATGCAAAATGCAAAATGTGCCAAGGCGGGTGCTAAACTAGGTGTGAAATTGTACAACCCTAGCAAGTGCGTACAATTTACGACGCTACACTATTATACTCCATGCTTAAGCTAAACTTAGGAATCTTATAATTTTTTAGGGTTTTCTCCTTTAGGGTTTCAAGTATCCTTTTATAAGGATTCTCTCTTTGTATTTTTATAACAACTCTAATTATTGAATTGCATTCTTGTTGGACAATCAATATGACTCCTCTTTTCTGGATCTCTGAATTTTGGCCTCCATAGCTTTTTTGCTTCTCTCCTTCTGTGATAGGTTTGCATGTAGGTGATCTTTGGGAGATGTAGAGTTGATTTTTCGTCAACTCCAATAATACATCTTTGCGTATTTCTTGAGAGGTACATTTGAAAAAGCTTCTTTTGTGTTAGAAACACTGATATTTCTGTTTGGAAACCTTATTGCAAAAGTTGTAACATACTTGTGTTGAAATAGTTACTAAGTTAATATGTTCTATGTCTGATGGGCTTTCGTTAGTGAAGTCTATGAGATATACAATATGTTAGTAAAGTGTTGTGAGATGTACTCTGGAGAAATAAAGTAACCATTTGTATGTTATTCACTCAGATTGTTGGATGTTTTTTATTTTAAGGTCTCATCAGTGAGACATTTTGACCTTTTATTATCAGTGAGATTTGGTCTTACTTTTTGCTAGTGATATCAGCCAGTGAGACCTTTGTAAACAAAACTTTTTATCATAAGCGAGTGAGGCAAATTTTTAACTGGTTTTTATTCCCTAGAGGGTTCTCCACTCATGAAAATCTCGGTTATATTATTGTTCTGTGAGCTCTCTAATGTTATATGGTGCAAATATGTGTCATGTTAATTGCTTTGTTCATGATTGCAAGTTTCAAAATTGAATATAATTACATTTATTAGTTGATTGTTCAAAATTGGTTTAAAATTTTAATTTAGCCTCAAGCACTGATTCACCCCCCCTCTCCGTGTTTTCTATACTCCAATAGAATCTAGCATATGGAGTGGAGTTGCAAAAATGGATTTGAAAATTTCCCAAAGTTGGACAATAAAGACCAAAGATGTGGTTTATGAAGTGCATTTCATACTTATAAGTCCGATTTGCATCTGGGAAGGGCCAATAATCATATAGATGCATATTGGACTTACAAGTTTGAAATGCACTTATCCAAAAGATAGGAAAGAAACACTCTTTGGTGTGAATCAGGGTTATAACCCTAATTTACACCTAAGAAAGAATCATGGTGCAAGTCGGGGTTATAACCTTGATTCGCACCAACTCTTAGCACTTGGAAAAAACACAAAAGGAAACGTTGTGTGTTGGGGTTATAGCCTCTACATACACCATTATAGGGAGACTCGATGTAGATCCGGGATACGGCCCTGACATACACCATTTTTACAGGACTCGGTGTAGGTTGGGGTTACGACCTCGATCTACACTAAAATGGGCAGACTTGGTGCAAGTCGGGGTTATAACTCTACCTTGCACCAGTAAGGGAGAAATTGGTGTAAGTCGGGTTTGTATCTCTGACTTGCACCAAAAATAGGACTTGGTTATGAAGTGGTGTAAGGAAAATGCAAGGAGGTGCAATTCGGGTTTGCAAACCTGATTTGCACTAGGGAGACTAAATGGTGTAATTTGGGTTTGTAACCTTGAATTGCAGCTAGAGACTTTGAATTTACAAGACACAAAAAATATCAAGAAACTTCAAATGAAGGTTCTAAGGAAGAAAATCACGATGACACAAATTTCCTCAAATAGAGTGCATAGAGCATATAAGCTACAAATGGGTTAAAATTTATAGAGTTACCCCAATTTTCCAAATTGAGGATAAAAAACACATTTTTGCAGAACTTTTTATGTTGATCCTATGAGACAAAACAAGAAGGAGAATGTTCCTAACAAAAGTAAGGAAGCGTCAACTAAAATTTGGAAAATGAAGTAGGAGAAGAGAGGGAAAAGAAGAGTCTATGTTTTAAAGGATAGATAATATGTTGATAGTAGTTGCTCAAGACATATGACATGTGATAAAAGTAAACTCGTTACTCTTGAACAAATAGATGAAGGAACAATGAGATTTGGAGACAACACTAAAAAGGATTTAATAGGAAAAGGGATTCTTAGTCTAGACAATGAAAAATCAAAATCTGAGAATGTCCTTTATGATAAAGGGTTAAAATAACATCGCCTAAGTGTAAGTCAGCTATGTGATCAAGGACACATTGTTACATTTCTTCCTAAAGGATGTGAAATACAAAAGGATGGAAAATTGATACATGTTTCTTATAGAACATCAAATAATGTTTAGATCCTTAAATAAATTAATAGTATGAGATATTATATGGGGAAAGTAGATGAGAGCTAGTTGTGGCATAGAAGATTGGACCATCTAAATTTTGATAATCTTGTCAAGATCAACCGTATAAAAGAAGTGAGAGACATGCCAAAGATTTCAAAGCCCACAATTTTCACTTGCAAGCAATGCCAACTTGGGAAGTATACTAGAGTAAGTTTCAAATGAAAGGAGTACTCATAATGAAAACCATTAGAGCTCATATATACAAATCTATGTGGTCTAACTAGAACAAGGAGCATACAAGGAACAAGGTACTTTATGCTACTAATTGATGATTACTCTAGAATGACTTGGGTTTCCTTTTTAAAGGAAAAATCTAAAGCTCTCGATAAGTTTAAAGCTTTCAAAGCATTAGTAGAAAATGAACCAGGCTTAAAGTTCAAGTGTCTTAGATCAGATAAAGGAGAAAAATTCACTTCAAATGAATTTGAAGATTTTTGTGAGAAACATGGGATAAGAAGACAATAATCGGCTACGAGAAATCCACAATTGAATGGAGTTATAGAAAGAAAAAATAGAACTATCCAAGAAATGGCTAGAGATATGTTAAATGAATCAAATATAGTTGATACTTTTTTGAAAGATGAGGTTCACACAAAAATTTACATATTGAATCGTGCACAAATCAGAGTAAATGATGATAAAACACAATATGAGTTATGGAAAGGGATACCTACAATAGTTAAACATTTTAAAGTTTTTGGAAGCACATGCTACATAAGGAGTGATGAAGAAGATCTAGGTGAATTAGATGCTAGAGCTAACGAGGGAATATTCTTTGGCTACTCCACAAAATGTAAAGATTACTAATGCTACAACAAGAAGCTACACAAGATTGTTGAAAGTGCTAATGTGAAGGTTGATGAAGGGAGATATTATAAAGAAACCCAATATGTTGTTCCTAAAATAAAGTATGTTTGTAAAGAAGAAGAAGCAAAGGAGGAAGTTGAGAAAGAGGAGTCTGAGTGAGAAAATCCTAAGATACCACTAAGAGCACCACCTAAGACTCCATCTAAATTTATCCAAAAGAACCATCCAAAATACTTTTTCATTTGGGACATATATATATATATATATATTCAAACAAGGAGGATGCTTGCTAGCACAACAAAACACACACATTTTTGCTTGTTCTCCAAAAGAGAACCAAAGGGATTTACAAAAGCAAGTGAAGATATGTTGTGGATAAGGGTTATGAAAGAGGAATTGGATTGAATCGAGAAGAATGAAACTTGGGAACTTGTCCCAAGGTCTAAGGACAAAAATGTCATTGGAACCAAATGAGCATTTCAAAACAAGTTAAATGAAGATGGGGAAGTCACAAGGAACAAGGCAAGACTTGTGTGTAAAGTCTATGCACAAGTTGAAGGAATACACTTTGAAGAAATATTTGCACCTGTTGCACGATTAGAGACTATTAAGATGTTCTTATCTTTTGCAAGTTGCAAAAATTTCAAAGTGTACCTGATGGACGTCAAATCGACATTTCTAAATGGAAATATAGAAAAGTGTATATTGAACAACCTGAAGGGTTCATTTTATCAGAAAAGAAGGATTATGTTTGTAGACTAAATAAGGCTCTTTATGGAGTAAAGCAAGATTTGAGAGCTTGGTATTCAAGGTTGGACAAGTATCTATTGGAAGTATGCGTTGTTGTGGTTATCATTGATGTCAAACTTGTTGTTCTAGATTAGTTTGGAATGTTTGTGGTGTAGAGTTATCTTGTTGTGCTGTTGATGTTGTAGTTGTTCTGAAAGTGTTTGGGTCTGGAATTTGTTGCTGATGTTGAGTGTTATCATTATCTTCATTGGATATAGTTTTGGTATCATGGATATGATGGTTCTATGCTACGAAAATATCTTTGCATATTTTCCAGGTGTTGTGGTATTGATCGTTGCTCATTGTGAGATTCTATGTTAGACCTATCCTTTGGTCCAGCTATAATTTGTGGAAGCTGTGTGTGTGAAAAAGTGAAAAGAAGTCTGATAGCTGGAGGCACAACACTTCAATTAAGTCATTACATGTATGGTTAGTAAATCAATAATCAATAAATAATAAACCATAACAAAGCGACTAATTACCTTCTAAAAGATGCGAGTATAAGATTGCTCTCAGATTTTTATAAGCAATACCAGTGACTAGACTACACCAAGATGAAGGATTTAATCTATATGAGCATGCTATTAAACTATATGGATGCAAGATGGATGAATAATTCAAGTAATGACGAATTCAAGCAATATGGATTCAAGCAATAATGGAATAAACTAAATATGGATGCAAATAATAAAAAAAGCACAATGTACTCAATGACTCCAGAGCAAAATCAACATAATAATAATCTTTAAGGTGTTTCTCAAATATCTCTAGGGTGATTTGAATGAGAGCTGAAGGCTGAATTTATAGAGAATTCACAAGAGAGAATGAAAAAGCTCAATTTAGGATTAATTGAATAATTGAGAAATCAGGTTCAGTTAACCTCAAGATAGATTCCAATTATAGTTTAATTGAAATGCATTGAGATAAGAAGTTCAAGTTGCATTAGAAATAAGAATTAATTAATTCCATGCATTTGTGATAAAAATAGATAATTCTTTGATTTATTCAAGAAAATAGTCTTTTATTGCAACTGAACTTCTTTTTCTCAAAAGCTTTGAGTTCCAATTTTAGAGAATAATCAATAATTCAATTAATTGCTTTTCTAATTTCAAGTTCTAAATTTAGAAAAAGAAATAATATCTTAAGTTTGATTTCTCTCTCAATTCAATTCTTTTATTTTATTTTCAATTTAACTCTTTCTTTGTGATTAATTCCTCTTTTGTAATAAATTAATTCCTTTTTTGCATGATTAAATGGCAAATTTATTAATTAATTAAATATGCTAGGATATTTAATAAATTAAACAGGATAATTGATAAAAAATGATATTCTTAGAATGATTCAATTAATTAAATAAATATTTAATTAATATTGAGTAATTGACTTGCCATGTAATATTTGATGATTAAAGAATTAATTAATATGCTCAAGATTGATTTAATTGCCTTTGGTTAGGACCTTGGTGATGTTGTCGAGATTAGGGGCCCATGGTTTAGATGACCAATTTTAGGGTATTACATTTGCCCCTCTTTGAATTAATGTGCGAGCAGCGCGTTGGTTCAAAGAATATGTGATGTCTAGGAGATACCAAATCTGAACTTGATTGATCATGAACCAGATGAAGAGCAAGGTGTTTAGCTTGATTTGAAGCAATGAAGCTGAACATAATCTGATTAAAGTGAAACCGATCCCGAACTTGATTGAACTAGGAACGATAGAGAGTAAAGATACAAAACTTGAACTTGATTGATCAAGAAGCGGATCTTACTGATCTAGAACTTGATTGAACTAGACACAGTGAGCGAAGATAAAATCGATCTTGAACTTGATGGATCAAGACACGATGAGCGAAGATAAACTGTCCAGCTTGATTTTATGCGATGAAACTAAACACCTGCTTAGATTGAGCGTGTGATCAAAGATACTCTTTAAACTTTTGATTGAGTTTAAATGAATAATCAACTTGATGAAAAGCGATGAAACTGATTAACGTTAAGAGACTGATTCAGATGAAGACAAATATCAGCTTAATTTGAAGCGATGAAACTGATATGCCCCTAGCGATTGATTCGATTTAGATGATCGAGAGATCTCAACTTGATATGAAGCGATGAAGCTGAGATGCCCCTTAGCAATAAGAATTTGATTTTCTTTAGTTGAAAAGATTTTTTTTGCTCGACTTTTGATGAAGATTTGAAAATTTTCTTGTCTTTGAAGATATGAGATCATGAGGTCATGAGTATGCCCCCTCGGGAGCGAAATCGAAAGATACGGAGGGTACATGATTATAGGCAATTTTTGGCGATGATAATTATTTGAGCATAAATTGATTCCGAGGAATTTTTGAAAATTCGACGTTGATTGATAAGAAATTGAGATTTAGCTTTGATTACTAAGAAATTGGGTACAATTTGAAGAAAGAATGAGCTTTTGATGAAAAAGCGCTAAGTGGTCCAAATTGTGAAATTGACTAGGAAAATGATCTCGTATTTCCCAAAAATGGAATCAGTACGGGCAAATTAGTTAAGGATACAATTTTCATGTCCATCGGAGCAAGTTGAAAAATTAGGGTTTTGGCTATATATGGGGTAAAAGTGTCATTTTCAATTCATTTTAACCCTCCAAGTTTGAAAATTCAAAAAGCCTTCTGCGAAGAAAAATGGTGGTTCCCACTCATGAGCATCAATTTGAGCCACAAAGATGACATAATCGACCTCGGGACTATGAGCCAGCGGTAAGTGATCGATCTTAAGCCTTTTATTCATTTCATTTTTGAATTTTTTTGTTGAATTTTTCAATTTTTAGCACGTTTAAAGTCGGTCATTCTCGTTTTGTCATGCGAGATAGGATCTTGTCTCGTACGACAAACTGATGAAGTTTGTTTTGTTGTTTAAGCCTACTAGTTTTGTCATTCGAGGGCTACCCTTGTATCGTACGACAACATTCAAAAGAGCCCCTTTTGTCGTCCTAGGTGTAGTCTTGTATCGTATTGGAGTCTTTTGTCGTACGAAGCCCATTCCTGACTTGTATGAGTTTATGTCCTTCTGTGTTTTATCGTTTGGAAAATAGTGAGCATTTTTTAAGGTGCAAACTTGAAATTTTGATTATGTAATTGATGTAGTTGAATTTGCGTGATGTTTTACTTCTCTTGTAGGCTTATTTGAAATGTTTTTTGATGCTTCTTTATTTGATTTTTGCAGGTTCGATTGCCTCATGTTCTTTTCAAATGCGTCTATCCACTGACGATGACTTTAATGCGGTAGTTGTCAGATGTTGACCAGGCACATATTGATTTGTGCGGATTCACCCACCTTCTTGATTTACCTAATATTCGTGTGAATCACGGTATGCTCATGGTGTTAGTTGAGAGATTTCATTCTGAGCATAACACGTTCCATTTGCTAGTTGGGGAGATGACCATCACTCCCGAAGATGTTTACAGGATTCTCCGTATCCCTTTTGTTGGGGGTAAGGTAGATTATGATGCAACGCAACTTCCTGGATTACAGGCTGTGAGACATGTTTTTCAGGGATCCAGATATTTTAACACATTTTATTAGTTGGGATGTGATGATGAGCAAGTACAGTGAGGATTTTCCACTTGCTTGCATCTTGGCAGGGTTTATCGGTTGTTTTCTTATGCCGGATAGGGGACAACAAGGATTTTTGTGTGGATGGGGCAGGATGCTGGAGAGGCTTGATGAGACCCCTCAAAGATTAGGCTGGGCTTCTTGTATATTAGCACACATGTATCACGAGATGAATGAGATTGTTTATAGGGAGGGGAAGAGCATGGCTGCCAGAGTTTTGATTTTACAGATATGGGCTTGGGAGCACCTCCCAGTATGCAGGTCGATTGTAGATGACAACAGAGATCCTAGTCAGCCTATTGTATATAGATATTCAGGTTATATTACTCAGCCCCATCTAGGCAAGACAAATTTTTGGAGACGACAACTAGATGACTTGATAGTCGTTATATGGAGACCTTACAGGGGTTTAGAGCCATGGGATGATTGGAGGATTATTCAGAGAGATCTGTTTGTTACTCGTCCACTCATTGGCAGATCACAGACTGTTGTTGAGCGATTCGTGGTTTCTCGTGTGATGAGGCAGTATGGTAGACCTTAGGGGATCTTGTAGGAGTTCACTGCATACACGCGATATGCTGATGAGGAGAGGCGGGGATGGGCATCGAGGTTATCTTATTCCTTGGGTATGCAGGAGTTAACTAGATTACAACGACTCCGGTGGGATTACATGGATGACATTGCAGATGCATGGGTATTGCCCCAGTACAGGGATTGGTTCCAGCAACACCCTTTCCCTAGATTGACTAATCCAACAGAGTAGGAACCTCGTATTGAGGAGGTAGAGGATGATGCCCCTGCATAGGGACAAGGACATGGGCAGAGGTAGGGACAGAGAGCGGTGCTCCGAGGCAGACAGGTGGTGATCCTGGTGCTAGTAGCAGCAGGGTTCCAGCTAGAGGTAAACAATAGATGAGTGAGGGTGGATCCCTAGGGAGTGTTGGTGTAAGGTTGGGTGGAGGTGAGGAGGAGTGAGTAGCTCCTAGACAGGTTAGGCAGAGACGGGAGGAGTAGGGTGGAGCCGGAGGTGGAGATGGTGGTGGAGAGCCTTTGAGAGAGCAGGGGGTCAATGTAGCACGATCGATGAGAGAACGTCTAGCGGATCTGTAGTCATAGTTGACAGTGGCACAGACTCAGCTGGCGGAGTGAGACCGATAGCTAGCAGATGTTAGAGTGGAGAGAGATCGTCAGGTTGCGGTAATGAGGGTAGAGAGACACTCTTTAGCAGGAGGTTTTGCACCAGACCAGTCGGGCGGCTTATTACATTGTAGCTTACAACGTAGTTGTTCCTGTAGCGCAGCAGGTTGTACCCTACTCGCAGTACATGGCACAATCAAAGGGAGCACGAGCACCTCATCAGGATCCTGGTTAGCAGGCTCCTCCTCCACCACCACCTGTCGATGAGGGAGAGGCCGAGTGCTAGATCTATTTTTTTGTAGCTCTGAGATTTTTTATAGACACACCCATTTTTTGTAGCCCTTACAATTCTTGCTCCGATGGGAGTTTGTATATGTCAGTTGACATCATTTTGTACTATGATACTTGATGATTATATATATATATATATATATACGAGATCTGATTGGACTTCATAGTACTTGTGTTGATTGATTATGAGATGTCTTCTATATGCTTTATTCTATATGTATGCATATCTATTTAGTATGGATGTATGTAATGCAGATGAATATGAATGTTTTTTTTTGTTCCTTTTCATATGCAAATAAATGAATGCACATGAGTAATGAGTAATGCAAAAATTTATTTTTCTATGCAATAAGATGAATGTGAATGAGTGATAATGAAATGTATCAATCTATATAAGATGCTTATGTATGCAGCTAACATCTCAATACACAAGTACTCGATCAGAGAAATGATGAAAAAGAGACCGCTTAGCTAAGAAATGATGATGCATCCAAATCTCATTCAAAATATAAAGAGATTATTACCATACCAAAATAACTCTAAATTCACAAAATACAGAATGAAATGCAAAATGAGATGCAAAATGAAATGCAACCTAAACCTAGTCACTAAATTTAAAATGCTTAAGTTTCATCATTGAGCATAACAAACATAACAGGCAGATTAGAGTTCCTTTCTTTTCATGTGCACTATTAATTATCTTGTCCGCAATGACCCTTTTTTTGTTCATATCCTTGGAAAGATTTTGCAGGGACCCGAATTGCATGATAAAGAAATTCCCTCAAAACAGACAAAGAAATGATGGGAACCTCCCTGTAGCATACAAATAAGAGGAGTCGAGGTATGTGTGGCGATTTCACCTTGTTGTGAAGGGTCTTATCACAGGCACCCAACTTATTAGATGTTTCCAGATCATCAAAATCACTCCTACAAGCAGAAAACAAAGAAAATATTATGCCCCCAATCCTTGCTTCTCTTAGTCAAGATAGACTTCCTCGAGTTCCTCTGAGGGATAATAATCAAAAACCAATATAAAAGACAACATACAAAGAAAATTATTCATGCATAACTCAAACTATTTAAGGATTGTTTTCCATTATGTTGTTTTGCTTGTTTACTCAGTGATAAAACTCTTCAGTAGTCAGGAGACAGGTGATTGACTCGGAGTGGACGACCAGGTTTCATTGATAGAAAGATGACTTGGTTGATACTGCTTAGGACATGTAAATTGCTCTGTCGATTAACCTAAGACTAGGACATTGATCAGTTTCAAGCCATGAGGGTTCCAACGAACCATGATGTCACAAAAGTGACTAAAATATATGTACAAGCGATAATAAAGATACATGAAAGCGGGAAATGGTAATGTTGCGTTGATAGATGGAGTGTTGAGTACAAGAGGCACTTGTTTGCCAGGTTTTCACCCACTTGGCAGAGATTCATTTTTATTTTACCAAGGTGCTTGTTTACCAAGTTTTCACCAGGGTATTTTTTATTTTTCTTTTTTTTTAAGGACTTTTTATGATTTTTTCTTTTTTTCAAGACATTTTTCAGCTGTACAGGTTGCTTGGAATAGAGAATGCTAAGTGAAGAATTTCTTCAAATGGATGGTGTTAATCGGTTCACGAAGTTGTTCTCCTTCTGATGTTGAGAGTTGATAGGCACCAAAGCCAAATACTACAGTAACGATGTAAGGACCCAGCCAGTTGGGTTCAAACTTCCCTTTGTTGTCTCAAAACTGTTGATTTTTAGGATTTTCTCTTAGAACTAGGTCACCAACCTGAAATTCTCTTTGTCGAACCTTCTTGTTATATCCTCTGGACATTCTCTTTTGATACACTTTGAGATGATCAAACACCACTTGTCGACACTCATCCAATAATTCGAGTTCTTGTAATCTAGATATCCTATAGTCTTCATCAGTAACAAGACCTTGCAAAGAACTCTTAGATATGGTATTTCTACTTCAATAGGTAATACTGCTTTGGACCCATACACCAAAGAAAAAGGTGTATCCCTAGTAGGTATTTTGATACTTTTTCTGTAAGCCCATAATGCATTATTGAGTTGCAGATGCCAATCCTTCCCAGATTCGTTTACTGTTCTGTGTAAGATAGTCAACAGGTTTTTGTTAGATGTCTCAGCTTGTCCATTACCTTGAGGGTAATATACAGATGACCAGTGTTGTCTAATTTTGAATTTCTCAAAGAGCTCGTCCAGATCTTTATTCTTCAATTGTCCTCCATTGTCAGTCACGATGGACAAAGGTATCCCATACTTGCAAATGATATGATTTAGAATGAATAGAGCTACTTGTTTATCGGTTGTTTTGATGAGTGGAACCGCTTCTACCCACTTAGTGAAGTACTCAGTGGTAGTTATGATAAACTTGTGGCCGTTGGATGATGCATAATAGATCTGACCAATGAGATCAAAGGCCCATTGCTGGAAAGGCCAATGTGTGATGAAGAGTATGAGATTCCTTGCTGGAGCTTGTATGAGATTTCCATGTAGCTGACATTTCTCACAAGTTTTAAAAAACTTTATAGCGTCCTTCTCCATGTATGGCCAGTAGTAGCCAGCCCTTAGTAGTTTCCAAGCTAAAGTGAGACCATTCGAATGAGATCCACAAATACCTTCATGGACTTCCGATAATGCATGTTTATACTCTTTAGTTTCTAAGCACCTAAGCAATTTACCATCCAAACTTTGTCTAAACAAATCGCTAGCAATGATGACAAACCATGAAGCATTTCGGGTTAAGTTCCTTTTCTCATTACGGGTAAGATTTTTTGGAATAATTTGGTCATGCAGATAAGAGTAAATGTGGTTATATCGAGATGAGTCATGTCCAATAATAGAACAAACTATCTGGGACTCAGGAGAATCATAGGCAGGGTAATGTAACTCTTCCACCAGGAATTCAAAGCGAAAAATAGATTCCTGTAACTCAGGTATAGATGCCAAGGTGGCCATAGCATCTGCTGCTTTGTTTGTTGATCTAGGAATCTGCTAGAATGATACAAAAGTAAAATACTTCTTGAGATCATCAACCATTCTCTTATAAGGCATCGGTTTCTCATCTCGAGTCTGATATGTATCATTGATTTGATTTATAATTAGTTGAGAATCTCCATAGATATGTAATTCAACAACCTTCCATTCAATAGCTAGCTTGATCCCGTTTACCAAAGCTTCATACTCTGCAATATTGTTTGTGCAAGGGAAAAGAATCTTGTAAGCCTTCAAGATTGAATATTTCTGAGGAGTGATAAATAGTATTCCAGCGCCAGAACCATTTTGGGTGAAGGATCCATCAAAGAACATCTTCCATGATTGTTGAGTAAGGTGCATTATTGATTCATTTGGAAACTCTATATGCAACGGTTGAGTGTCTTCAAGTGGAGCTTCAGCGAGTTGGTCTGCAATTACCTATCCTTTGATGGCTTTGCATGCCACATATTCAATATCAAACTCTGTAAGTATTATGACCCATTTTGCCAATCTTTCAGTGAGTGTTGCTTTGTTGAGAAGATACTTGAGCGAATCAATCTTAGCTACTAGCTTGATGGAATGTGCCAACATGTAGTGCCTCAATTTTTGTGATGCAAAGACTAATGCCAAGCATGCTTTTTATATTATAGTGTAGTTCATTTCATAAGACACCAATGTTCAGCTGATGTAATATATAGCTCTCTCTTTTTTATTTTCATCTTGTTGTGCCAGAAGTGCCCCCAATGATGAATCAGTGGCTAATATGTATAAGATCAATGATTTTCCCTAAATTGGTGGCATCAGTAATGGTGGATTGGATAGGTAATCTTTGATCTGTTGAAGGTGTTGTTCACATTCTCGATCCCAGTTGTATATTACTCCTTTCCTCAATACTTTTGTGAAAGGTTGAGCTTTGTCTGTCAGCTGAGAAATGAAGCATCTGATTGATTGGAGACGTCCCTGTAAACTTCTCATTTGACTGATGTTCTTCGGAGGCGACATTTCCATTATGGCTTGGACCTTCTCAGGATGAACCTCGATTCCCTTCTTTAAAATAATGTAGCCAAGTAGTTTACCAGATGTCACTCCGAATGCACACTTTTTTGGATTTAGCCAGAGTTTGAATTTTTCCATTCTATCTAGTATAGGGCCTAGCTCTTGAATATGCGTGGATCTCTTCATAGTCTTTACTAAAGTGTCATCAACATAGTCTTCCATATTTTTATGCATCATGTCATGAAATATAGTAGTTACTACTCTTTGATAAGTTGCTCCTGCGTTCTTCAACCCAAATGGCATGACATTCCAGCAAAAGGTTCCCCATGCACAGATGAAAGTTGTCTTTTCTTGATCTCCAGGAGCTATTTTGATCTGATTATAATCGAAGAATCTGTCCATTAGTGAGTACATCTCATACCTAGTAGTCATATCAACTATCATATCAATGTTTGGTAATGGAAAGTCATCCTTCAGACAAGCTTTATTGAGATCTCTGAAGTCTATGCAAACCCTAATAGATTTGTCTGCCTTTGACACAGGTACTATGTTTGAAATCCATTTTGCATAGTCTATAGCTCTAATAAATCCAATTCTTAGTAGTTTTTCTAGCTTAGGTTTGACTAGTAGTGCCATGTGAGGGTGCATCTTATAGATTTTTTGCTTGACTGGTTTAACTCCTGGTGTTATAGAAAGATGATGCATGATAAGATTAGGATCTAGGCCTGGCATATTAGAGTATGTCCATGCAAAATTGATCTTCTTTTTTTGAAAAGAGATGAGTGAAATCTTTCAATTCTTCTGTTGATAATGATTGAGCTACATGAATGATGTGTGGTGTCTCTTGACTCCTAATGTTCACTGGCTGAGTTGGCTCAAAGAATATAGAAGATCTCTCTTGGAAGTGACTTGGCAGTATATCAAGTATCTCACCTTTAGGCGCCTCAAAGAGGTTTTCACCCTTAGGTACGTCCTTTATTTTCTCTTTTTTAGATTCTGACACCGCCACAATGTGGTTTTCGCCATCAGATCTTTTATTTTTATTTTTCTGATTTTTGCGACTAAGATACTTGATATCTGTTTTAGTCATGTTTTCACTATGTTCACTAGTGGAAGAGTACAAGGGGTTCAACTGTGTTTAGGTAATAAGCTAGTGTATAGTCATTAGCAAAAGTAGGTACATTCATGGGTTGGTCTTGTAGACTACAGTCAATTAATTCAGGATGTACAAAGGATAGAGCGTGGACAGGTTTGAGGGAGTTCACAATATTATCATCACAACTGCGGATCAAAAAGTTGAGTTCCAGAAGGATACCTTGCGTAAATGTCTTGAGACCAGGAAAAGTCAGAACATGATTATTTAGTCGACCTAATCCAATAGACCTACTTGTGGCATCATTCTCTACGCTAGGTTGAACTTCATATCGAGGTTCGACGGTAACAAGATCAGTAGACAGATTCTTGCCATTTATATCAGAGGATTCAAATTTTGATGCTGAGTAGATATTGTCATAAACAAGACTATTGTCAGAGTCCTCAGAGTCATTCGATGAAGTTTCTGAGTCTTCTTCAAGTGGTTGAGTGAATGTATGTATGGTATGATGAATACTAAGAGGGGGGGGTGAATTAGTATGCCAAAAATCTTCGCACTTAAACACTTTGCAAGATTGATAGTAAACCGGTAAAACAATTTAGCAGACAAACCGGTTAACAAACATGCAAACTAAATAGCTAATAATGCATTCACCCACAGAAGCACAAACACCATAACACGAGATTTTGACGTGGAAACCAAATGGGAAAAACCACGGTGAGATGGAACTCACAAGTAACTATCTGCAAAATAGGAACCAGACCGGTTAAGGTCTTACAATGTTCTTTACTAGAACAGATCCTGTTAGGAATCTCAATCTCTGTTAGGAGTTAAGTCCAATTAAAGACTACCTTACTAGAGGATTTTAGATTCACAGATGTGAACCACCTTGTTAGAGGATTTACAAAAGGCTTTTGGGCCTACCCGGTAAAGGGCTACAGACTTGTCAAAGATGTGAGTAATCAACAAGTGTTTGATCTAGCTAGTAGCACAGACTGCTTGGTTAGATCCTTGGTAGCTTGTTCCTAATGCACTCCACCATTACTTCACTCTTCTACACATTCATATTCTCTCCAACTCCTCAATCACCTTGAACCCTAGCAACAACATAAACTTTCACTATATCTACATCAACAACCTAAAACCCTAGACATGATGTCCTTATAAAGGAATCTGATTTCATGTCAATCCAATAGGATTACATAACAATTTCCTAGGTTCAATGAACCTGGACATACTTGGTACCACGACACAAAAAGGCACCGTTTAGGTGTCGGCACCATCAAACAATCAGTGGATGGTAACTCATCACAAAATGCCGGTTGGTAACTCATCACGAAGTATTACCGGTTCATACAAAATGTCGGTTGTCGGTTTGACAAAAATGAAGACTGGTAAAAATGTGTTATGCCGCTTTAGTCCCTCGTACCGCTTGGTATCCACGAACCGCTTGGGGTCAACATGCCGCTTCAGACTGGAAAACACATTCTGCAAAATATCAATAGTCTAAAGACTATAATACAACATACCGGTTGGAACAAATACTGGTTGTGCTCAAACTCATACATATAAAGGGGATCTTAATGCAAGTGTGTGTCCATCAATGACAATCACAACATAAACATCAGAAATGCCAACAATCTCCCCCTTTGGCATTGATGGCAACACTTAGGAAAATAAAATTTTGACATCTAAGTGTTTTACAACAAAATCATGCCATTTGCAAAATTGCTCCCCCTAAGCATATACACTATCCCTTTAACAATACGATGTATAACAATTTTGCATATAGAGCATAAACATTGAGATATTTAGAGCATATAATCAAAATTTTGATTACCAAATACTTCTCCCAAATAGAATTCTTCTCCCCCTTTGCCAACAATGACAAAGTACAACCCTGTTTCCATTTGATATTAGAATCATAAAAGTTTATGACAATAAGGAATGGTACTTGTCAAAAACAGATTTAAAATCCTGCAAGAATTGTTTCATCGACAAAGACCAGGACTCAAGTAGGGAGGTGGCTACTTCCTTTTTTGTTTGCATATGGGAGACCTGTTCTTCCATGGCATCAATTGTGCTCATCTCCTGTGTAACTGTTAAGGCATCCAGGTTCAGATAGCACTTCTGAAGAATTTGCAATCGTGGGAGTAGAACCAGTTGTAGCTCCTGCAAATCTCTAGACTGGGTGTTGATCTCTTGCTCCATTTTTGTTGACTGGATGTGAAACCGGTGAACGGTTTGCCCATAAGTTGTAAAGGAATCATAAGGTGGCTTGAATGTGCTCATGTAGGACTACAAGTCCATTTGAAGCTTTTGCTTCTAAGGTGGCACATCATCATAGAACAGATGGGGTTGGCAGATCTTGTTGAGTAGCAGATTCCCCTCATCCAAAGCGTCCCTTATATCCTTTTGTTCTTTCTTCAGTTCAGATTGGAGCTCATTCAACTTCTTCACTAGAGCTATATTAAGAGCTTTTTGATGCTCCTTCACATTTGCCTCTGCTGCCTCTTATAGGCTCTGCACCTGATCATCCACTACTGTGCATAGGATCTTAAGTTTAGCTAGTGATGAATCGGTGTTGGGAAGATTTGTACCGGGTATCAAACCGGTAAGAGTTTCCACAGCTGCTTGAATTACATCCTACTCCTTCTTCCTTCGAATGATTTCAAGGCACTCTTGAGCTACCTTGATACTCTGCATTAGCTCTATTTCGCTTGCAGACTGGAAATCGATAGGACTGGTGAGATCAGCTGGTTTAGCTTGACTCTTGGTTGCCTTCAGAGTCTCCATCTGGGTGCTCTTCTCTGCTTCTCCTTCCTTGTCCTCTTCCGCTTTCTTCTTCTGCGCTTCTCTCCTCTTCTCCGCTTCCTTGTCCTCCTCAGCCTTTTTCTTTTCTGCTTCCTTCTTCTTCTCCTCTTCCTTACCTTCCTCTTCCTTCTTCTTCCTCTCTGCTTCCTTCTTCTTTTCCCATTCCTTATCTTCCTCTTCCTTCTTCTTCTTTTCTTCTTCTTGCTTCTTTTTCTCTTCTTCATCCTTCTTCTTCTTCTCCTCTTCATCTGTCTTCTTTTTCTCTTCTTCTTCCTTTTTCCACTTCTCTTCTTCATCCTTTTTCTTCTTCTCTTCTTCATCCTTTTTCCTCTGCTCGACCTCTTCCTTTGCCGCTTCCCAACTGTCCTCGGCTTGCTTATCAACCTGTTTAGCTTGTTGCTCCTGTTTTATTGCCTCAGATGGTGTTTCCTGAGTAACATCCTCTACGTCCAGAGCATCGACATCAATGGTGTCGATCGGTTCAACAACCGGATTTCCTTCATCATCAAATACTTCGTCCAATTTGGATATAACCGATTCTTTTTCAGCTTGTCGGTTGGCTAGACGCGCTTTGTGAGACTGGACAGTGGTTCTCATATACAGATGAGTGTCTTTTTCGACATCATCAACTCTACCTTCTAACAGCCAGAGTCTTCTTCTTCTAGTGAAGAAGAGTCCTTTATTTTGATCAATAACATCAAATAATTTAGAATTTGACAGGTCGGGAAAGTACTGTGCAAAAAATTTCTCCCTAATTTCCTGTTCCTTTTCTATGGCAATGTGCCATCTATTATCTAATGACATATATAAAGAATCCGGTGTCTGAGATTTAATCTTTGGGGGCGACTGGTCATTAACACATAAGTACTGAATTATTTCCTTTTCAACCGCTTCCTTTTCATCATCATTAAATTCATCAAAACACTCAATTAAGTCATGTAGCACTTTTTTCCTAATATTCTTTATTGTTCTTTGACAATGTGTCAAAGGTTTATAGGAAGAGATATCTATATTTACTGGTGCAGATGATGTCGGTTCATTCTTTGTCTTCCTCTTTGCTTGACGTGTTTTCTTTGGCTTTTCCTCAGACACAGTTTTTTCTGAGTCTGGAGAGGTATTCCTTGTCTTCCTCTTTCTCTCGAACACTTTAACCGGTGCTGCTTCTGGTTTCTTCTTGGTTGGTGACCGCTTGGTCACTTTTGGAGTTGCAGTAGTAACTGGTGCAGATGCTGCATGCACTGCCTTTGCCTTCTTCACTACAGGTTCTTTTCCTTTCTTTGTAGAGGGTTCCTCAATCGGTGTAACCCTTTCCAGATAGGTTCTGGTCCTCTTTGCCTTAGGATCAAGAGGTGAGGCAATAAGGGTAGAGGCATACCCTTCCAGCATATCGTACATAACCTCATAGCCCATTGGCTCCACTTCTTTCTATCTAGGCTCAACAACCTCCATTATGAATTGATCCACCTTGATGGTGAAACAAATATCATCCTTATATTTCTTGACAATGTCACCTGATATCCTCATTCTTTGGCTCATTTTCCTTCTGAACTCATCAAAATACTTGTTCAGAACATCAGGGTAACTGGTTCCAATTGCTTCAATGCTTTCCTTGATTTGCTTGGTCACCGGTTGGTCAGTAGACCACTGGACATCTCCTACTCTTGGAAAGTAACCTTGGAAATAGAAGAACAACCCAACCAGTAGTTGCCCAAACTTGAACCTTAGTGCATTATCCTGTTTGATTGACTTTAGATTCAACAGGAGTTGTCTCTGCATACCGGTGCACAGATCAAATGATGCATCCTCCTTTATCATCCGGTAAGCGACATTTACCACTGCAGTAGATACAGAGTTAATTCTATTGGCTGAGAATGTCCGGTATCCAATCACCATACATGCATACTTCACCAGATCATCCTTGATTGAATTGACTGTCATGCCTCGTGAGTTGCTCACTGAACCGGTGAGATTGGACATTTCAGTTTTGCTTATCATCCTTGGGGCTGGCACTTCCCCTGTGTTGTAGAATCCGGTGACTGCATGAATTGCCTGTGGCGTAATGTCATGTGTTCTCTCTAGGTACATCTTATCACCATGGACTCTACTCAGAATGATCCTTATATGATCCTCTGTGAAATCCTCCAGGAAGTAAACAACATTGTGCAGCTTCTTCTTCTCTAAAATATTAAACTCTGGTTTGATCTTCTTATGCTTGCCACAATATAAACCTAACTAGGAGTGGATGGCTAGAGACCCTAGGTCTTCAATCTTGCAATCTATGTAGTCATAAATTCCCTCTTCTACTATCACACCAGCCGAGACTTGTGATAGGGCATTATATTTAGACTTTCGTTGAATAAAACTTGCAGACTTGACAGATGCACTAGAACTGGTATGAGATGCGGAAGCCATGATATAAATTTCAAGAACTCAAGAAATACCTTTTGAAACACGTAAATTTAGGGCTTGCCGATTCTCCTTCACTTCACACTCCGTCGGTTGTTGAATCACCGCTTTGTGTTCTCCACTTGACCATTTGCAGTTTGAATTTGAATCTCCTTCACGGTTTCTCAATTTCTCAAAATCTCAGCTCAAATCGTCTTTTTGTCGCTCTGCTCTTTGAAAAACTTTTCTTCGCTCGAAAACTGATAGTGAGAAATGATTTGAAAAATCCTTTTAATCATATTTCTCACTTACCACAATTAATGCTCCTCAATTAGGGCGTAAACCCTAATTTGCCTTTTTACCATTTCTGGTCTTCTGCCAGATGACAGGTATCACATACCGGTTAAGGTCTTTCACCGGTGTAAACTGGGGGTTCGAAACATTTCGCCGTTTGCTCCCCCTAAGCTTTTCTGAAGCTTAGTTTATCGGTTCCGTGATTTCCACACTACGTGCAGAAACCGGTTCCTCTTGTAACACCGTTGGTTTCTTCTTCCAAGTTTTGTTCATGTCCACTTGAACAGTGTCAACATCAATGTTTCCTTCCGGAGTGACCGGTATATCATCAGATATGTCCTTTCTTGATCTACAGAATCTGGCAATGTGACCCGGTTTGTTGTAGTGATAGCAGACCAATCTAGGTGCTCTCCAAGGTCCATTGTTCATGTTTCCATTCTTTCTTCTGCATGTTGCAACAGTGTGACCATGACCATGACAGATCATACAGTTTGCTTTCCATCCGGTTGTCACTTGATAGCCACCGCTTCTTTGTTGATGATTGAAGACATTAAACCGGTTGTGATTTCGGTTCACATAAGGTTCAGGACCAACTCCTTGGGTCCTTTGAGGATATCTTCCAGTGTTATTCATAACAAACCTGCATTCAGATGCTCTATGCCCATACTTGTTGCATGCATAATAGTTACCATCAAATCTATAGGATCTAGGCTTATCATTTAGGAAATAAGGAAAATTGTTGTAAGCCTTACTCCTACACACATTTGCAATATGTCCTTCTTTAAGACAGTTAAAGCAAACAGGTTTAAACTTTTGCTTACCTTTATCCTTTGATGTCGGTTGTTTCTTTGATGTTCCAACATTTGTACCAGAGGTCTCACCTTCCTCATGACTGGAATAACCAAGTCCATTGGTATTCTTGACCGGTTTGACAGATTCAAGCTTTTTCTTTAGCTTGACAGTGCTCTTGTTGAACTTAGCAAGTATTTCCTTTGACTCAGAGAGTTCTTTGGAAATAGCAGCATTTGTTTCCAATGGGTTTTCATTCTCAGAGATGGCAATGTTTAGTTCTCCTTGCATGTCTTCCTTTTCCACTTTGCTTGCATGGAGTTGAGCAGTTAGGGCACTGATCTCTTGTTTCAGCTTGGAGATCTCATGATCTCTTTCTTTCACTAGATCTTCAGCTTTCCTCTGGTTCTCAAGCTCTTGACACATCCAGATAGTCAGTCCTTCCAACTCCTTTCTCAGGTTGGAGTTTAATTCATTCAACTTATTTACTTCTGCAATTAGGGCTTCCATGTCTGCTTCATCTGAAGAATTATTTTCAGATAGCTCCATTAGCTTTTCTGCATGTTCTCTTCTTTTTGCTTGAGATGCCTTGTATTTGACCATAAGATCATCATAGGCTTGCTCAGACTGAGTGAGCTGGTGGGTAAGTTCCCTCAAAGTGTATTCCCCCATATCTCTTTCCAAGTGGTTAAACTTATAGAAAGGTAGGCTTTGATACCAATTGATGAATACTAAGAGGGGGGGGGGGGGTAAATTAGTATGCCAAAAATCTTTGTACTTAAACACTTTGCAAGACTGACAGTAAACCGGTAAAACAATTTAGCAGACAAACCGGTTAACAAACATGCACACCAAATAGCTAATAATGCATTCACCCACGGAAGCACAAACACCATAACACAAGAGATTTTGACATGGAAACCCAAATGGAAAAAACCACGATGAGATGGAACTCACAAGTAACTATCTGCAGAATAGGAACCAGACCGGTTAAGGTCTTACAATGTTCTTTACTAGAACAAATCCTGTTAGGAATCTCAATCTCTGTTAGGAGATAAGTCTGATTAAAGACTACCTTGCTAAAGGATTTTAGATCCACAGATGTGAACCGCCTTGTTAGAGGATTTACAAAAGGCTTTTGGGCCTACCTGGTTAAGGGCTACAAACTTGTCAAAGATATGAGTAATCAATAAGTGTTTGATCTAGCTAGTAGCACAGACTGCTTGGTTAGAAGTTCGTTTCTAATGCACTCCAGCATTACTTCAGTCTTCTACACATTCATATTCTCTCCAACTCCTCAATCACCTTGAACCCTAGCAACAACATAAACTTTCGCTATATCCACATCAACAACCTAAAACCCTAGACATGATGTCCTTATAAAAGAATCTGATTTCATGTCGGTCCAATAGGATTACATAACAATTTCCTAGGTTCAATGAACCTGGACATACTTGGTACCACGACACAAAAAGGCACCGTTTAGGTGTCGGCACCATCAAACAATTGGTGGATGGTAACTCATCACAAAATTTCGGTTGGTAACTCATCATAGAATATTACCGGTTCATACAAAATGTCGGTTGCCAGTTTGACAAAAATGAAGACTGGTAAAAATGTGTTATGCCGCTTTAGTCCCTTGTACCGCTTGGTATCCACGAACCGCTTGGGGTCAACATGCCGCTTCAGACTGGAAAACACATTCTCCAAATATCAATAGTCTAAAGACTATAATACAACATACCGGTTGGAACAAATACCGGTTATGCTCAAACTCATACATATAAAGGGGATCTTAATGCAAGTGTGTGTCCATCAATGACAATCACAACATAAACATCAGAAATGCCAACATGGTATCAACACCAACATCTTTAATGCTGCAAGTTCTTTCAAGATTTGGCTCATTTAGCATTTGTATATGACACGCCTGTTGACATGATCTTGATGGTTCTGTGACTCCCTATCGTCTACTCCATTCAGCTTCCTCTGGACTGATGACCGATTCTACTTCTGGAGCTTCCAATTCTTCTTGTGTAATCCCATACCTGATTTATTATGTCTTATTAGAGGGGTATATAATGGATGAATTTTTTTCTGGAATTCTTCCCTCCTTCAGCCCTTGTTCATAGTCTGCTTGTCTTTTTCATCTGATTTCCTGTATCTTTTTTTCTAGCTTTAAGCGCATCAGCTCTTGAGTATCATCTGTGATACCGCTAGACTCTTCTGGAGTTTCTGTACTGGATGTATCTGAGAGGTGGTTAGGACCCCATTCATACTCGTTTGAGTTAGTCTCTGAATCGTCTACTTGTTGCCTACCAGTGTATGTGACTGGAACTTTCAGTGGTGCAAAAAATTCTCTGATTCTTTCTACTTCATCTCTTATATCCTCTGGGACCTCAACTCCTTGTATTGTTGTAGCTGACACCATCGGAGCTTGAGTGCTGATTGTTTCTTCTTTCTTGATTGTTGGTTCCTCTTTTTCTTTTGCACACTCTGCTTGAGTTTGTTAAGTGTTTGTTTCCTGTAATATTGAAGGCGATATCCTTTTCTGCCACTTAGAAATAGAAGCATATTTTTGGTCTGATGTCTTTTTGGGATTGTACCCCAGTCCAACCTTATCATTTGTTGATTTTGTTTGCAGATGAATCGGTTCAATAATACCCTCTTAATGTTTTCTCAGGGGACCAGTACCTGACTATCCCATGCGTTGAATCATCCTGTAGCCAAGACCATATTGGGTTGAGGAAATCTCACAATGTTGTACTTCCTCATTTTGACTATCTTCCTTGAAAAGCCACTTAAGAACAACATCCTCTTCTATTTCATCTACCAGGGAAGTAGAAGATTGTACAAAAAGACCAGCATATATGATATTCGGAGTTGAAGTCTGTGTTTTCATAGCCTTTGATGGTTTGCCCAATTGTTTTGGTGATGGAGGGAGAGAGACTAATGAAAGTACCAGTTCTATCTTGTAGCCATCCATGCTGGTATTTGTAATCTTCAATTTCTTTTCTATCTTTCATCAAAGCTTCCAAATTTTCATTTGTATAGACTTCTCTATTATGAGGCACAAAGGTATCAACACCTTTTTGTCAATGCATTACATGGGACATTTGTATCAGCAGGAATACTGACCTCAACTCCGTTATAAGGAAATTTTAAGCATTGATGGTATGTAGATGGAACTGCCTTCATTTCATGAATCCACGACCTGCCCAGAAAGATATTGTATGACAAAGGAAGATCAAGTACCTGGAAAATGTCATCTCTTTCTACAGGTCCCACCCTGATTGGTAATGATGCCAAACCTTTAGAGGTCCTTTCCTATTCATCATAGGCTTTAATTGTTATTTTCTTGCCCAGATCAATGACATTTTTAGAAAATCCTAGTTGTGTAAGTAGACTATAAGTACAAATATTCAATCTCGTGCCTCCATCTATCAAAACATGTTTGACTCTGTGTTTATGGATCATGGCTTCGATGTGCAATGGCTGGTTATGTGGATGATTTAGCGAGTTGTCATCTTCTTCAGAGAAGGTCAGATAGTGAGGTGAAGTCAGATGACCCACCATGGATTGAAATCGATCAATGTCTAAATCTTTTGGAACATTAGTGGTGAGCAAGGCGTTGTCCAGGATCTCTTTGTGAGAAGAAGATATTTTTAGCAATTCGAAGATTGAGATTTGAGCATTTGTCCTTTTCAACTGTTCAACAACGCTATATCTAGAGGATGATGTTGAAATTAGCCTTTTAAATTTATAAAAGGTTGATTCTTTTTGTTTGTTTGATGAGGCTGGTAGGTTTGATGTTGCTTGAGCCGGAGTTGAAGAACTAGCTCCTTGAACAGTGGCTTTCTTTTGGGAACAGGTCATAGCTCTTGCGTATCGTGATTCATTTTGTTTATCTTGGATTATAATCAAATTGCAATATTCAAATTGGGAAGGCTCAATCATGTTGATGATGTTGTCATTGCTGGTATAAGTATAATTTACTTTGGCACCTCCTTTGGTCTTTGAGGATTCACCTTGTTCGTAAATAGGTAAAGGGTCCTTAAATGCTTTGTGATCAACATTGATCGGGTGATTCCCGACAACAATTTTACCAGCATCTATGAGATCTTGAATCTCATGCTTGAGCTTCATGCAGTTGTTTGTGTTATGACCTTTATTCTAATGGTAATCAGAGTATTCATTTTCTCTCCACCATTTTGGTTTGACTTCCGGATCATATGGCCTGGAATTATCTGGTAACATTATCAGATTGTTTGCCAACAAAGTTTTGAAAGCAGATTCACATGATTCTTTGAGAGGAGTAAAGTCACGTTTAGGTTTGGAAAGCCAAGGTTTCTCTTTGAACCATTCTTTTGTTTTCTTTGGAGGATTTTCTGCTGCAGCTTCAGCTGCTTTGAGTGCTTGCGTGCCACTACCCAAGTTGAATATTGTGGGCTTTGAGTTAGTTTTAATAGTGTCTACTACTCCATCATTAACAACATTCTTATTGTTATCTTTGCCATACTTCTAACACTTGTTCTTCTCTTTAGAGCTAGATCTTGGTTGTGTTTTCTTGCAAGGCGTGATATCTCCTTTCTTTATAAGCACATCTTCCATTCGGATAGCATTATCTACCATTTTGTTAAATGATGGGTGTACTTGCATTTGGATACTATATTTCAATTCAGGGATCAGATTGTTGACAAATATATCCATTTTCTCAGAATCTAGGATAGGTCGTGAATAACTAGAGAACATCTTTCTCCAACGTTGGAGGAAAGTGAGAAAAGGCTCCCCTATTTTCTGTTTGGTGTTGCAAAGTTCGATCATAGTGACATGATGTCGAATATTGTAGGAGTATTGTTGTAAAAATAGTTGGATTAGTTCTTCAAAAGTTTTTATCCCATTAGGTAGACTTGATTCCATAGCTTGTCCTCCCAAACTCCTCGGAAAAAGGTGCATGAGATACGTTTGGTCATGCATGAACTCCATGCAGGCAACACAAAATTCTCTGACATGATCTTGAGGATCTGAGGTACCATCATATTTGTCAAATTTTGGGATCTCAACTCTTGAAGGGAATGGAGGCATGTATAGATTTTTGTCAAATGGAAATTGGCATATTGTCTCCAGAGAATATTGTTTTGGGGATTTATCGTTGTTTTTCAGTTCTGTGATCTCAGTCCGTAAGGCTAGTAATTGTCTGTGGACCATTATTATGGGTGATTATTCCTTTTTAGTGATGAGAGTCTAAACATCATATCTAGTAGGAAGTTTGGCACATTGTTTTGCTAGCTCTAGAAAATAGTCTTATTTTTCTCTAGCCATGATAGCCTTCATCATTTTTCGGAAATCCTTATCCTTTCGACATTTATGAATATCTTTTTCAGGAGGTTTAGAATCTTTAGCTTCACTTGATGAGGAATCATTATTGGTTTCATGAATACTGAGGTTGTCTTCATCATTCTGTTTTGTTCTAGGTATAGTAGGAGATACAATCTCATCATAAACTGGCACCTCTGATGATGAAGGTTTGTCAGATAGGGGATCCTCTTCGGCATCTTTCTTACGAGAACTCCTAGTTTGAGTAGGCATTTTTATGGATTAGTGTGACCTAAAGTTGTTCGTGATTCAGAGGTCAAGATCAAATTCAGAGATAGTTGTTCGGTTAACGTATTGTTTGAGAGAAGCAACTAAGATTTAGTCTAGTTTCAAGAAAGATCTATCTTGTATAAGACGTTTATCTAAGTTGTTTCGAGAGAAGTGACTAAGATTTATTCTGGTCTCAGGAATGATCTATCCTGTATAAGACGTTATCTAAGTGACTTAAGTTTTGATAAGTAGTTGATTGAACTAGCTAAAAGATGATTGACCAAATCATGCAACACAAATGGCAGGGGTACACTATCTTGATCTGTTTATGCTCAAGATGATGATAACCAGTATTATGCTCATTGTAAACTGTTTTAGGAAAGTTTGACTATTCTGTACTGACAAAATCAGAGATTCGTACGACAGGTTTTAATGAGTCGGACGACAATTCAATAGCTTTAGGATGACAACAATAGTGTTTCGTACGAGTTGCTGCCTAGTACTGTATGACAGATGGGTATGTCTAGGACGACAGAATATTCAGTGCAATTTTTTTATCGTATGACACAGGATTTAGCATCAGACGATAGACTATTAGGATTCGTACGACACAGTATTAGGGCTCAGCCGATAAATAATCAGACTCGTACGACACATGATATGAAGCAGGACGATAATCAAAGGAATTGTACGATTGTTTGCTGGACAGAGGCAAAAATTCTGAGTTTTCGATGACTGAGTATAACCAGATTTGAGATGGACTCGGTTTTGATCGTTGACTGACAATGAGCTGTTTAGAGGTGTACTGAGTTTTTGATTACTGAGGTATACTTGTTTGTGACACAGACAAAGTTTTGACTAGGATAGACTAATTTTTTTGGACAGAGTTTCGACTGGGATAGACTAGTTTTGGACAGAGTTTCGACTAGGATAGACTAGTTTTGACACCGACGAAGTTTTTGATCACTGAGTTGTTTCTTGTTTTCTCTAGTTTTGGTATTTCAATTTCAGTTTCAGGGATGAAAACATAGAAAACACGTAGTATGAATAATAACTCCAATCACAACATGCAAACCCTACAGAAATTGGTGAGAGAAGAAAACCTTTGCTTGTAGACTCAGGTACACATCCAATAGCTAATCAGAATACAGCCGCTCAGTTTCACGCAATGGATTCTCAACGCCGTATTATTCGACTCCAAATGCTAATGGGGGCACGAAATGACAAGTATCTTGGGAGAGTTACTATCTCTCTTGCACAAAGATTATCCCCCTTTCGAAGGTGAATCAGGTAGCTTCTAATTTTTAATTGTATCTAGTAAGGGGTCCGTTCGACACGTCGAGGTATAAACTCAATTAAGAGGTCTCCCAACCTTGAAAACCAAGGTTCAATATACCTGAAGGTACTGAGGAGAGCTATTCTCGAGCACTGCCATTGACTTGCTTTTCATCAAATCATGTTTATTTTATAGTGGGTTGGAGTACTTGGTGTTTAGCCGTTCTCACTTAGGTCGTTCCCCTCACACCGGCCGTAATGACTTTAAGAGTTTTTAAGCTCCTCGAGAGGGCAGGCCTGCTAAAAATGTACAAATCTCAAACAAGGAAGATGCCTCAAGGGTCTGGATTTCTGATTGTCTAAAAAGACAAGAGCATACTCTCCTACCTCTCAGAATTTACTTAAAACACAAAATACAGTTTTGTTCTTTAACCAGATAGCAATTTAGGTGCCTAAAAATGAATTTAAAGAAATACACGATTTTTGGTCGATTCTTCTCAGACAACCTGCAAAGACAACGAATCAGTAGTCATATTATCTTTGTGTGACAAGCATATTCTTCGACAAGCATTCTGCAAAAACTGATTAGGTTGTGAAATTTTTTAAGATAGACAGATAAACAACCAGGGTCAGTCGTCAGTATAATCAATTTGAACAGAAAACCAGAGTCATAAATTTGCTTTTTTCTCTTTTTAACCAGGAAAAATACATAATCGTACGACAATATTTACCAGATCGTACGATACATGATTCCAGTTCGTATGACACCTGTAGTTTGTCATTTTGGCCTGTGAGAAATGTCGTACGATATTACGCAGAGACTGTATGAACGAAAATCCGAAAAGTCAAAAATCTGAAAAATAACAAAAATAAAAAGTCAGTCTTGGAGGCCGAAAAATGTAGTCTTCTGCCCCACGGTGGGCGCTAGAATTTTGTGTGTGAAAAAGTGAAAAGAAGTCTGATAGCTGTAGGCACAACACTTCAATTAAGTCATTACATGTATGGTTAGTAAATCAATAATCAATAAATAATAAACCATAACAAAGCGACTAATTGCCTTCTAAAAGATGCGAGTATAAGATTGCTCTCAGCTTTTTATAAGCAATACCAGTTACTAGACTACACCAAGACGAAGGATTTAATCTATATGAGCATGATATTAAACTATATGGATGCAAGATGGATGAATAATTCAAGTAATGACGAATTCAAGCAATATGGATTCAAGCAATAATGGAATAAACTAAATATGGATGCAAATAATAAAAAAAACATAATGTATTCAATGACTCCAGAGCAAAATCAACATAATAATAATCTCTAAGGTGTTTCTCAAATATCTCTGGGGTGATTTGAATGAGAGATGAAGGCTGAATTTATAGAGAATTCACAAGAGAGAATGAAAAAGCTCAATTTAGGATTAATTGAATAATTGAGAAATCAGGTTCAGTTAACCTCGAGATAGATTCCAATTATAGTTTAATTGAAATGCATTCAGATAAGAAGTTCAAGTTGCATTAGAAATAAGAATTAATTAATTCCATGCATCTATGATAAAAATAGACAACTCTTTGATTTATTCAAGAAAAGAGTCTTTTAATGCAACTGAACTTCTTTTTCTCAAAAGTTTTGAGTTCCAATTTTAGAGAATAATCAATAATTCAATTAATTGCTTTTCTAATTTCAAGTTCTAAATTTAGAAAAAGAAATAACATCTCAAGTTTGATTTCTCTCTCAATTCAATTCTTTTATTTTAATTTCAATTTAACTCTTGCTTTGTGATTAATTCCTCTTTTGTAATAAATTAATTCCTTTTTTGCATGATTAAATGACCAATTTATTAATTAATTAAATATGCTAGGATATTTAATAAATTAAATAGGATAATTGATCAAAAATGGTTATCTTGGAATGATTCAATTAATTAAATAAATATTTGATTTAAATATTGAGTAATTGACTTGCCATGCAATATTTGATGATTAAAGAATTAATTAATATGCTCAAGATTGATTTAATTGCCTTTGGTTAGGACCTTGGTGATGTTGTCAAGATTATGGGCCCATGGTTTAGATGACCAATTTTAGGGTATTACAGAAGCATGTTTGATATGTTATGGGTTTCACTGTAACGTGTGGAGATTTGGATTTGAGTTATTTGCATTGGAGAATATGTCTTGACCATTAATTACTTATATGGATGCGTAGCCTATGGATATGCTATTGGTTATGTTCCAATGATTGTGGATCAATGAATTGATCTTTGGAAGATGTGTTTTGGTCCCCTCTTTCTCCTTGAGTGGATCTGTGTGTGTATTTTTGGTTTAGAAAGTGTATTTTGATTCAAGCCGACTTGTGTCAAGCCTTGATGATCTATCTTGTGTATAAGGATGCATATGATTGAGTTGTGTAGAGGCAAGGAAGGAAAATGGTGATGAATGTACATGCATGATGTGAGGATAATCTGTGAGATTCAGTAAAGTGCAGAGAAGAAGAGTTGTGTTTGAATGATATGCAAGCTGCTCTGAGACTATGACAAAGATTTGAGATAGAGTGTGTGAGTAGCTAAGGGTTGAGTTGTGTGTGCTGATGTTCGTCGCTTGATGTAGAGTTCAAGGACAACTTCATGATCAGAAGATCCTTCTTTTCATATCATTTTTGTCTCTTGCCTTGAGTGCAGTTAGCTTTAGGTTTTGCAAGTCCTCTTTGTATCTTGCCCCATGAGAAGTTAGCCTTGGTGTGCAAGTCTGGAGCAATGAACTCTTTTCTTTGTAATCTAATATACATAGTTGGTATTTTTTGTGAGCAGGGGCTCACCGTGGTTTTTCCACATAGAAAATCTTGGTGTTCATTTGTTGGATGTGTGTTGAAGTTTAATTTTTTATATGCTGCATTTAATTTTTGTTTTGGTCTGATTCACCCTCGTTTTAGTCACGCCTTGGGTTCAATAGTATCTTCAAGAGTAGGGCTTGAAAGGAGGAATTGCAGATACCAATCTCTACATCAAGAATGAAGGAGATAACTTGTTGATTGTTATTGTCTACGGAGAAAGATCAACTTTAATTAATTTGATGACTTTATTAATCTTCCATACTTGAGCCTCACCATTTATGATGGCATTGACAATAGTTTAAGAGTCCTCTTCCAAATGGAGTTTTGAATTTGATAATTTGCTTGCCAAGTTTATGACGAGCAAAATTGCTTTGACCTCCACTTCATTATAAGTTCCATCCTCAAGTTTTCTTAGCTCCGAATGCTAGAATATTTTCTCTCCAATCCTAAGGCACACAACCCGCCTTTGAAGGCCCATGATTGTCTTTGGATGCCCCATCAAAATTGATTTTGATCCATCCATCCTCCGATTTAATCTATTCCGCATTTCTTTCTTTACAAGAGAATAAATAAATCGAGAGAAGCCCATTAATAAACGTTGTTTAAATTTTTTAATTTTATATAATAATTTGATAAAATAAATAAAAAATTAAATAAAAATAAAAATAATTGTATCCAATAATTACATCAATATTCTTTCCTTATAAATTAATAATGAATCAATGAAAACATATAAAAAAAATTAAGAGAAAAATAAAATTTATAAAATATGCAAAAGTAAATAAATAAGAATAAATAAAAAATAAGCGGAGCGAAACTTGACGCAAACAATGTGCGACTTGTCGCAATGGAATTGTATTTTAGACATTCCGTCAAAATGGCCCAAATCTAGATTGAAATTTTCCGCCTGCAAATTTCACCATAATAAAATTATACTCAAGTGAGAATCAAAGGCCGAATACCGTGAAATTCGAAGTTTGAAACTGATGCATTTTTCTTGCTTAGGAAGTAACATGCGGCGCTGGAAATCCGAATTGCAGACAAAAATATCTATAAATACTAAATAAGAGGGGAATATGTGTGAAAATAATGTGAGAATGACGTTAATGTTGAAACTGAAGAAATTGAGAGAAAGCAGGGCGACTGTATGGGTTGTAAGCCTCATATGCTTTATAGTTCTAATGATTGTAACGCCTACCATTCCACAGTCGCAGGAATACCATGACTTCGCAGACCAACGGAATTTTTTCGGTATGTTGTTCTCCTCTATTCGCTTTTGCCTTTTTGTTCCTTCTCTCTCTCCAAACATCTGAATGAGTAGCAGAAAAAACCAAAATTAGGCAACCTTATATGTTCAGTTCATCTTATGAAACGTTTTAAGAGTGGATATTCCACCAGGGTTTCTCTATAATTGTTTTAGTCTTCTTCCTTTTCTTTCAACTTCCTTCGAAATGTACAATAATTTATTTTTAATTATTGTTCTGTGAAATTCTATCATTGGTTTTTGATTGGATTCGTCACTCTCTCTCTCTCTCTCTCTTCTTTCAAATTCTGACAAGGTTTACAATATTTTGGTTTTAATTATTGTGGCTTGAAATTGTTCTGTCTTTTTTTGTTTTTTAATTGGTTTTGCTCGTCATTCCAATTTTTTTTATTTTGTTTTAACTGCCTACAAATCCATGATATTTTGGTTTTAATCATTGTGCCCTGAAATTGTTCTATCATTTTTATATTTTAAGTTGTTTTGTTCGCCATTCCCAAATTTCTGCTTTATTTTCCAGTAAATAAATACAGCAGCATGTATTATATTTCTACCCAGAATGTATCGCAAAAGCTGCATATTCTAGATAAAGGTTCACTTGTTATGTTAGAAGAGTGGTTTTATTAGGGACCTTCACTCAATAGTAAACAACGATGAACATCAAAGTTAGGATTATGTCCCTGTGGGCCACAGCTTGACACACAGTCATTGGTTGCAAAATACAAAATTTATCACTTTTTGTTACACTATATGCTAATGGTGACTAATTAACTTAAAAAAGGCCTACATTGTAAAAGATTGGTGCTCCGGCAACCATCTAAACTAAGCTGGGCAAGAGGGAACAATGTCCTTACAGCAGCACACGCCTGGGAATACGTATCAGCTAGAGCCTCAAGCAGCAGATCCATAATCTCACCTCAAGTATCCACTATGGCTATGCCCATACCCACGATCACACTCCCTGCCACCCTGAACATCCATTATAACCAAAGAAATATTATGGCCCACAGGCATTGCCATGGACACTATTTTGTGTTTATTCCATTTAATCAGGTCACTCTGAAACTCCAGTACATGTGCCACCCTGCATGCCCTGCTCTCCTACAAGTCCATCAACTTCAGCTCATCTATTAATAGGGAAGGGGACTATAAGAATCTCCTCCACTCTTGTTTGGTCCTTTGCCTCTTGGGTGATGCAGGAAGGTGGGAGGAGGTTCTACCACATGTAGCTGCGAAAATGCAGGTCCAGTGTATTTAGTTATAACGTGCAATGCTCCACCTCCATCTGCAACAATTTGTTCGTCCTTTCCAAATTGTAAAAGGTTAACATGGTTAGATTTCAGCAACTTGAAAATTTGATCTCTGGAGCTGTCAACTTCTATTTAAGAGAAGGGGTCACAGCTGCAATGTTTGACTGTGGAGCTGTTCCCTACACCTCCACCACTTTAGGTGGCTCAACTAAACTCTGCTCCCTGGAGGCTGTTGTATGGTGGACTTCCCACAGGAGTTTGAGTTCCTTTCTCTTTGGCACAAACACAACCTGTTTGAGAAAATTAGCCAGCCACGAGAAATGATCCAATTCTCCACCCGAGTTGTCAAATTTCTCAGGAAAGCATCTACAACTGTGGAACTAATCCTTTTCACGCCTGGTTGTTCTTCTCAGTCATCCAACCCTTAAATATTTTGAATAAACACCAAATTGATTCCTTTGGATACCATGAAAATTGTTCTGAACTTGCATGTGAAGACCTGTTCTACAAAAGTCACCATTTTGCACTTGAAACTTGAACGAACACAGGGCCATGGGTCTAGTATGAGGCAGGGTGCAAAAATTGACAAAGACAAACATAGAGCAGAGTATGGATGCATGGAAGAGGTGCTGATGAAAGAAGACAGGGCAAGGCCACCTGACTTAATCCGTACATCCTCATGATTTCCTTCCCATGTCTGGTCAATGGTGAGAGGCAAATACATTTCCTAGGCCATGTCGCCTTCCTAGAAATGTTATAAAGTCAGGTGATGCCATCAGTTCACAATCCGTTGATCATAGATTTAGTGGGTCCCTCCAACAGTATGGAAGCTAGAAGCACTTACGCTAATAAGGTTGATCAGACTTGTCAATCATAGAATCAAAATTCGCAACCGAGGATAAGTTAATTTGACTTACTCTGAAATTAGCAGGGAGGTTTGTAGGCTTGTTTGCCTCTTGGAAGCAACGGGCAAAACTATTATGCTGGAATTTTGCAGCCAACATCCTCACCTCTTGAAAAATGCAGTTGACTTCCAGCTAGGCATGGTGGACTTTTTGCTAGCCAAGATCATGATTTGGGAATCATTTGCTACTTCCAAGATGGTTCAAGTCATCTACCAATGGCCATGCAATTGCTTTAATGTTCATTCTATGTGGGATGAACATAGAGGAGGCCATAATTATTTTGTCTTTATCATATCTAATGTTACTGCAGGTCCCAACATTACTTGGGTTACCCTTCGGAGGCTCCATCAAAATTTATATACCCCTAGATGGCTCTAGATGAAGGCACACATGTATGTGTTAAAGAGAAAAGAGTACTTAAGGTCAATAGGAAGAAGTTGAGGTGGCTTGGCAAAGTGCTGCATAAACATGGTTGTTATATTGGAAATATAAAGCATACATATAAGAGCAAAATAATAGATAATTACTAGAAAATTATTTTCATTCTTTAGTTAGCATAAGTGGAGAAGATGATGTAGAGGAATCATAGATTAAGAAAGATTGAAAAAATGGGCTATTGTTGACTTGGTAGGTCATGGTTCATGCTTTCTTGGTTTAAGCTAGGCTAGGTTTAGTGAGTTAAAAAATGGTGTAGTTGGGTTGGATTAGCGAGGATACAATGGTTTCAGAAGGCGAGGTGTTAGGTTGTAGTTGAGGTCTGATTGTAGTTTTTAACTTCCCTTCAAATTTGAATTTGATTTTTGAGTTCAATTGCATGACTTGCAGAGGTAGTATTTGCAAACCCTTCCAAGGTAAGGTCTTAGTTATTCCTATTTATTCCTTGGTTGCTGAAAAGGTTTAGTGTTTTGTTTGGATGGTGAATGTGAGCAAGGAGGTTACAGAATTGGCGTAACCTTGAGCTGGGAAACATTGTGACCTGACACCCAAACTCTCTTTTCTCTTGGAAGGTTTTTCTTTCGACTAGTTTCCCTATAAATTTTGAGCCTCTTTTTTTCAATAGGCTTTAACTTCAGAGTCTCTTTGCTTCAAGAATTGGATTATCTCCTTCTAGCTTTGGGTCCTAGGTTTTGTGAGCTCTTCCTTCACTTCATTTCAAAAAATCACAATAAATGAAATATTTTGGAAATCCAACACTCAGATAAGTATATATTCTGAAATAATCACAACAATTGATAATATTCTAGAAAGTCAACACAATAAAAGATCTTGAAAAATCATTGAAAACCTCACACCAAAATGGAAATTGGAAAACAACTAGATATCTTTCTCTTCTAAAGCACATTGGCGATCCTTGTGTAGAATAGCACTGAATGGCTAGGAGGGCTTTTGTTGTTGGGAGAGAAAGAAGAACTCATGTTCATTCTTTGAAGATGAAATTTATAAAATGATCAAGCAATCCTTTTCTTGAGACACAAACTCCTTTTATAACTTTTCAAAATTATTCTCTCAAAGTTATAAAAACATAATAAAATGTCATTTTTCACTTTTCTACACCTTGGGTCTAGTGACACTTTATTTAATCACTTAAAGCACCTTTTTAAATAATTAAATATAAGTTGTCTTTTAATATGAAGTTACTTTTTTGACAACTTTGTTTTAATTATTTCCATAATTTTGAAAAAGGGGACATGACACCCTTCTCAGTGGATGTTGTGATTAAGATCTTGGACCTGTTGATCCCCTCTTTTGTCCTGTTCCTATTGAAGGTATAAATGAAAAATCAGTCACTTGGAGCAATGCACCAGTTGATGCATACACGCAACTCAAGGAAGATCTTCAAGATGCATCAGTTTTGGTGAGTCTAGGCTTTCATGAGCTGTATCAGCCCTTCCCTCCTTCTGCTTCATCCTATTTGTCGTTGCTATTGTGCTTCAAATGAACGAAGATGAGTATGAGCAGCCTAATGCACTTATCAGCAAGACATTACATAATGACAAATGGAGGAATGCACCATGGACTGATAAGATAACATTTGAAGTTGTTTGTAGGAGCTCATTTGAGCTAATTTCTTAGGAACAAGTTGATATGCCAATTAGCTTGGTGCCTCTAGGGCAAATGCTTCTACATGACGTTGAAGTCCCTTTAAGGCAAGGTGTAGGTCTGGATGCAATGGAAGTCAATGAGGTAGACTTCATGTATGCATCTGCCTTTTGTCACCTCAAGGATGTTCCATATACAAGGATGATTTATTTTGTTAATAGAACATGAAATGTTCCCCCTGGATGGAATTACAATCATCAAGGAACACTTGAGCTACAGAGCTTAAGATATGTGTTGATACATACTAAATTATTGTGGAATGGCTTGTGGCATGGCTATATGGAGATGCTAATAAGAATGATAATATTGCATGTTGTCATAGGGGTTTCACCTATTATCATATGAAGCTATCGGTTCATGAGACTACGGATTAGCATTACTTTTTGTAAGTAATGGTTCTACCTTGTATATATTTCTGTGCCTTGTGTGTTGTGTGTATTTGTGCAATCTTGATGTTAGTTGGTCAAGATGAAGTGTATTTGCCTTGTCCCTCTTTGCTTTCCCCTTTTGTGGTCTGCATCCTATAGTTGGACTCACTTTGTGCCTACAAGAGAAACGCCCCCAACTAGAGCCAATGGTGGCACCCCATTCCAGTGTGTCCAAATTTGCTCAATTCCAGTTCGCTTTTGTGTATCTTCTCTTGTCTAGCCCATTATTGATAACTGATTTGAGAAACTACTAGTGGGCTCCCTGTAATTTCCCCAAATTGGAACTAACCTATTTGTGCCCAAAATTGACAATTCCAACAATAGAATCTCTTCTTAACAATAGGATACTAAATTAAATTCATTTAATCATTAATGAACTTAAGAAGCAATGAACATATACATGGATTTGTGAACAAGTATATTATTTGGAATCATAAATATTATTACTAGCTAACAACCCCGTAACGAATCATAGGCTAGTTTGGTAGGAAAAATTGAAAGGGTGCCACTAAACTGCTCAGCCCAACTAAGCCCAAGAGCGTGTAGCATCCAACTATTACAACTCGCCCCTGACCCACAAGCGGCAGGAACACTCCACTATGACAAGTTTCATCACTTGGAGTGGTCTACTTAGTTCAAGGGAACCGGTAAACTGTATCTCCCTAGCTTATTTCCTCCACCTTTACATCTGATTGATTATGGTATAAATATATACATGATTTATGTATTTAAAGGAATACAATGCCATATTAATCTCATTAGGATAAATGCCATAAAGATATCCATATAATAATTAATGCACAATATACTATATCTCATACCAAATTACTTGTAGATTGCTTAATCGGCTGTATGGCATGAATAACTCGTGCTCAAATCAGATCTCCTTGATCGATTGACTTTTTTTTGAAATGATTGCTTGATCATAGAAAATTGTGGAGTCTTATCAATAAGACAATTTTCTGCATATCTGATCTCATTAGATTTCTATTTTCCTCCTATATGCAAGTTATATGCATTCCAATTTCTGATGTTTACCCATAGCTTATTTTCCATTCTCTGCCTGATGTTCTCTGTCAATGAACCCACTCTTTTTTATATCCCTCATGAAGGGATGAGGAGTCATGATTCTTCACAAAGGATACATCTCCCTCAAGCAGAGTTCTGCGACTCGCGACGAGTCACGCGAGTCAGTGGGCTGGGTGACCCCTGCTGGGTCACGGTGACCCTGACCTGGGCTCGGACGGGTCAGGGGGTGTGACTCGCCTGACTCGCCGAGTCAGCTAGTCACTCCCTGACTTGCCGAGTTCGAGGGTCATGACCCGGCGTCATTTGAGTTGGACTCTGATTTTCTTGAACAAATTTATCTCTATCTGCTGTTGAATTCACCTTCTTTGGTGTGAATTGTTCCTTGATTGAATTCATTTGCTTTACTTCTTCTTTTCTGCTGTTAATATTAACTCTCTTCTGATTTTCAATTAATACTTAGTTTGAATGCTAATTCCTTTTGCATCAAAATCAAACCCTCTGCTTGAAGTCGCACATTTTCTCTACTCTGATCTGATTGCTTTTGCATTCTGCTATGATCTGATTTGGACATTCACTACCATGGATTTTACATTACTTATGCATTCATTGTTGAAGCCTACACTTGCAATTTACACAAATTCACCCCATCTGCTCTTGAATTCGCACCTCTCTGCCTGAATTCATCTCTGCTCTGACTTATTTCTGCTTTGAATTGAATTATGTATCATGGTTCCTTTGATTTTGTATTTGTAGGCATTCAAAACATTTGTTTCTCTTGCAAAGGGAGGTTGGCCAGGTTATGTTTTGTATCGTTTTTCAGATTTTGACACTATGTTTTCTAAATTTCTAATTCCTTCAGCTACAATTTACATTTCTACGCATGTGATGGATGTATGTTTATGTATGTGATCAAATTAGCTTCTATTTGATGATGTTATAGTGTCTTTAAGCTTAATTCAATAATGGATGTATGAAACAAGTTTTAAATTGTTAAAAATCTCTAAATTTTAAGGGTTTTCTTATTTTGCCGAGTCCGAGCCGAGTCACGAGCCGAGTCAGCCTCGCCGAGTCAGAGCCGAGTCCGAGTCTGGGAACTTTGCCCTCAAGTGACGTGTCCCTTCCCTTCATACAAATCGCTACCATACCAATCGTTGCCTTCATAATACTACTTTGAAAGATACGTGCCCTTTCTTTGAAGAATCATTTTTCATGTTTAACTCCTAAGTGTCATCTCCTTTGCTGAGTTAATTAATTACCAATTACTGCGTTTTGAAAGACTATGGCAGGTCATGATGGATATTACACTATCCTTAAGATAAGTCGCCAATTAGGATGGTATAATCTGATATATATATATATATGTATACAGATACAGATATACATATATATATATATATATATATATATATATATATATATATATATATATATATATATATATATATATATGCATATACATATACATATATATATATATATACACATATACATAAAATCGGATTTTCAAAAAAACGTAAAAAAATGAAGAAAAAAGTCAAAAACTATTTTTTTCAAATATTTAAGGGCATTTCCATAGCATAGAGATATTGTAAGCAAATAAAATAGAGACTTCAACACATGAATTGTAGAATATAGATTTTCATTGTTTATATTCATATCACTGATTACATTGCACAAAACATACCACACCAACTTAAATAATAACTAGATGGTGACAATTGTAGAAACGCCAATTACAATATGATTTGTGACTTTGTACAAAGTCAACCTATAAACTAAGTACAATGTTCCAAAAAATCAATCACACACACACACACACACACATATTTATACACGTAGAAGCATTAATCGTTTGGGGAATTAATTGGCAAATCAAAAGTATAAGATTTTTTAAAAAAATCGGATTTTAAAAAAAACGTAAAAAATTGAAGAAAAAAAGTCAAAAACTATTTTTTTTTTAATATTTAAGGGCATTTCCATAGCATAGAGATATTGTAAGCAAATAAAATAGAGACTTAAATACATGAATTGTAGAATATAGATTTTCATTGTTTATATTCATATCACTGACTACATTGCACAAAACATACCACAACAACTTAAATAATAACTAGATGGTGACAATTGTGGAAACGTCAATTACAATATACAAAGTCAATCTATAAACTAAGTACAATGTTCCAAAAAATCAAAATATTAGCAAGGAACAAACAAGAACTAAGGGTTCATTAGGGTATGGGAGTGTTGTGGGTGAAATGAGACAGCCACATACCCATTTGAATGCCTCATGCAAAGAGCCCATTAAAACTCTTTTCCAATTTGTAATAGCTTTATACAAAGGTAAAAGAAAACTTTACCAAGGGATAGAGTTTGGTTGTGACATTTGTACACAAATATTTCAAAGGAAGTACACTACATTGGGGTATCTAGTCACCTTTTGGGCATTACATGACAAAGGTTAAGACTTGTCCAAAGATATCATTTGTGAGAAGACAAAGGTAAATAGATTGTTTATGTAGGACGAAGCATGTTTTTGAATGAAATTTTTGCGTTCAAAATAAAAATGAATTTCTTGAAATTAATTAAGAATTTATACATTCTTAAATTTATTTAATATTTTTTATTATTATCCTTTTTAAATAGCCGTTTTTGTGTTTATAATAGAGAATAGTTTTTAATATTTAATTTGAGCTTCAATCCATTTCATACTATTATATTAAATAGTATATATTTATTATGTAATGTAAAAATTATGTATGAAATGTATTGAAGCTCAAATTAAATATTAAATATTGTCTCTATATGGGTATTTATAAAAGATAATAATAAAAAATATTAAATGAAGTAAAGAATGTATAAATTCTTAATTAATATCAACAAATTCATTTATATTTTTAATGCAAAAATTTCATTTTAAAACAAATTTTAAATAAAAATATTCTTGATTAAAACAAAAAAAAGTCAATTACAACAATTTCATTTCTATTTTTAATAGAGATATTTCATTTAAAAAACAAATTTTTGATAAAAATAATTTTTATTAAAATAATTTTTTTTTTATGGAAAAAATAAAATTTACGAAACAAAATAATGATTTGAACAAATTTTGGTGCCCTAGAAAGGCGTTTTATCGACCTAGTTCAGTTTACACGACCTTGAAAATGCCATCAAACCTTGTATGCGCGACCCAGAAAATCCCTAAAAATTCCCTTGACCCTTTGTGCGACCTTGTTCCTGTAGATTTTCTGCTTCCTTTGCTGCTTCACATCAATTTGCTGCGTCGTCGATGGCATTCTTTTGTCGCGCGGTGGGATTTTATAAGTTTTTCGCATGACATTTCTGAGTTTCGCAGTGTTGGGTTTTTGAGCTCTTTTAATTTCCATTGACACGTTTTATTCCCGACTAATTAGACGATTTTTCCGCTATTTAAACACGCTAGAAATTGTTGAAATCGTTGAACGTTTTTCTAGTGATTTTTTGGGGAAAACATCGGCAACCATGACGGCTCCTGATTAATCGCAATCAGTCGTGATCAATTCCAGATTTTTGCTTCTATGCTCATACATACATATGCATATATGTATACATATACATACATACATACATACATACATACATATATATATATATATTCTTTTGTATTATCCATATGTGACGGGGCAAAAGTCACCTAAGTGCTGTTCCTTGTTATTCCCCAAGAACATGTCATGTGTTGGAAATCGTAGAAATTTGAAAAAAATCCTAAGTTTGGGGTATTATTGGTCATTTTTTGGTGTTGCAAACTTTTATTGGATGTTTTGGATATTTTAATGCTCAACCAAACATCCATATCTAGTATTCTTTCTTGCATAAGAGTTTCAGAGAGTCCTTTTGAACTCTTTCTTATCTTTGCCTTCATTTCATTGTTTGCAAATTTTCAACTTGGATCTAGACATTTGTGTGTCCTTTGATCGTCTCCTCTTTTCCAATATTTTCTTTCATTTCCTTTCACTTCAACCATTTGTAGGAATTTAAAGTGGATTCAAATATTTCCTAGATCTAGTCCTGGCTTCCACTCCCCCCACTTCTCGTTCTTCCATCACTCACCTTTGTGGAGTTTCAAGGTGGATGTGAACATTTGCCTCACATTTACATCCCATATCTTGTCTCACAAGATTTCCTCACAAATTCCTATTCCTCTGTCCTTTTCCTTATTTGTGGATTTCCCTAGTGGATCTGGACTTCTTTCAATATAGCATCCACTCTCTTCATCTTGTTCCACCAACTTCCTCGTAGAATTCTTACTCACCTTTGAACATTTGAACCTCCACCCAAATATCCTGTTCCATCATCCACTTTCAGACTATATCTGTGCAAGGACTTCCCTTAACATTTTTCACTCATTTTTCCTATTTCAAAGGTCAACATGGCTTTTGGACCTTCTCCCTTAGATCTAGACATCAAGTTTTTATATCCTTGATGCTCCTATTGCTCTTATTGCCTCTTTGTAGAATTCTTATGGACTTTAGGATGGCCATTCTCTTGTTCATATCCCAATTTTGGTGCAAACCTGAAATATTGCATCATCCATTCATGCATCTTGTTTCATCTTAGGCTTTTGCAATTCTTTGAAGATACCTCCTATATGCTACAACCACCTCTAGGTTGTTCTAAGACCACCATTAACACCCCAATCCAACACTGCAACTACCAAATTACTTTTTATCGCCAAAACACAACTACTTAATATGTACTTTCATTAGTGGAGGATGAAGGTGGCCATGCCGCCATTAATGAAGTAGGTGATCTTAGCTCTCAAGGATTTCTAGATCGATTCTTGATTGTTGATCTTGTGGATTTCATGGGTTTGAACTTGCAAGGCATTCCTTGTCATGTACATCTTGAGATACCATTATGACTTAGGAATGTTGCGATTTCAATAGAGGATGGCTTCACCATACCTCTTGGTTCTTGCAAACCTCACAAAAGCGTGATTTTGGTACCTAAGTATTTGGCATGGGTGATCTCTGCAGTTGTAACTAACCATGAATCTTCTCTCAAGATGGTTCGTTGGTGATGGAATGCTACATATTCACAACCTTTTATCATTTAGATGATGGAAAACAAGTTTTGGACACAATGAGAATGAAGATGTAGCATTGTAAATTGTAACCCTTCACAATTTACACCAACTTCTGTGCCCCTACTTTAGTGTGCCCTATCTTAGCTTTCTCCCAGGTCTATTTTCAGCCTTTTCACCTTGAATCTGGTGTCATCCGTCCGCATGGAGAACCGAACCTATGCCTCAGGCTGTGCAGCCTGAGCCCCCATTGGTTTGCCCTGTTTTTTGTGGACCATGGCGCTCAAGGAGTCTTGGCTCTAGGACCATGGCACCTGGGGCGTCTTGGTCCCAAGGCCATGGTGATTGGGGCGTCTTGGTCTTCCTCAAACAAGACCTAATTTAAATGGGTCGATGCCACTTCCCCTCGGTGATTTCAGTTCTTGATGTCTCAATTTGACCATTGGAGGTTGGGCTAATCGGTAAATTACCATGGGAACCCTATATAGGAGCATTCTTTTTATTTATTTTCATCTAACATCATCCACAATCCACCCCATCATTCGTGCATCCATATGAAGCATCTTCAAGTATTCAAGGCAAAATTTCATCCCACCATATCCTTTAGCATCATGGAGCAACAAATCTACAACAATCTTCATGCAAGCTTGTGTGTTTAATTAGGTCATTCATGTTCATGTTATGTCAAGTCATGTTATTGCATCAATACTTGTGATCACATCTAAAGAGCATTGCATCATCATCCATTGTCAATTGCAGCAGATTTGAGGTAATATCATTCAACATTTACTTTAGCATTTCCATTTATAATTCAAGGGTTAATTCCAAACTTGGGGTTTGACTTAGGCAAACCCCTATCAACAACATCATTTCCCTTCTTTCTATGTGTAGGTGATAGATCCAAGAGCCATAGACAAAGATTCTGGTAGAGGAGACGACGACGATTAGATTTGACTTTTGTAGAGGCGAAAATGAAAGGACCAGGATGAAAACCGCCGCTGTCTTGGGAATTTCTGACGAGCTTCTGGGAATAGATGTTGAGCGACATCCTGATTTTGAAAGATTCCAATCTGTTTGCATCCAACATCAAGGATCGGCATGCAAATTGCCACACGGTCCCACATTTTTCGGGCTGAACTTGCTGTCATGGGTGCTTCTTTGATTCTCCTGTTTAGACTTTGCTCCGTGGCTCTGTATCTCATTTGTAGCTTGCTGTTTCTGTTGTTTCATGTCAATTCTTCATCATTCACCTTAGATCTAGCATTCAGGTACATTCAAATCAATTTCAACTAAGCAAAGGAAAAAGAACTTGATCTACATTCAATCCTCGTGCTTTGGATCAACTAAGTTCTCCCTTCCTTTAATGTTTGTTTGGAAAGTTAGATCATTTCCTAGTTTACAAGGCTCAACTTGCGAAACCCTAATTTTCCATCCATTACAAAAGAGAAGGAACTTCTAGGCTACTAAGGTTTGTCTACAACAAAGGGTTTTAAGATATTTTTTTATTGCAGCAATTTGGGTTTCATCCCAAATGTATAATGAAACATTGTTATCCTAGGAGAATGGATTGAAGGTGCAGATCTGACATTATTTGAATGTCTCTATGTTTAATGTGTATATTTCAAGGTGTTATTTTTGATTAGTTGGCTAGTTGGTTTGAACGTGTAGTCTCCAATAGTATCTTGATTAAGGTGTTGTAGGTGGATTTTAGTCATTGCATTTTTTGCATTTGAAACTTGTAGACTTTGTTCACCAAATTGAATAGGCACTTGTTTGCTTGTTGCTCAACCTTCTATTATCAACATTTTCAAAACAACTAGATTTAAGCATCAATTTACATTGTGTTGTTGATATTATTATTCATTTCCATGTCTAGATGTGCACAAAAGCATTAGGGACCATTAGGAAACTCATCGTAGACACTTTCATGTGGTAGTTCATATTCTTTAAGATGGTGTAGGATCTTGCATCTTAAACTAGCATATAGATACAAAATGACAACTTGAAAAGGGGTATACTATGTGTTGTGTATGGTTTGTGGCAAGATGCATGTATATCCATTACCTATAATTTTATCTAAATAGCACTTTAGGGAAGCTCCCCATGGATTAATTGAGTCAAAAGTCAAAGGTGGTCATATGCACCTTAGGAAATTGGTCTAAAGTTGCTCTGCTTTAACATTTGTGTGAAGTCTTCTTCCCCAAGTTTGACACTTGTGGTGCTCAAGAGAATCTTACTTTTAGGGATTCAGGGACTTTGATGCAATCATAGATGGAGGGTCCAAGAAAAGGACTGTCCAATTGTGCAACTAAGAGTTAACACAATGAAATTATCATGAACAAAATGAAATTCCCATTGATTCAAAATAGTAGAATGATTATAGCATGCTTATTTGCTTGTCTCATGCAAATTATAGATTGGCTCATAGGCCACCATAGGCTTATTACAAGCTTACATGCTAGATTCGATTTGGAATTCAAAATTCTAAGGAACAAGCTAGACGTATGATTTTGTTGACAGCCTAACACTACTACTCTCCTAGATAACTCACCGACTTACAATGAATGTAAGAGGTGTTTATATATCAGATTTAAGCTTTAGGACTGATCCATGTCGGCTGAAGATGCCCCAACACCCGATGTTCAGTGAAACATGTAGGTTGGCCTGATTCTGATGATGAAGATCCATGAGTCAATGAAATATACCGTGGTTCCATTCCAAGGTTACTCTAGTCCCATTATGCCTCATGGTATGTTAATTTTGATGTCACAAGGTATGAAAGGGTTTTGCACACTTTGCCTGATGAACTTTGTATTGGCTTCTTTGCACTGTGATCTTCTGTTAGTGATATCTTCTTTGAAATTGGTCCAAGTGTCTCAAATCTTGAATATGTTTTGTGTGTGTTGTTGTAGACATCTTGTTTGTTGCCATGGGCCAAATTGATGTAATGTGGTGAATTGCAGTGAGATTTGTTGGGATGCTCCTATATCAGACACCAAGGGTTATTTGAAAAGTGAGTCTCACACCTTGTTGTTTTCGGAGATAATCCCATGTGTTCTATCTTAACTTGTTGAAATTCATGATGAGTCTTCTACTAGTTGTCCTTTCCACTTCACTAGGTGTTCCATGTACTTGTCAATTTTTGGTTGTGCATCGAATTTTCTGTCCAACATTTGCTCAATATGTACCTATTGTTGTTGTAGTAGTTGTTCCTTGAAAGAAACTTTTATGGTGTCTTTGAGTGCCTCTACTCCCCTAGGATGTAGTCTAGTCGCTACGTCAAATGGTGTCCTTTCATTGAATTGTTGTATGCAAACTTTGCTTGCAGTAGAACTATGGCCCAATTCTTGTTTTATCTCCTACTAAATATTTCAACAAGTTGCCCAAACTCCTTTTTACTACCTCTGTTTGTCCATTAATTTGTGGATGAAATATTGAATTGAATTTCAAATCTGTCTTCATCTTCTTCCATAATGTCCTCCAAAAATATCTTGTGAACTTGGTGTCCCTACCTGAGAGAATACTCCTTGGTAAACCATGCAGTCGCATAATCTCCCTAAAGAGTAGATTAGCAACATGTACAACATCATGTGTCTTCTTACAAGGAAAGAAATGCACCATCTTGGAAAATCGGTCCACTATTAGAAATACAAAAATCATGTCCTCTCCGTGTCCTTGGAAATCCTAATACAAAATCCATCTTGATATCCTCCCAAGGTCTTTCCAGTATTGCTAGAGGTTGGTACAATCCAATATTTTGACTGCTTCCTTTTGCAACTTGATAGGTTCTACATTCTTGAACAAATTTCCTGACATCCTTATAATTTTGTGGCCAAAAGTAATGTTCACTCACTAGAGCTACTGTCTTGTCAATGCCAAAGTGTCTTGCTAATCCACCTCAATGTTTCTTCTTGATTAAATTCTCCCGCATTGAACTCCTAAGAATGCACAATTGGTTCCCTTCAAATAACATATCATCTTGAATGAAATAGTCCAGCCACATGCTTCTGTTATCCACTACTGGGTCTCTACTCGCTTTCCAGGCTTTGCAAAATCTGGGTCATCTTCATACCGGTGTTTCAATTCCTCAAATTCCATTACAACTACTTTCATTCTTCTCAATGGATTCCTCCTCCCAATCAATGCATCTGCAACCTTATTTGACTTTCCACTCTAGTTTTTCAATACCAATGTATAGATTTGCATGAACTCTACCCATTTCATGTGTCTTCGGTTCAATTAACTTGATCACTCAAATATTGTAAGGCTTGGTGATTAGTATACAACACAAATTCCTTCAGCAACAAATAATGTCTCTACTTCTTAAAAGCTTGAATTATGGCATAGAAAACCTGATCATATATTGAATATCTCTTCCTTGCATCATTCAACTTCTCACTGAAATAAGCTATTGGTCTACCTTCTTGATTCAATACTACTCCTATTGCACTTCCACTAGCATCACAATCAACCTGAAATACTTTATCAAAATTAGACAAGAATAATATTGGTTGTTTGGTTACTTTTTGTTCAACAATTCAAAACTGTTTTTTTTTCTTGATGTTCACTTGAATTCCTTATGATCTCCCCTCATTGTTTTTGTCATTGGTGTACAAATAGCACTAAAACTTGTAATGAACTTCTTGTAGAAACTTGCCAATCCGTGAAAAGATTTCACCTCTCCAATGCTGATTGGTGTTGGCCATTCCACAATTTCCCTTACATTCTCTAGATCCATCTACAAAAACAACAAATCTCAAATTTGTTTTTATAAAGCTACACTTCTTGATTTTTATGAACAATTTTTCTTCTCTTAACTTTTGACATGCTTTCTTAATATGTCACAAATGTTCCTCTTTTGTTTTACAAAAAATTCTAATATCATCCAAGTAAACAATGAGAAACTTACCAAGAATTCTTTCAAAACCTCGTTCATCAACCACATGAATGTACTCGGCGTGTAGGTCAATCCAAAAGGCATGAAAAACCACTCACATAACCCTTCATTAGTCTTGAATGCTGTCTTAAATTCATCTCCTTCTTTGATTTTGATCTGATGGTATCCACTCTTAAGATCCATCTTAGTGAAGTACTTTGTGCCATTCAAACGAGCAATAATGTCATTGATCCTTGGCAAGGGGATTCTGTACTTGATAGTGATCTTGTTGATAACTCATGAGTCTATGCACATCGTCCATTCTCTATCTTTCTTTAGTGCTAGTACTGCTGGTACTGCCTATGATCTTAAGCTTTCCCAAATCAATCCTTTCCTCATAACTCTTGTACTTGTCTATTTAGCTTTGCATTTTTTGTTGGTGTCGTACTATGCACCGCTTTGTTTAGCAAACTTGCTCTAGGTATGAGACTTATGTGACGATTGACACCCCAGATTGGTGATAATCCTTTTGACACATTTTCCAATACAATGTCTTGGTATTCTATTAAAAATTCAAAGACTTTCTTCTTTGGTGTTTTCTTTTTCTTGGCGGTGGTACTCTCTGCATTTTAGTTTCTGTACTTTCATATAATTAATGCAAAACACATATTTTTTACGTCTCAATCTGTCCAAAAATTTCCTTCCATCCACCAAATAGATTCTGGCATTACCGCACACTTCACTCTTACGCTTCTCCTCTAAAGGGATCCAGATATCTTTTTCGCATTCAAGGTCGCACTATAGGTGTTCTTTCTTCAATCATGAATTTCTTTCCTATCATACTACCATGGTCTTTCCAACAACATATGACATGCATCCAACAGCATAATATCACACAAGACTTTATCATTATATGATTCCATGTGGAATTTCACCAAACATTTCCATCATCTTGTGATCATCTTGAATCCATGCCATCCTATATGAGTTTGAATGTTTCATCCTTTTCAAATTCAACTTCCTCACTATCTCTTCAAAAGCCAAATTATCTATACTACAACTATCAATAGTAAGTTTACAACACTTACCTTCTGATTTGCACAATGTTCTGAACAATTTTCTCTGTGTTGGTTCGTCAGTTATCTCAATTTGCAATAGAGCTCTCCTCATGACCAATGATTCACCCTTAGGTTTTCCAACAGATCAGCCAACATGTTTTTCCTCCGCATATGCTGCTGTTGCCCTGTTCTCTACTCTTTTGCTAGCCCCTCTTTGATGACATTCAAAATTTCAAATGCTAGATATCCTCCTCCACATCTGAAACAAGTTCCTCTGAAAGGCTTCTTGTCAAATCCTCTATCATTCCTCTGATATCCATCATTGTAGTATTGTTACTTCCTTTGTTATTGCAGCAGGAATTTTTGTTACTCCTCCCTTGGAAAATTTCATCCCTCTCATCTCTGCAGTATGGACTTCCCCCCTTGTTTTGCTCCTTGTAGGTTCTCCTTTTGCCACGTTGTGTTCTCTCTCTAGAATTTCCTCCTCTACCTTTCTGCCTTTGTTCAAATCTTTTGTTCAACTTTTAGTGGAAATTGATAGGCTTCTTCGACCATTGTCATCATTACCAAACTCAATTCTTCTTGGATGTTTGTTTTGAGGCCATTTGTGTACCGCAGCACTTTTTCTATAATAAATCTCAATTTATTTTAATGTTTTTGGCAATATGTAAGCTCAAGATAAACACATCAACAAGATTAAAGTGCTGTTACAAATAAACAGTGCTGAATCTGCTGATACTAAAACTCATAGAAAGTAGCATTGATAAAGTCACTTTCCCAAAACCCAAAATACATATACCCAACACCCAACTGGAAACATCAATGAATTACTTTGAGATTATGAGCTGGAATGATCATGACAAGTTTGGAAATCACAGTATGAGCTGTTGTAAGTGATGCAGCAAGTCTGATATGACTGAAAGTGTTGTTGCAGGTCATAGCAGCCATCAAAAAACCATCAAAACCCCCTCCAAATCAGCATAGAACACCTTCCAAGGTTGCCACACAGCCTCACACACACCCAACATCACTAAACACCCTCAAGATGACAAGGAAAAGACAGGTTGCAGGTTTGTTAATAATTTTCAGCTATGCACAATCACTGGTTATGATGTTAAAATAGGGGTGTTTAGAATTAAAATGTTCAATACTCCTTAAAAATTTCGTTTGCTCAACACCAAGTGGCTAGGGAATGACAGCCAAAGTCAAGATGCCATCAAAAAGGATGAACGAATTCAAATAAGCTAGGCGTTTCAGACTAGAACCCTCACACCAGCCCTCTAGGAAGTCTGTATGTCCAGCAATGGTAATGGTATGGCTCCAAATCCTGATAAATTTGCCCAATAAGATCTGTACAACCAACAAAATGAATAGAAATGGCATTGACAATAGGTGGTAATAATCTAAAATTCCTTATACTTGCTAAAATGGTACGGTCAGGCCTGGAAATGAAGGGTATGACCAGAAAAAGGACTTTCCTAGTCACCCAAGCATAAAAGCCAAACAATCTCAAAAATTGAAAAAAACACTTGATATCTTGCAACTAAAACACATCAAAAATTTCATTGCTGGAAACCCCAAAATTGGAAACTTCGTTTTGCACACTAGTGATTTTTAAATGAAACCAAACCCATCTAGCTAGAGATTATCTGTCAAATCCGAAACTAGAAATCTAAAGAGGGTTTTTGTCCTCAAAAGATTATGGAAGAACTCGAAGGTTCAATCTGATAGCTTTTTAGTTTCAAATCTTCCACATATCCAAAATGAGCCCCCTCAATCTCCTTTTATAACTTTGGAGGGAAACGAGCCAATTTGAAAATATAAAAATAATTCATTTTCCCACCAGAAGAAATTTTTGAATTATAAAAATGATTTTTCATGTGCAAGTCCCCCACTTGTTCCCTAGGCATCCACTTTTGAGGGGATACATAAGCAACTTTAATAAAACATTCAAGCAAATCTTTTATCATTAAACATTAGAAACTTAAGAGCATATTTTAAATACTTCACCCATGTGGCGGAAAGCATTGTAGAGGCTTCGAAAACCAATTCTGATCATGCCATGATGAAACTGAAGTAGTGGGATAATGATTGGTGCCAATTCAAAGACTTACTAAAAGTAGATGTGCTTTCCAAGAAGTTTCGAGAACACCTCAACAGTATGAAAATGCTTTTGAAAATGTCATTGTAATCCATACTGCTAAGTGGGCCTATTGTCATAAATAAAAATCTTGAATTATTGAATTTGCATCCCCTAAGAAGTTTGGAGTTCTCCCCAACACACTTAGAAGCTTAAGGGAAAACTCAAAAACTAGCCAAAAAAGCTTATGAAACGATACTGCCTAAAATGGGGACGTTACAATCCCCCCTCCCTAGAATTGCTTGCACTCAAGCAATTGCCAGTCTCAAACATCCGATCAATCGTGAATTGTCATCAAGATTCCGAGATCCAAACCAACCTAGGAGTAACTCCTTTTGCTTGATGTTCTTTGTTGCAACACATCTGCAATGAAAACCTCCTTTACACCTCCAGCCAATAGAGAAAGAATTCTCTGCAAGTAATCAACAAGCTCCTAGGAAATTGGCATTTTACTACCATGATTTCTTTGCACCATTTGGATAGTTTATAAAAAGTTATTGTCATCCTTCTTTGTTTTAACCTCTTGAACTCTAGCATGATAGTCACACTTGTACACAAATGCAAGCTGAAAGTGAGAAACAACTGTTTGGTGCTTGAAATCCCATCCAATACATCATTTGGTTAGCTGAAATCCTCATCCCTTCATCTTTAACGATAAAGTAACCATTTCAGGTGTCTGAATGGTCTTAAATTGCATGAAATTGCAGCTGTGTCAAGTCTGAAATTGGCAACCTAGAGTATGATTTTTTAAAAATCAGCACCCTGAAAAAGAACAACTTCAACAAAACTGGAAATCCTCAACAAAATAAAAAAATCTGATCATTCCATCAGCTGAAAAAACTCACCAACTTAGTAGAACTCCAAATCTTGCTTAAAATCTCCCTCAATCTACTTGCAAGAAGACAATTGGAATCATAAGATTGCTGTATGAAAAAGTAACAACAGAATTATTTCTACAATTTTGGTCCATAATGTCCTATGGTGCATTTCTCCCGTCATCATTAATTTTGAATAATCCATGTTGGTGATTCTTGGCATAGATACTCACCCCAAAAGTAGCTCCACATGCTGATGTTGCACTACTTTTATCTTCAAATGAACTTCATATAGAGGGCATTTGGTGATGCTTGAAGTCTCAACATTGAGGCTCTCCACTATTACAAAAAGTAATTGGTAAAATATTGAATGTATTAAAATGAATGATCGAAAGATCATTATAAAGAATTTACAAAACAATGTTTCTAAAAAGAAACAATCGTAAATAGAAACTAACTAAATATTTACAATATATTACAAAATTGACCATTAACAAATAATAAAAGATATTATTCTAATACCCTCCCTTAATGGTCAATCTATCAACTACACCAAGTTACCCCCTAAATTTTACAAACTTGTCCAAGCTCAGAGACTTGGTGAGGATATTTGCTGTCTGATCCGCCGTTGGAACATACAACAACTGAACTGATCCGTCTTCAACCAGCTTTTGAATAAAATGATAATGAAGTTCAATATGCTTGGTTCTCTCGTGGAAGATCGGATTTTTGGCCAGTTTGAGCACCCCTTGATTATCATAGTAAAGGGGAGTAGGACCTGCTTGAGTCATTTGCATGTATGAAAGCATTCGTTGAAGCCAAACTGCCTCACAAGCTGCCTTAACTATTCCTCGATACTCAGCTTTTGTCGAGGAAAGAGCCATTGCCTGCTGCTTCTTACTAGTCCAAGTGACTGTACTAGATCCCAAATTGAAAACATACCCAAAAGTTGATTTTCTGTCATCAACCGAACCTGCCCAATCTGAGTCTGTGTAACCAGAGAGTTTTGGATTGTGACTTCTGCTGTATAGGAGTCCAAAACCAGAAGTGCCCTTCACATAACGCAGGACATGCTTTGCTGCTACCCAATGATCAGCCTTTGGAGCTGTCATGAAGCATGAAATGTAGCTCACTGCAAAATTGAGATCAAGCCTAGTAGCAGTAAGGTAGATGAGACTGCCCACCAGTTGCCTGAATGCTGATTCGTTCACCACAGGTGAGTCCGATTTGGCTGTTAGCTTCAACCCTTTCTCCATAGGTGTGGATGTAGGTTTGCAGTCTTCCATCTGAAACTTGTCCAACAAACTACGAGCATACTTGGACTGAGATATGAAGATACTACCCTCATCTACCAAACTTCAACACCTAAGCAATAGTGCAGAAGTCCCAAATCTGTCATGTCAAAAGATTGGCACAAACTCTGTTTATTTGATCGATCAAAAGTGCCGAACTACTAGTGATAATGAGGTCATCAACATAGACAACAAGAATAAGAATATCATCACCAATGTGTTTGACATACATATTAGAATCAGATGGACTCCTCTGAAAGCCATTATCTGTGAGGTACTTGTCAATCTTGATGTACCAAGCCTAAGGAGCCTGTTTCAGGCCATAGAGTGCTTTCACAAGTTTGCACACCTGATGTTCTTTTCCAGCAATCTGAAACCCTGGAGGCTACATCATGTAGACCTCTTCCTGCATCTCATTGTTGAGGAATGCACTCTTAACATCCATCTTGATGGACTTTCCAACCAAACTGAGCAGCTAAGGCAAGGACAAGCCGTATGGTACTCATTTTGGCTGTAGGAGCAAAAGTCTCCTTGTAGGCAATGCCTTCTTTCTGTGAGAAACCTCAAGCAACTAGACGAGCTTTGTACTTGTCAAGGGTTCCGTCAGCTTTGTACTTAATTTTATACACCCAGTTGTAGCTAATGGGCTTCTTCCCTGGTGGAAGATCAGAGAGGACCCAAGTGTTATTCTTCAGAAGACTCTGGTGTTCAGCTTCCATAGCCTTTTCCCACTCAGGAAGCTCTCTGGTTGCATGGGTTGTCTAATTTTTATCTATAAAAAATTAGTGTTAGTTTTTCTAATTTTTCTCCATAAAAATTAGTGGTGGGTTTTTTATAATTTTTCTCCTTAAAAAGTTTTGGAAGGGTTTTACCGTTTCTTCCTCAAAAATAGAGTTTGTATGCTGATCTGTGTCTTGGATTTTGTGCTAGCTACTCTCTGATTGTTTCAGTTTCTAGGTTTTGTGCGATTTTCTCCTTAAAAATCATTTGTGGGTTTTGATTTATTTTTCTCCTTAGAAATCATGGTTTCTTGCAGCTGTTCGACACCTAGAGTTGCTAGGGCAACAGTCTACACAAGGGTTTGCCAATTCAGGTTTGGTGATTTTCTCCTCCAAATCATGGTTTCAGTTTGAGAGGCTACTCTCGGTATCTTTGGCTACAAGGAGGAACAGTTTTGTTTCCCAACATTAGGTTGGATGAATCTCAATTTGTTTTGGTTGTCTTGGTCATTTCTAGAAGTTTTGCAGAATCAAGATCTCAACAACAGGCTCATTTTGTAGAGCGTTCTGAAGAGAAGGGGGCAGATTTCTCTATGCATTCATTACCAAAGGGGACGGCCTTCTATGCATTTGTGACCAAAAGACCTATGTCTTTTGTAGGGTAGTTAGAACGATGACCATTAAGGGAAGGTATTAAAATATCGTAATGTTTCTTTAATGATCATCTTAGTTGCTTTAAGAAGTTTCCTTTTCCAGTCTTCTGTTCACGATTGTTTCATTTAGAATCATTGTCTTTGTAAATCTATTTAAGGAGCCTTTGTCACCTTTGTTTAATACATCGATTCACCATAACATCCACCCCATCAATCTCTAAATCACAATAGTACTCCTCTCCTTGTGGTGAACCCACAAGGTCAACCATCATGCCATGATGATCGAATTCATAGTGATTCTTAGTAGAAAGCAAACCGTCATGAGAAAACTGTTTTTCCCTCATATTGTCAACATGCTTTTAAAAAAGAGGCTTATGAAATGCTAACTCTTAGTCCATGTCAAAAAGGGGATTATCAAATGTTTGGAAATTACTTCCACCTTGTTTTGACTTTGTTTCTCACCCATGTTTGGATATTCTTTGCATCATCTTGCATGTGGGATCCACCTTTGGACGTTCCTCTAACACAATCTTTCTTCCATCATCTTGAAATTTCAGCTCTATGGATTTCAAATTCAAGGTGATCTCACCTAGAGAATGAAGCCATTGCATACCACGAACAACATTGGTGTCTCCAATACTCACAACATGGAAATTATCATTAACTTCATAGTGGCCTAGTAGAAGTCTCAACTGTGGAATCCTCCTTGAACAAGGCATAGTGAAACCATTAGAAAGCATGACTCTAAAACCTCCAAATTTTTTAGTCTTAAGCTCTTTTCATGCTACAACTTCCTCAATCATTGAAATTTTGTGTAGCACCTATGTCACTAAGAGCAACAATTTGCTGCCCTTTCAACATCCCTCTACCTTGAAAGAATCCTTCTTTTGGAGACTTGAGATCCTAGCAAGGGTTGCTTCACTTTCCTCAGACTCTTTTGTGTTATTTTTCTGGTATGCTCAATTAACCATGGGCAATAACTCTTATTGCCCTCCCAACCATTGACAAAATATTTGTCTCCCCCGAGCACTCTAATTTATATTGATCTGCATCTTTTGTTATATTTTTATATCCTCCTTTGAATGAGATCACACATCTCATTATGTATATGTGAGAGATGTTTATATACCAAGGGTCGCCACTCTTCCAAGTGTCACCAATTATTACATTATTAATATAATATAATAATTATACACTATAATTATAATATAATTATATTATCACATAATAATATAATTATATTATCTCATAATAATAATATAAATATAATCACAACCTTTGTGATATCAATGTCAGCCTGTGGATTCCGACCACAACTATAATAAAATCAACACTCCCTCTTAGTTAGGGAGGAATCCTTCTTAACCTTTAATAAGCTACATCACTTCATTGTGATGATTGTCCACAATGGCTACATCCATATGTGGAAAGGAAAGATATCACCTCACTGTGATATCAAGCATTATGGCCTATCCACGGATATCACCTCACATGATATCCACCATAGATATCTCCTCATGTAATATCCACCATTATGGCTTATCCATATATATCACCTCACATGATATCCACCATTATGGCATATCCATAGATATCACCACACGAGATATCAACCATTATTGTGAGATCGTCACCTCACAATGATGGTAAGATGCACAAGTGTTCATCATTGTGTTCATCAAGTGTTCACCATGGCTCATCTAGAGGGTTAACACACTAGTACAGGAAAAATCACCACAGACTCTCACGTGGTATTGTCATGGCGTAACACACATGACATCCACCATGAACCATATCAGAGGGTGGAGATAAGGGCTTTCACCTCAAGTCTCCCTCAAAGAGAAATGCATTAATCAAGAGTTTACACTTTAAACATCTTTTGAAAAGAAGAATGCATTAGTATAACATATAACTAAATCAATGATGCTTAGACTCAATCTCAGCTAGGGCTTCATTCTCCATCATACCAAGCTTACCTCGAAAGTACACAAACTTTATTCTGAAGAGAGGCTTGGTGAGAATGTCTGCCGGCTGCTCATTAGTACTAATGTATCTTAAGTGAATAGCATACCTTTCCACCATGTCTCTAACATAGTGATACTTGATCTCCACATGCTTTGACCTTTCATGAAATACAAGGTTGGAGTCTGCATTACTCTTGGTGTATTTCAAGCTCACCAAGCATTCATCTATCCAGGAATATCATGACCTAGGAGTCAGCATAAAGGCCATGGGACTCCATCCCATGAATCATAGTCCTTTGACTGATCACTAGAGAAACCATCTTGACATGGTCCACCCCCTCTGAATCAATATGACCAAGATCTTGGGATGTCAACCGAAGCACATCCTCTTAGCTGCTCCCTCTGAAACTGAAATGTCAGGCTCCCTCTGACTGTTGATTCTTCCTCTTCGAAGAGATGTCTCTAGCCACCGACTCAATTTCATGGCAGCAGCTGTCAAGTTCTTGCTTCCTTGAATGCAATCTCTTATGCTTCTTGGTCCGTCCTGAAAGCATTTTAGAGAGAGATTACAAATAGTTCATAGAAATAATCTATCCCGAAGGGAAATACCAATGCTAGAAGCATACATGACTCTCTAATGTAATTGCATGAACATTATTCAACCGTGAAATACTTATCTCTTTATTGATTCTGATGCAGCCACTTTACTTTTCCTGAAAATGCAAAGGAAATCCGTTCCAAGGATGCACTCAGGTCTGAATTGTCTTCAATGGCGGGCGAATCAGGTCTGCTTCGCTGCTGTACCAGATCTGTAACTTAATTTTTCAGCAAAATAATGGTGAGGCTCGGATGATGATGGGTTGGCAGTTTCACGTGCCGATGAACTCTACCAGCGAGGCCTCAAAGTCACCATATGCCAAAACACCAACAGCCCACACATAACACAACCAAATGAAATGAAGTTGCCTTCAAAACAAATCGCTGCCAACTAGTCATGATTGCCTGTCTTAAGCGATTTGCTTATTTGTCTTCTGAATAAATCGATTCCTCCAATTTATGAATAGCTGTCCTCACAATAATTATTTCTTTATTTTTCCATTTCCTTAACCGATCTGATTGCTGTCATATAGTGTTTTGTTACCGCTCCTTGGTTTTGACTTGGATTGCTGTGTATTCACTGCATTCAGATGATCATAATCGCTGTATTATTACTATAGATCCTTTATCAACTTCAGACTGGAAGTTGACTGTCTTGTATCAAGACATGACATACGAAGTCGATTTATCTTTCATAATATCCCTTCCATTTCTTTGCCCTTTATTACTGCGTATATTAATATTTGCGTTGCATAACATCTCGTCTATGGTATTCTCGCGATTCTTCTTTCATCCATGAACAAAACACTTGTTTCAGGAGAACAAATTGCATATGATTTAAGTGCTATCTTTAATCTTCATCATCGTTGCCAAATCATTGCCTTGTGTTCTGTAAGATAGATGATTGCTGACTGAAGAGATGTTAAACAACAATCGCTGCCTTAACAACCAGTTGTATAGTCGGCGACAATAATATTAATCACTGCACATTATGTCTTAAGACGATACAGCTTATTTTTTAATACATAGTATATAATTGCTTGCTTCTATCAATAGTGATGCTTCAATATAATCGATGCTTTCATTTTTGACATAATCATCTTCATCAATCTCTGTAGTCTCATTAGACGTTGTTTGAATTCATCAGGAAGTCAGTTCATTGTCTTGTCTTCTAACTTAGTCGCTACTTATGTTGACACTGCCATATTCTTTGAAGTCGCTGTAAATTTGATTTATTAATCACTCCACACACAGAATCACTGTTCATATATCAACTTGGATGCTTTTATATTTAATTATATATGTCTTGGAACATACCAAAAAGGATGTTATCTTCTATTTGTTAACCTGTCATAGCTCTCGATAGTTTTGTTAACAGCTTCTTTAATCAAGAAATTTATTTATGGTCACCGCTTTACCAAATAGCTTGCCGTCGATACTCTATCCATGTGATGTCTGAAGACGATATTCTTTACCTCTTTTTTTTTTTTTGATTTTTGATTCATGGTTTGAATAATAATATCAAATTGAAACCTTTTGTCCTATTAATCGACTTATATGATTAATACGTGGTCTTCTGAAGATTGCCAGCCACCATATAAATTACGTGGTCTTCAACTCCATGAAGCACGATTTCATAGATCTAGCTTCTGCCACCATACAATCTGTCGCCTTCTCTAGTATCGTGAGAAACAGTAATGGTTTTAGTCGCTTCTCTTATTATTCCTTTGACTGCGATTTCATGTCATTGACTACATATATGTATTTCGACTTGCTTCTTAGTAATAATCAATTCGTATTTGATGTATAACAGGGAGTTGATTCTATGCTCGAGTTGAACCCATCTTGTCACTAAAGAGCAGGCACAGGAAAGAATCTGCTCTGATACTATGTTATTTTCTGGTATGCTTGATTAACCATGGGCAATAACTCTTATTGCCCTCCCAACCATAGATGATATATTCGTCTCCCCAGAGCACTCTAATTTATATTGATCTGCATATTTTGTTATATTGTTATATCTTCCTTTGAATGAGATCACACATCTCATTATGTATATGTGAGAGATGTCTATACACCAAGGGTCACCACTCTTCCAAGTGGCACCAATTATTACATTATTAATATAATATAATTTAATAATTATTGTATTATCATATAATATAATAATTATACATTATAATTATAATATAATTATATTATCACATAATAATATAATTACATTATCTCATAATAATAATATAAATATAATCACAACCTTTGTGATATCAATGTTGGTCTGTGGATTCCGACCACAGCTACAATAAAATCAACATTTTGATGATCCTTCTTGCTCACTTTTCTCCTTTTCAGCTTGCTGGTCTAAATTTTCTGATTCAGAATTTTTAAATGAATATGCTTCCAATTGACGATTTTTCCCTTTCTCAAAACACTTCTGTCCTGGCGACCATGGTTCCTTACATGGAAAACAAAGATTCTTTCTCAGCTCCTTTTTAAGGTCTCAATCCATCTTCTTTGAAGAGAGTTCTTTGGCCTATTTTGACTCTTTGTTATTATTCTTCCTTTCCTTCTGGTGGTGAAAGGTCTTGGATGGAAATTTACCAAATTTTATTAATTTTATCAGATTTCAACAATCCATAAATCAATCACTTAGCTACCTCTGGAAATTTAGTTTTTAGAGAAGCAAGATCCATACTCCTTGCCTTCCTTATTGTTTCCTGGAGGGTAGGCAGGTCAAAGGATTTAATTCATTCTCTAATTAGCTCCATTAGTCCTTCATTGAAAAGGACCACAAGTTTTCTCTCTGTAATGTTTGGAACCATAATGGACAACCTTTGGAACTCTGAAATGTAGGTATCAATGGTACCATATTGCTTGAATTGTACAAGCTCTCTAAAATACAACTTAGGGTCCTTGTCAAATCTTTCGATGAGCTTGTTAGTAAACTCATCATAGGTGGTGATCAAGTTGTGGTCTGTGCACAGCTGGTTCTTTGTTCTCAATTCTTTCACCACCCCTCTTTTTCCCTGATTTCCAGAAACAAAATATTTCGAATCTTAGTTGGCATTGTTGCATACTCTGCTTAGGCAGGTCTCACTTCATCTGCCAAGGGGATCTGGGCCTCTAGAACAACTTGGGCCTGCTTTTTACATGGAAATTTAGGTTGGAGTGGCCTAGGCATAGATCCAAAATTTGCACAAAGAATATGTCCATTAGTGGTCTGTTGATTGTTGGTGTTAGAAGAACTGGTTTCACGAATTTGAGTTTGAATAACTTGGGGTATACTTTGATTGAATTTGGCCAACATTTGGGACATCATGTCCAACATAGCATCAAACTTTCTCTCTGCTTTGAAATTCAGATTATCTGAACGGGCTGTTCCCTTATCCTTATTTGCCATTGTTTTTAGCGGATTGTGGTTTGATGAGCTGCCACTGTCAATAGAGGAACTCTAATGTGCTATGGAACCTGTAAAAATTGATCTTCAATTTGGTTTTTTGTGGACCTAGATGAACAAACGTTTTCTGCTCTCTCGTGTAATAATGGAGTTCTTTGTCACTCATAGATATAGCTGCAGGTGTACAACAGGATTAAGGCACAGGCTGACAAGATCTCAAGTTCTAATACTACTGTAATAACCACACTCAACTTCATTTTTTATTTTTTTAAACCACATGTAAGCTCAACATAAACACATCAGCAAGATTCAACTGCTGTCATAAAGTGCTGTTACAAATAAATAGTGCTGATACTAAAACTGATACAAAGTAGCACTGATAAGTCACTTTCCCAAGCCCAAAATACCCATACCCAACACCCAACTGGAAACACTAGTGAAATACCTTCAGATTATGAGCTGGAATGATTATGACAAGTCTGGAAATCATAGTATGAGCTATTGTAAGTGACGTAGCAAGTCTAATTTGACTGAAAGTTTGCTGCAGTTTTGCTATACTGTAGTTGCAAGTCATGGCAGCTATGAAAAAACCATCAAAACCCCCTCCAAATCAGCGTAGAACACCTTTCAAGGTTGCCACAAAAGCCTGACACACACTCAGCACCACTCTCTCTCTCTCTTCAAGATGACAAGGAAAAGACAAATTGCAGGTTTGTTAATGAAATCATATTAAGGATTTTGCTACATCACTGAAGGAAACATTGACAAGTGGAATCATGTGAATACTTGTTTTTGTGCTTTGGAATTCGCTTTCAATGCCAAATTTTATGATGAGAATCGCATTGCATCAATTAATGGGAAGATGAATGCTCCACACAAGGAATGAGAGGGGTCATGCAAGTCATAGCTAAATACTCAAATATGTTTCTACATTCTCTCTAAACTATAATCAATACATTCTCCCTAAACTATAATCAATGACTAAAATAATGGGAATTGAGAACAATGAAGAGTCGTCCTATCATTTTCATGTTCAAGATGTGCTACTTCTAGAATGACTCAAAATGAATTACTTTTTTAATCTTGCCGCCTTGCACTCTCTAATGACATAATCGAGTCTAGGCCTTTCATACAATTGTCTCAATGGAGAATGTCAATGAGGAGATTACTTGTGATAATGCAACAATTGCTCTATAAGGATCTCCAAAATCAATGTCAATCGTGGAATAGACAATGAGAAACCTTAACCTCTTGTTTCATAAACTTTCACTCCACTAGGCCGAATAAGTTGTTGATTGCCAACCACCCTCCCTATTTAATTTAGTTGAAATAACTAGCTTTTGAATAAGGGAAAATAGGTTTTGAAGGGACTCGAAACCCTATACAAAGCAGGTTAAAAAGGGGGAACCTGAAACCCACATCTAAAGATATTCAAGAAAAACCACTAAACGAAACAAAGCTAAGACGAGACAGAACAAAGCCAAGAAAGGGAATCGAAAAAGACTGACCCCTCCAAAAAGAAAAGCTGCCTGACAAATAAAAGCATATACATGGGAAATCTGCAGGCCATCCTAAAACCAAAAGGAGAAACAAACGAGCAGTAAAAAAGCAGCTGCCCAAAGGGGTTTTAACAACAGGCCCCCCCAACTTGGAGCAAACAACTAACATTAAGATTTCTTTTTGGATCCCTTCTTTTGGGATCTAAGGGTCATGTCAAAAGAGGGCGAAGACCTTTTAGAATGTTTGCTTTTAACTGAAATCCAGCCTTCTTCAACCTTAGCAGCCTCAGCTTGCCACTCCAGCGAATCCAACACAGGAAACCTAGCGCCCAAGGGGGGGCCAGGAAACATCGAAGAGCCAGCAGGGCCAGCAGATCCAGAGCCAGGCACATCCCTGGAAGAAGAAACAGTCAAAGGGACAGCTCCAACAGATGCATCAGAAGCCGAAACATAAATAGAAACAGGAACAGGTATAGGGGCAGCACCAACAAACGTACCATCCAGAATCCTATCCAGCAATCTGTAAAATATCAGGGCCACCAGATGGCTCAGAAGGAATCAAAGTAGGAACACCATTTGAAACGTCAACAGAAGGGACAACACCATCAACAACATCCACTGAAGGAGTATTAGATCCCGTCCCAGGGACCAAGGGGACAAGTCCAGCAGAATCCACCACAGGCTCTTTAGAACCATTGATGGGAAGATCCTGCCCAACTGTCTGAGAAGAGCTCTTGAATACCGTATAATGTTGAGAAGAGGCACCTTTCCACCATGAAGAGGGCTTCTTCACTTCAACTTTCTCTAAATCACATTTAGCCGCGACATGCCCAGTCTTGAAGCATCTTCTACATCTAAAGGGAATCCCTTCATAATCTAAAGGTTGAATCCAGAAACCCTTGGGCATTGAAAGTTTGATCTCTGCAGGTAGCCCCTTAGAAGCATCAATATCTACTAAAATACGAGCATAGGTGGAGTGAAGGATATCAGAGGACTCCACATCCATCATAAGAAAATCTCCCAAAGCCTCACCCACTTCCTCAAGGAGTTGGTTCACCCAAAGATGAAGTGGGAGGTTGGGGAGTCTAACCCAAATCGACATTTTACAAAAGGATTCAGATGATGGATTAAAATCCTCATGCCAAGGTTTAATCATCAAAGGGAAATGATTCTCCCAAAAAAAGTGATCACATAGAATGATCTTTCTATCCATCACTTTATCAAACTTGGCAATAAAAAAACCCTTTGCCAAAGGAAAAATCTAAACCGAATCCGAAATGAGGGGTTCCCAATGCTTAGAGATCCATTCATGGAGTCTCGGGAGACTGGGCCAAAAACCCCTAAACCGGCATATAACCGTAGTAGAAGAAAGATCAGAGGCAACCTGATCAATCTCTTCAACCGTCTTTTCTTCCAGATTAATAGCAATAAACAGACAAACAGGAAAAGGCTTAGTCTCAACATGAGCAAATCCCTTACCCCTTCCAAAAGCCAGACGATCCGCATAAGATCCCCTAGAGACCCCAAAAGCTGAGCAATCCGCACTCGAAACATAGGCGGCCGAGTCAACACAACAAGAAGACATCAAAGGAGGCACAACGGGCACATCTTCACCAGCATGGGCCGTTCCATTAGAGCTACCAGAAACATCAGTACCCCCCACCGAAGCGGAGGCACACAGAGAAGGCACCTGCAAAGAGGCCGCGGGTTTAGAGCGGGAAGACATCGCGCTGCTAGTTGAAATAACTAGTTAAGGATTTATTGAAACATTGATTGCCCCGACCTCTATGCATCCATTTGAATAAAGAGCAGCCCTACCTCCAGAGATCTTGGCAGGTCCCTATCCTCTATAGTGGGGATTCAATAGGGCTAAACTAAACTAAACTCTGCTGGTGGAATAGAGGACTTTAAACTTATGCCTTTCTTGAGAAATTTGCAAGTCTCCAAATTTGCAAATAGTGGCTATTCGTGTTCTTTCATAGATAACAAAAATTATCATGGCTTTGGAGAAGTGGAGCACCAATGGATTCTTACATTTGAAGTAGATGTTGGAAATGTGTATTCTAGTCTTTGCCTTGCATCTCATAAGAGCAAAGAACACATTAAAGGCCTTACTAATGATATTTTTTCTGCCATAGTCATTAAAAAGTCCCTTTATGTACCTTGTGAGATTGAGACATCTATAACTATTCTTGGAACAATGTCATGTTCAGGTTTGATATGGTCACATGATAATGATTTTAAATACATTTGATAACTAAGTTTTTTCTCGATTTTACATCTTGTTTTGTGATTGTACACATGTACGCCTGTTTTGTGAATATTAATCCTTGATAATGCATATATATATGGAATGCAATAAGAAATTGTTACGTTTCATAGAAAGACATAATCTCTACTAATTTTGGTGTGTATATTAATCAAGTTAGTATTTCTCTATGTTTTTCTATTTTTTTTTAATAATTTTTGAATTACCAATGTCTGTGGCGTAAAGGGGATGGTTTACTGTTCTCTCGCTGTTTTCATTATTGACTATTTACTCATTTCCCCAGTTTTTTAATCTTATCTAGAGAGATGTATATATACACAATTTACATTTGTTGATTGATTTTCCTTCTGTAGAGGCATATTCACCATAGAAAAGGATTGAATTTTTTTTGCATATTTAGTATTGTGAGTGAAGATGTCCTAATACAAATGCAATGATGTCCTTGTATGGTTCTTTGTTTAGAATTTGTAAGGTATACTTTGGAAGATCCAAGCACTCTATTTTTTCAATCTACATGATATTTTGACAATCCATTTAAATAAATTTGAGTGCTTCTGGTAGAAACTGTGTAAGTGATTTTGTGCCAACGTTTTGGATCACAATTTATGATCCATGTATGTGAAATTTGAGTGCTTTTGGTAGAAAATTGTCTAAGCATTTTTGTGTCAATGTTTAAGATCACATTTCGTAATCCGATATCACTTGATGATGGATCGCTGAGTGTAATAGGTGATGATGGATCATGCACTGTGATCTGAAATGTTGGCTCAAAAAATATATACACAGTTTTCTACTAGAAGCACTCAAATTGACTCTACTTTTTTGCTTCTAGATACATTTAAATGAGTATCCATTGGTTGGGGACTAAAAAATGTGCATTACAATAGTCTTCTATGAACACATTTCATATAATTTTACATATTATTTGTTTTGAAGCCTCCCTACTATCTAGGTTTGGATTTTTTAAAGATTTCTTAAGATCTTTTTCACAAACATTCATGAAATATAATCTACGCATACTTTCCTTATGAAGTTCATGCTGTGACCTCCATGAACATGTCTTGCAAGGGTCTTGGCAGAGAAACAACATCCATTCATAGTTATCCCAGTGCGATCAAACCTCAACCTAATCAACAACAAATCAGTTTTATTGTTTTCTCTCATTATACCTTTAGCTATAATAAGGAATGACTAGAACAACACTAACAGTAACTGCAAGTAGACTACTTATGAAAGGCGATATTATTGGTTTAGACTTTAGAGGCATAATTGATGATACGAACTTCGATCTATTTGTGCATTTGTAATCACCTTCAATTTTTCAAATGTATCTAATATACCTTGTGTCTTTTTTCTTTGTACCTGTTATGCTTGGAGGATTGCCATCTTTTTTGGAGATGAATTATAGAATTTGGGTAGTAGTTTCTGTTTCATAACCCATATTTGTCTTTCATGAACTACTCATGTCATACATGATGTATGAGTCAATTATGTTTTTATTTGCCATAGTGTTTCTGTGTCAAGGGATTGCAAGGCATAATGTTTTCCTAAATCTGGTTAAATGTTCATGAATGTATATGGCTGTGAAAAGTTTTTCCATGAATACTTATGTCCTTTGAACTTTTTAATGGTGATATTTGGATATAGTTCTCGTAAATTGTCTTGATAATTTATTACAATGTACAAATTTTCTGGAAATATTTTGACAAGTATTCATGTTTGTGTTATAGGGGTGCCCAATACTCTGAATGTGATATCAAACTTCCCTTTTTTGATCATTGGTGTCATTGGACTTGTACTTTGTCTCCGAGGAAATTATTTTGATTTAAGGTAGGATTCATTTCTTCCTTTGATTTCAGATCGAGATCATTTTCAACGTCTTTAGAATTTTATGTTTTTGTTTTTCCATGTTTTCAGTTTACAAGGAGAAGTGTGGAGTTGGGCAATTTTTTACGTGGGAGTTGCTGCAACTGCTTTTGGCTCTGCCTACTATCATCTGAAGCCAGATGATGCTAGGCTTGTATGGGATCGTTTGCCTGTAAGCATTATTACTGACTTGAAGATCTTATTTTTCATCACTATATTTAAAAATGTATGAAAAGAATCACATTTGGGTATTGTAAGATACTAAGAAATGTATTCAACATATCAATATTAGAATTAATTGTGAATATATTCCTTGTAGCATATATAGACATACCAAAATATTTTATATTGATGACTGTTCCTCTTGTGGTTTCTTTCTTTCCACGTACAAATATTTTCTTCTAGAACTTTGTGTTTTTAAGAGCAACAAACTAAAATTGTATTATCTTAACTGCAAATAAGAACACGGTAGTTATTCCTGTTTCTGGATTTTTACTTCTGAAATCATATAGCCTCAATGGTTTCAATGTTCAAAACAGTCTTACTAAGTATTGTTTTCGATGCTGGAAAAGAAACATTCACAAATAACCTATCATTGTGGAGCTCATCTCATTAAAAAAATTAACTTTCCAGAAGATCCCTGTCATTTTTCACTTGCTTCTTGAATACAAAAGTCTACTCATTCTGGTTGCCCAGCACCCACATCAAATTTCAGACTTCATATGGCAATTCTTCATGTCTGGTCTGACAATCCCAATATGAGTGGAAAATCTCAGGCAGGAAGTGCATGGCCAATTGCAAGAGCTGTGAAATTAGCAATATTTTGATGGAGTTTCCTCTCGATCCACATTATATACTCCTCTTCATGCAATGTTTCTCTGAAGACATTAAATATATTTGTCATGGACTGTCTAAGCCTAAATGTCAATCTTCATTTTATCTTTAACAGGGTCTTTGCTTTATCTTCCAAAAAATCCTTTCTCAGGCTTTTCAAAATTCAAGTGTCCTCCATCTTCTTCAAAATTTCCACCTCCACTTTGGTTGGCAAGCCATTTTCTTTGAACATTGTCATTGGGATTTCATTATCAGAACTTATAAGCCGTTCCCTTGAATTTTCTTTTCAGGCAGTAGAAAAGTTGCCTTCCAAAATCAGAGAAGGGGAAGAGGAATGTCTGTAATAAGCTACCTCTGTTTTGCACTAAACTTTTTGCAATTCTCCTTTCCACTTCTCAAAGGTTTAGTATTCAGGAATAATGTCAAACAGTGCATGTATGATGATAGTTTTAGTTCTTTGTTTGTCTTTAATGTTTTGTGGGTCTTTGCAAGTGTTCATACTTCATATAACATTCATTACCTTTAACAATGAACATTCACAAGGGGAATTCACAATAGATGCAATTAATTAATTGACAAAGAAATCAGATTTTAAAACAATTTTTGCTGTCATAACAGAAGTATCTCACTTAGAACCATAGCTTATATACAATGAATGATGCTCACCTAAGACCATGAATAACAGTGCAGAAGAAATGTTCAAAACCTCTTTAAAGCTTTTCTTCTAAAAGCCCAGCAGGAAAAACATCTGGAGTTTTGAGTGCCCAGCAAACAGGGATACAGACGAGCAATCCAGAGTAACAGAAAAAGCCACCCAATAACTGATTTCAGTGCCTCAATTTCCACAATCTGCTATCTGATTTCCCTGCCCAGTCTGTAGGATTTGGAGATTACAACTATCTCAGAAATGAAGGTACATCCTCCACTGTTCATTTGTATTTCCAGTGGTGGCTTAAACTGGAACTTCAGTCTTTCACTATCGCTTAGTACCAGAGCAAGTTAAGTTGCCCAGCGTCCCACTCAAACTCATCAATGGAATTATTATTTCAACATTACATTTTGATTCCTTGTTACAGCTTCAAATGTCACATCCCTGCAGGGAAGTAACTCAAGCAAAACAGAACTTTGGTGAGCATTAATATTAGTTGTCACTCCAAAACTGGATGCTTAAACTCAAAAGGACCAACACAACCTCAGATCAGCGCCTATCAACCCAAGAATCCCATCCAGCGTTACCACGCCAGAAAACTCCTTTATGCCTCTAGAGATAGCCAGCAGCAAGTCACTAAGAATCTCACAAATTCACCAATACTTCAGCGGCTAAGCAAAATATTATCAATGAGTGATAACCCCAACACAACACCTTAGTCTTGTCTCCAGCACATGATTAAATAGAGCCTTTAAAACCTCCCAATTTTGTAATATAATGGCTGCACATTTGATTCACTAAGTCCACATTTTGTGTTCATTTTTTTATTTTTTATTTTTTAAATTCGATTCCATAACTTAGGCTCTGGCTTCAAATCTCTCTTCCACAAATCCCACGTAGCTTAGAAAAACTCCAAAATAATGGTTCCTCCCTAATTTTTTGTCTTATTAGCACTAATGTTTTGCAATTCCCAGCTAATCAACTTTGACCTGCAACCTGTTCTTTTAATTTTGTTTTCATATGAATTCAACACCCCAACTCTCTAAGAAAAAAGTCAACCAGAAATCTAATCCCATGTCCTTAGTCTTCAATCATCAAAAGTTGCCCAACGATTAATGCACCAAATTTGGGAACATTGCTGGAACACATCAGAATCAAAAATTGATTGCGTTGGAGAGATGTTGATGAAGAATAATGAAAAACAGAACCATCTGGGTGACTTACTAAAAATAGATTACCTCTCTGAGATTCTTGGAGGATGCACTAGAAGTTGGAAGTCACTAGAGTAATTGAGCTCACTGGCGACATTAAATAACCCCTTGGGCAAGAAAAACAACCACCGAGAAGGTTAGGGCCAATTTGCACTGCAAGAGAACCCAAAAATGTGGACATTACAATGTCCTTGCAATTAGAAACTTTATTTCTTGAGAAGAGAGGGTATTTAGAGTGAACCCTTCCAACCTACTCCCCTTGTGTCCCTATCCCATTTGAAAAAATTCCACCATAACACTCTTGATTCTCTCCATTCAGTCTCCCAAAACTTAATTTGTTTTGGAACCCCAAGTAAGTATACAAGTAAGTTATACTTAGCAAATTTTGTGGGTAAGAAATTGGTAGGAATCAATTGTCTCCAAGATGGCATGGACCCCCAAATCAGCAAACATAGCTGTCAATTCACATCAGTATTCTTCACAAAGACATGGCTACAATATTTTTGGTGTCATCTGGAATTTTTCACAAAGACTTTTTTACAATCGTTTGTTGTGTCATCTTGAATTTCACCCACTATATTTTGTTCACAAATGGTTCATCTTTCTTTGCACTCCATTGTGTGATGATGCATGTCATATTGCTTGATATCTTGTAGTTGGATCTTGTTATACAAATAGTTTGTTCTCTTTCCCTTTTCTCAACAAAAAAAATCATAGATCCCTTGCTTCCTCTTGCCAATTGTAGTTGTTCTCACCTTTAACTAACTTTACTCCTTAAATGATGTAGGAGCACTTTAAGGGTTTAGCAATTTTGCATCACCTGAAAAGCGTTTTCTATCATTGTGCTATGTATTTGTTTGAAGTGTATGTTGTGAGTTTTGTGTGTTTGGAAGTTCAAGTAATCTACAATGTTACCATGAGGGCTATCGGTTGTGACCTTGGTTGTATAGAGACAACATTGGCATAACCACTGAAGAGTGAAGTGTGTGGCACCGAAGTGAACTATATCGCTTGCTAGTGTAATGTCCCCATTTTTCCTGTGATCACTCGGTTGCATAGTTTTGCCTGTTAGCCATCTCTGCAAGCAATTACAGAGGCTAGGGGATGATTGGCTTTACCAAGAGGAGTCTAAACTTGGTCACTTTGGCCTTGGTAAGCTTAAATTACAGACTTTATAATAATTCATTATAAAGTTACTTTTTCTATAATTAGAAAAATTATAAAGTAACTTTATTAAAAAGGAGATTAATAAAAGTTAATGATGAATTATAAAATGGCCCCTTGGCACATTTCCCTAGAAGTTATAACTTAATAATATGACCACTGTTACCTCAATGGGTCAAACCACTTAGGGGAAGTTATTTTTTAATAAAAAGAAACATTTTAACATGTTTTTTGATGCCAAAAGTACAAACCTAACTCCAAATTTGAATTATGGTTTGAGGAATGTTTAAAAGACATTGGGGGCATCATTTTATTCATTATTCATTGGATATTTGACAATTTCTTCCCTGGAGAGCTTTGCAGCAGCAAGCTTGATTGGAGTTTCAGGTTGAGAAAGAAAATTTTCACCTTTATTCAGTGTGTGGACGAAAACCCATTCACCTTTGCATTGAAGGAATCCTCTTTCAGGTCATTTGGGGCCAATATCTGGAGGAAAATTCATATTTCCAGCAAGAATAAATCATCTACAACACATTTGAGTAGATTGGAACAGATTGGAGAACATTTCCAACAGTTATTGTGCTTTTAATGCTGGCCATACCATTCCCAGGCTGGCCGTACCCTCTTTGCTTCTCTTGTGAAGCCAATAAAATAAATTAGAGGGTTTTGATTCAAAAATTTGTGTGTAAATTCATTGTTGGCAGCAAATAAAGACATATCAGTGGTTCTTTCAGGGAAATTTTAACACATTTGGGCTACATTAGCATTTTAGTGGAGAAAAAGGGTCAATTCTGGAGGTTTCTCCTGGCAAGAATTTGGAATAAGCACCTGATATGCTATTTCTTCCTTAAATTGTTTTTGATAATTATATATAAGGAGAATAAAACACATTGGAACAATTTGCAGCATCTGGAGGCTCCTGTATTGCTTTGTGCACCACCTCCAGCATCAAAATAAGCTCATCCAGGCAAGGTGTTGGACACCTGGTAGGCCAGTTTTGGTGCTAGTTGTCTTAAATAGTCATTCTCTTGAATTTATAATTTGCTGCAATAAAATCTGAGCTCTGAAATTTTATTTCAGTCAATTGTTTCTTTTATGTATTGCATTCTTTTGGCAAATTTCCATTGGCATAAGCAAGCAAAACCCCAAAAACTAAAAAAACATCAAAATTTACCTCAAACCAATAAAACAATTCCCTGGTCAAAGATTTGAAAGCAAACAAAAAAACTTCAGACTGGATTAGATTCTCAGTTGGCATCTTTCAGCTAGAGAGCAAGAACTGCGAAGCTTATCGTTGGTTTGAAAGAGAGAAGTGTATAGTAAAAAAAGATGTGGCAAGGAATCTTCTGATTCTCTCTTACATCACACTTCTTGAAGTTGCACTTTAGATTGCAGACATTGGGCAAGATTCACTTTTTTGTTACTAGCATATCATTGGAAGATCAACAATGATGTGTGGCTAGTTGCAATGTTCAAAGAAGCGAGGAATCATACAAAGTGGTTCATAGGCATAGTTAGGCTTGTAAAAGGGATTATATTGCACCATATAGAGTCGTTGTTAGTAGGTTGATTATTCACATTGGGCTGGGTAGCATTAGTTTGTTGTGTTCTATCAATTATGGAGTGGTGTTGTGACGTAATCGCACATCGCCCCATTGCGAATGGGGACCCCCCTCTTTTTTGTTTTGCTTTTAGTTTAGGGTTTTGGCTTTTGTCTCAAAGTCTTAGAAATGAGTCAAGTTTAATGAAATTTGGAGGAGTCATCAGAGTCGGAAAATGAAGCAATGGTCGAAAGAATGTTTTAATGCTACGAATATGCTCAGGTAGGTCGAAGGAGTAGAATCGGAATTTCTTAGGGTCAATTTTGACAACTTTCTTTTTTTAGGAATTTTTGCTTTTTTTCTAAATTTAGTAAGTTCTGTTTTTGGCTTTTTGGGGTCAATCTGAGAACTTGCCTTTTCGACTTGCTTTTTTCTAAAAATAGAAAGTTGCTTTTTTGGGAAAGTTGCTTTTTGCTTTTTTTGAGGTTTTGGACAGTTTCAGGTTCAGAAGATGTGTCAAGTCAGGAGAATTCATCCAGAACAAACCAAGTATGAAATAACTTTCGAATCCAAAGGATAATTTCTAAAAAGCTGATTGAAGATCATAAGAAATTGACTAAGTCTGGAACTTGGTTCGAGAAAAATTCCTTGTTTCCTTGAAAAATATTCCTTGTTTCCACAAAAGAATTCCAAGTTTCCATGGAAAACTTTCTAAAGTAGAAACAAATTCTGCCCAAGGCAAGTGGAAAACTTCCCAATCCTACCATGAAGTCCGCCCAAGAAGGGGTAATAAAAGTGATTAAGTATAGGTGCTTGGAAGAGGAAAGGTTGAAAATTTTGGTTAAAGTATAAAAAATTCCTAATCCAACCTCAAGTCCGCCCTACCTCATGGTGAATCTTCCTTGCACACTTGCAAAGTCTGCCCATGCCATTGTCAAAAGTTTCTTGGCTAGCATCAAAGTCCGCCTAGGCAAAGATTTAAATTTTTTTTTGAAAAAAATAAAATTTCAAAAAAAATAAAAAAAATAAATAAATAATTTATTTTTCCCTAAGCCATCACAAAGTCTACCCTTGGTGGACAAGGATGAAGTTTGAACAAAGCAACTTGCTAAACAAGGAAAGATGAAAGTAAAAAATAAAGCACAATTTGTGTAAGTGTTGGATCGGATGAAAAGAAAGGAAATAAAGCAAAAAGGTTTCTAGAAGAAAGCAAAAAGGTTTCTAGAAGGAAGCAAAGAGGCAAAATTGCATTGAGTTTTTAAAAAAAAAAAAATACAAGGAAAAACATGGGAGGTTTGATTTGAAGAGCAGATCATGACCACATACATTGCCAATAAAAGTCATTAAAACATTAAAACAAGGCAAGAGCAAGTTCGAATTCCCCATAAGTATTAGGCTTTGGCAAATTTACTATTAACAACTTTCTTATCATGCTCAATGAATTTGAACTTTTCTAAGCACCCTTTCCAAAATTTCTAAGTGGATTTCAAGGTGAAATTGCAGGTTCAGAATAATTCTAAGGAAGAATTCAGACATTCGAAGACAAATCAGAAGTTTGTTTTTGAGATTTTTCATCAATTCTTGCAGGTCTGAAGCATTTTCAAGGCATAATTTACAGATTTTGGTCTTCAAATCTCCTTTCATTCTAAATTCTGATTACCATACTTGTGCCTAGGTTCACTGTATCAAATTTTTCAATTCCATCAGAAGAACAAAGTTTTTTTTTTTGTGTTTTTTTCAGTCTTGGAGGCAGAAATTCATAAAATCAGACTTTGTTTCACAAATTCCAGAATTTTCCTAGTCTGATTTTAGCTTCCAGAACCTTTTCCAAGTCTGATTTTGAGTATTAAAGTTTAAATCAGACTTAATTTCATGATTTCAAGAAGATTTTCCAAGTCTGATTTCGATTTCCAGAATGATCCTAAGTCTGATTTTTATTTCTAAATTCATAATCAAACATTAATTCCATAATGTCCAAGTTTTTTTTACTCTGATTTTTTCGTTTTTCAGACTTTACTCAGTCTGATTTTAGGTCTGATTTCAACAATTCAATAAAAAATCAGTTATTTTCGAAAATTGTCAAGATGACATGAAGCTTGTTTCTTCTAATATATGAATTTTCTCTATTTTTAGGTACTTGATGTCATCTTAGGAAGAGATTTCCAAAACAATGAAGATGAGACAAGGAACTAGTTGGAGAGATGATGGAAGGACAACATTCACGCTTCAAGGTGGAATCCAAGGATGAAAAGAACAAAGAAGAAGGACTTACACTCCATCAAGACATTCAAGAATATCAAGTCATCCGAGGATGAAAGGCTCTACATCTACCTTGGATTTCTTTTGGAAATCTAAAATCAAAGGGATAGATTCCACACCAAAGAGTGATAAGTTCAATGAAGAAAATGTTCTAATCATCTTGAATTTCTTTAGGATCAAAAGCTATTCCCTAAGGTATCAACACTTCTTCATGATGAGGAATCAAATCTACAAGGCAAGATGAGGTGGCATCCCAGTCATCAACCAACCAATCCAAGGGTTCCAAGTCAGACATGTCTAGGTGCAATGAACTAGACTCAACAAGTGGAAGATATTTTCTCATTGGCTATCCAAAACAATTGTAATTTTCTCATTGGTCAAAAAGAGTTTTTTTTTGCAAGTAACCCAAATTAGGGTTTTATCTATTAATCTTGGCCGTTGATCTTGGATCAATCTAGGCCATTGCTTTGTAATGGGGTGTCTATATAAACCCTCCTCCTCTCATTTGTAAAGGGGGAGATTTGTGAGAAATTGTTGTAACTTCTTAAATGCTAAGACATTATTCATTGTTCAATTGTTGGCGAATTTTGTCTACTTTTGCAAGTTAGCATGGTTTCTTGGCTTTCAATAGAATAGATTTCATTTTCAAGTTGATAGATTGAATGAAGGATTTCATAGAATTGCTCAATGTGGAATAATGTGTTCATACTTTTGATAATTGAATGATTTTTTCAGTTATCGTGCAAAGTTAGTCTGAACTAGGAACAAAAACTTAACTTCTATCGCTTTATTCATTGTTCAAGGTGTTGGTGAATATGAGTGATATGAAAAACTTTTGATTAACTTAGAAGATTGTACTGTTCTTGTGTAGTTGTTGAATTTGGCGAAACAAGGATTGGTTTTGGATTCCATGTTTGCAATTTTCGTCTCTGGAGTTCATAGGATTAGATTAGGATTAGAACTATTTTTCTAAACCCTCATCCTTTTGCCTTTTTTTCCAAGTTTGGATAGAAGTAGGGCTGAAAAGAGCTCATTGAAAATTATTTTAAAAAAGAAGAAAGTTAAAAGTGTCAGGAATCAATAGAATCCTTTGATTGATTCCTGAGATTACCAACATATCACAACAAACCAACTGAGACTATCCGCATGAATCTGGAACCTTGGAGTTGTCTTTGTTATCACACAATCCGTTTGTTTAGCACATAGAAGATTTTGATCAAGAGAGAATAGGATATATCGGGGTATCTTATTATGAGTTGCACGTGCATTAAAAAAACACACCAACAAGTGGCCCTTGGAATGTACATTGTTTTGCAATAATATATTGAGCATGTTTTCTTTATTCTTTATTGCTCTTCCTTTCTTGTGCTTTTGCTGTGTGATTTTGGCAAGTTTTAGTTGGTTCGTTTGGCCTGCTTGTTTGTGTCAAGTGGTATTTATAGTTGGTGCCAAATCCTACAAGTGAGAGCTGTTTGAGCTCTAAACTAAATGCATTTGTGCATGTTTAACATTGCAAGTGGACTAAAGGAAGAAGAGTAGGGAACAACCAAGATGGCAAAGTAGTGTGCATGTTGACATGTTGAGAGCCTTTTAGGTGTAGCACAATGTCATGGTGATTGCACAAGAAGAGGAGCAGTGATGACAAAGGACATTAGTGAGGATGAGAGAAAAGATACTTGCAGTTGTAAGACATAGAGACTTGACTTTGATGAGGAAGTCACAATGAAAGATAGGTTCGCAAGAGCATGAAAGGCTGAGTTATTGAGGTTCAATCTCTCAACCTACAAAGGTAGCCCAAATCTAGAAGAATTGATAGACTAGATAATGGAGATGGAGAAATATTTCAAGTTTGAATCAATTGAGGACCCCTAAAGAGTCAAGTATGTGAGCACAAAGTTGAAGGGACATGCCACATTGTGGTGGGACTTTATACAAAGTGAGCACGTTAAGAAAGACAAGAAGAAGATTTGTAGATTGTGATTGCATGGTTAGGAAACTCAAAGAGAAGTTCATGTGTGACACTTCTAAAACAATATATGGAGGAAATTTATAGACTCAACATTTAGGCTGGTCACATTGATGATGATAAGCAAAAAGTCTATAGGTATGTCAATGGGTGGTGCATTTTAGTTCGAGATGAAATATATTTGCTAAATATAGATTACGTAGAAGAGGCTTACAAAGTAGTGCTTAGATTAGAGAAGTTGTCACACAAAAAAGAAGGCACAAAAGGAAATGGAGGAGGTAGAAAGGGTAGATTCAGAAAGGCTGAACAAGGTGCAAGAAGATAGACCTACATGGGGAAGGAAATAACGAAATCGAGTCTTGTATAGAGTTCTAAAGAAGAGTAAACTTTAGGCCATAAATGTAGAGAAGGTGACTTCAAAGGAATTTGCCATAGATGTGGACAACTAGGTCATTGGTCATATGAGTGTCTAAAAGCTTAGTGAGAGTAGAGTTGTTTGGAGAAAAGAGTGAATGTCACACGGGTAGAAGAGGAGAGGAGAAAAAATGCACAATTTTAGAGCATGTGGAAACTTGATAATGCACATGTTATTCCTCAAGCTGACTAAAGAGGATAATGAACTAAGGTTGATGAATAGCATCTTTTGCAACAAGTACAAGTCAGTCAATAAGTGTTGCAAGTTGATAATTGATGGAGACAATACAAATAACTTGGTGTCTATAGAAATGGTTTAGAAATTAGCAATGTTCCATTGAGTTTCTTGATGTGGAAATGGGGGGATGCATCTCGGGGATGGGGATACTGTTGATGTGTGTTTTATGCACATGCAAGCATCAAAATAAAATACCAAAGTACTTTACCCTCTCTTGAAAAAAATCACCTCAGATGCTAAGGGTAAGATCAACTTAAAATGATTCCAAGGTTTCTACTGTCAGGTTTTGACGAGTGGGTAACTCAATGGTCGATGTGAATTGTTGTTTTCACTTGGGGACTTACACAATTGTTCATATCAACTTTGCTTATCATGAATATGGAATAGGTGCGTTGATAACTTAGGATTTAAAAATGAAGCTCTTGAAACTATTCTAACAAGGATTTTATGAAAAATGGCAAAAGGGAATAGAGTTAGGGAATTCTGTTCTAAAGCCTAGAATGCAAGAAGTGATGAACAAATTCAGTGGAATCAAACTAGGCAAGGTCTCACCATCAAGTCGAATAGCTTGACACAAGCTTAGTGCAATCATCTAAGGTGTATGTCGTAGATTTTCAATTTACTACCATCAAACATTGATACCATTCAAGTTAATGCATAACAATGGACGTATAATAATTGAAGTTAAGCTTGCATAAACTTCCAGTTGACCATGCAAGGCACACTTAGAATCAGCAAGAGGCTAGTGGTATGGATAAATGGATTCCACACAAATACATTCAACAAATTTTTTCATTCGATCTAACAACACTCGAAAACAAATTCTAATCTAAAATTCTAATCTAACTTGGAGGAATTGAGAACCTTGAATGCAAGACAACACTTAAACAAAAATCACCATTAATTCAAACCAAAGTTTCCAGACTCGGACTTGGCTCGAACTCGGCAAGGCCGACTCGACTCGCGGCTCGGCTATGACTTGGCAACCACTCGGCAATGACTCAGCAAAATAAAAAAACCCTTGAAATTTAGAGATTTTTAACGATTTAAAACTTGTTTCATGTACCCATTATTGAATAAAGCTTAAAGACACTATAACATTATCAAATAGAAGCTAATTTGATCACATACATAAACATACATCCATCACATGCGTAGAAATGTAAATTGTAGCTGAAGGAAATAGAAAACATAGATATATAGAGTTATAAATGTTGTCAAATGTATATAAAATCCATGACATCAAATGTTACCAAACATATATGTAAATGTAAACAAAAACAAGTCTATGGCTCAGGCTCTAGCTCATCCTCAGCCTCAGCCTTAGAGTAGTTTGTCTGCCTCCTACAAAGGCGTCTAAGGTAGGTTCTGGATGACTGAGTAGCCATAGTCTTTGCCTGTGAGGTGCCACAATGATCAACATCAGTTGTGCCTGTGCCGGATTGTGCTCTATCCTCCTCCTCTGCCATAGCCACAGCCTCAGATGCCGCGACGCGAGTCCTGGAGCTCGAACTCGCCGAGTCCTGGAGCTCGAACTCGCCGAGTCCGACCATAACTCGCCGAGTCTGAGTCACGAGTTGTCAAAACTCACCGAGCTTGGCTCGACTCGCCAACTCGGCAAACTCGTCTGACTCGCGGCGAGTTTTGATACAATGATTTGTATTCAAATCTGCAACATCTACCAACAATTCTCAAAAATCTCTCTTACAAATGAGAGGCAATGGAGTTTATATATAGTCTCAAACAAAATGGATGGCCAAGATTCAATCAAAATCAAGGGCCAAGATCATGCCAACAAAGCCCTAGAGTTGCCCTAATTAGGGTTTACATAAAAAATGGAGCCACCAACATATGGCCTAATAGAAAGACACCTAGTCATCAAATAGGGAATCTTTTTGAAGATTCTCTCGTGCATCCCTTTCTCTCGCAACATACTCCAAGAATCTAGCTAATACAAAATCTAATTCCTCCATGGAAGTGTTGGGTAAGGCATCCTATTGCAAATCAATCACGTCCAATGCATCCGAGCAAGCATCCTAGGTGTTCTCCCAATCTGGCATGAGCTTTTGCGAATTGTGGACATGAATCAACAAAGAAATTAAATCATCTATCTGACTCTTCTTCAAAGAGTCCAACTGATTGAAGTAGATGAACTTCATCTTGTCTCTCAATTTTGGTAAGTGTAAACCACTGGCTTCGCTGACATCCACTCCCAATAATTACTCAATTGAGGCAAGGATCTTCGATTGGATCTCTTGAATTGATCCTTCCATCTCTGCACAATCCCTTTGTGCGTGCTCATAAGCAAATTTCTTCATGGCTAATGAACAATACCAGCCATGGAAATCGTATTTGTCTCCATTATGCACAATATTCTCCCTGATCAATGTGGACATAGGAATTCTCTTCAGTACTCTGAGGTGTGGAATGGTCTTCTCCTGAATAGGCCGGAACTCCTCCCAAACTCCCTCTAGATATTGTATCCTGAATATGAGCATTGTTGTCCTGTCAAAAGCTTGGACAAAGTGAGTAAGGAAATCATTCGCCTCTCTCTTCGTATCTTCAATCCATTTCTCCAATTCCGAGACTGTATCTCTTGTTGCCTTGTAATCTGCATGTAGTCCACAATCAACTGCAATAGGGGAAATAAGGGTGGGATTCTCATGCCATATCCCTGCAATGTATTCTCTAAGTCTGATATTTTCTTCCTTATATTTCTCTTTCTTCTCTATCTCCCTATCCAATCTCGCATTGATCGCCTTGAGGGTATCACCAACTTCCTGGAATTCCTACTCCTTTGTAGTACGACCAAGGGCAACTGAAGTAATCTGGAAATCCATGGGAGTAGCATCATCTTTTGTCACATCTCCAATAGGAACAACCACCTGTGGAATCCGCATTCCTGTCTCATCTCTAGTTATGTGTGACAAAATCTCAGCCTTCTTTGGTTCTTTTTCCTTGTTGCTCCTGGCTAAGTAGTCATCAATGTCGTCAATTGGCTACGCCTCTACCATCTTCTTACTTTTCTCCATACTCTTCATCAGCCAATCAGGAATAGCGGCCATCTCCATACCATTATCAAGACACATCTCTCGATCAAGTTCCCTCAATGCCGAGATAACATCATCATCATCATCAGGATTATCTTTAGTCAAATCATATATGTTATTCCCCAAACTAACTTCCAAAAGGACAGTAGGAGTTCCCGATTGATCATCATCTTCATTAGGTGGAGCAGATGTAGCTGTGGCATACAAGTCCTTAACATTCTCTGGTAATATCACCGTGTTGGAGCATTGTTCAAACTCCTTGTTTTGTTTCTGAACCTCAATCTCTTTGATTGATGAGACACTGAGGGGAGTTGAAGGAATGATAAATTTTTGGCTCTTCTTCTTAACCTCAATCTTCTTCCCTCTAGCCTTGAATTCTCCTGGTGTGTTCTTCCTTCGCTTGGGGGCTTGACTTTCCTCATCCGCATGAATCCTTATGTGGCTGATAGTTCTTTGATCATCTTCGGAAGAGGATTCCTCCCATTTCATCTTTTCATATGTGAAGATAACACCCATGTCAACTAACTTGTTCATCTGACTGTCCACCCATCCTCGAGAGAAACTCAAGACTTCTCTCATCAATACACTCAAATCTATCACTTCTTGTTCTGACCAATTAGGCAATAGAATCGCCTTCTTCATTTCATTCTCATATTATGGATGCGTATGATCCTTGTCATTCAATATGTGATCAGGAATGAGGAAAAGTTCACACTTCCTCATGAAATCCACGAACATTTTGGACCACATTCTTCTTTTCACTGCTTGCTCGTCCATTAGGTTGGCCCAATAATCTTCTATGTCCACTTTGTGTACGAACTTATCTCCCCTGATCCTTCCAACTTTCTTATGTGGATCAAATCTTTCTCTTCTCTTGTATGTCGCAAGGCAATAAAATGCAAGTTCCTGAATCACTGCGTTAGCTGCAGTGGCGGAATGACAAACCTGCAATGTCTTCCCTACTGAAATAGGAAATGTCATCCCCGTTCTATGTTTCTCCTTCTGGATGGAATCATATTCGAGAAGCTGTCTCACCACCTCCAACAAGGTCATTTGGTTTGTAGGATACCTAGGAAGCCTGTAAGGTTCGCATTGAAATCCATGAATCCTAAGTTACGTGAAAGTGGGAAACTGAATATACCATGATTCGTATTGCTCAATCAACTCTATTGCCTCCTTGGACAACCTCTTGTGGATTCTGCCCTGCAATATCCTTGTAATATACGTAGGGAATGCATCATTCACTCTCTTATAGTCTTCGATTCTATACATGTTCAACCGTGGATAGCATTCATAACTTATGTACTGGCCTTGTCCATTCCCGACTTCACCTCTGCATATCAATCCTTTGTAAGTAACAAATTGCGCAAGTATATACACGAGATAGGAAGTATGGCAAATGATTTAGATCTCTCCACATTCCTCAGCTGAAAATCCAGATTGTCACTTATGATTTTTGACCAATTGATCAATGTTCCCTCCAGACAATCCTGGATAAAATAGAACATCCATCCATGATATAATGTACCTTGTGACATTCTCATCACTCGGTTAAGCAGGAATACCAAATCGCTATATTCCTCTTTCAAATCTGTGCACATGGGTGTCTTGGGAGCCTTGGAATGATGAGCCCTAGGTTCGATCATCCACTCCCTGTTCACTATGGTTTTGCACTTATCCATCTTCTTCTTGTATTTTTCTTCATATTCATCCTTTGTGCTATCTTTCATGTTTGCACCACATGGAATTCCAAACACCTCAACAATCGCATCCTCAGCTAGGAAAGCAATGGTGACATCCTTAGGAGTCCTGATCATTTGGGAGCAAGGATCATAACATCGTGCACACTCCAGGCTCAGCTTGCTGCACTGTATGGATTGTGGAAATCCAACGGCTTGGTAGATACCACTCTTAATAATGTTTACATAAGTAGGAGAAGGAATCTGGTTTCCAATTCCGAACATTTGTTGCCGCATTTGGTCCATGTTCAGGAAATGCATATTCGTATTAGTAATCTCCTTCCATTTGGATGACATCTTGGATTCTGGATAGATTCCACTCTCAAATATCTTCTGTTGTTCCCTCCGAATGCTAATTCCGGACTTCGACATTGCACCTGTATAAAGCTAGAAGTTAGCAACTTCGGAAAATTTATCTTGATAGCTATTTTTAGAATTAGATAAGTTCTGATTTCTAATGATTTAGACAATTTTAGAGATGGAAATCAAGAATTTTATCCATATTTTAAACGGATTCTGAAAATAGAACAAAAATATGACAAGATTAGGGTATGAAACCCTCATTAAAATCATCAATTTTCAGACAACAAAGTCTGAAGACACCTCCTTATACCTGGAAATTTCATCAAAATTAGAGTGCAAAGGAGTATACCGGTTTGGGAAATGACTTAGGAAAGGTGTGAAAAGTAGGATTTTCACTCAAAAAATGTCTGAAGACACCTTTCCCAGGTCAACAATGGCTGCCTGTAAGTCTAAAGACAACCTGCAACTCTACAAATTAGTCACTCACTTTAAATCATGTTGCAATTGCATGAAATGCAAATTTGGAATAAAACAATTTTCCCAAGGCAAAAATGGGTAAATCTGACCACAAATATAGGGCTGGAAATGAATTTTCAGTCTGAAGACAAGTCTGAAAATGAAGGTTTCAGACTTACTAGCACTTCTAACAATGCTGACAAAATGGCCACAAAATGGCCACAAAATGATACAAAAATGATTTCCAAGTGAGATCGCCCAAGTTGGCAAGTGGCTGGAAATGAAGAATTTTCTGAGGACAGCCCCTAGCAATGGTGTCGCAGGCTTGCAACAGCGATAGAAACCTCTGAAAATGCATCAAAATGTCCTCCAAAATGGTCTTCAACAAAATTGCCCAAGGTAAGAATGAGCTAGGAATGAAATGTTAAGTCTGAAAATGTGTTCCCAGCCAACAATGGAGTCGAAATAATCTTCAGCAATGGAGGAAAACTCAGGTTTGAAAATTACAACAGCAAGGAGCAACAATGGAAGCCCACAACTATGGAGGAACCAAAAATGGGGAAGAATGATCTCCCAAATAAAATCGCTCCACTTGGAGAAGTGGCGCCACCTACCAAAATCACTCAAGTCTGAAAAAATCTCTTCAAAACTCGCTCCAATGGCCACCAAATAAAATCGCCCAACTGGGAATAGGCAGAAAATGAACAACAAAACTAACTTTCAGCTCCAAATGTGTCAAGTAGACACTTCACCAAAATCGTCTAGCTGGAGAAAATCGCCCAAGTCAACAACTTAAGAATCACACTTGGCAAATATAATGATATTTTAATGCTGGCCTCCTCTCCTTAAACATGTTTTTACCTTGAGTTTTCACTACACAAGCAATGTGGGATAAAACATTTGCACTTTTACACTTGTGTTGGAAAATCGATTTGCCTAGGGATATTTTATTTTTAAAATTTTGCAAGTCATTAAATAATTGTTTTTATTTTTAAATAATCGTCAACACTTGTAAAAACAATTAAATTTGGGTCAATTTTTTTAAAAGATTTTAAATTTTGGATCAAAATTGACCTCTGGGGGAAATTCACCGCATATTTGGAATAAAAATCCAAATAAAAATAGCTAAAATACTTAAAATTGTGCACTTGGGGTAAAACCGATCCCTATCGGGATAAAATCCCAACAAAATTTCATCACATTTGCATGAAAAAGCCTCCAACGGAAAATCGATCCATGTTTGGAGTCAAAAATCCAACTTACTTCGCCACTTAAGCTCAAAAAATCACTCTGGGGAAAATCAACCCATGTTTGGATAGTTATCTAGACTCAAAATAATCAATCTTGTATTGGTGGAAATTCGCCTCTTGTCTGGAATCACTATCCGCATAAAAATCCTTAAAATCTTGTCATGAAAAGCTTTGGTGGAAAATCGATTGGCATCAGGAATCATCATTCTAGCCATCATCAAGGTCATCCGCATTCCCAGGGGAAATTTGTGGGTCATCGAGAGGATCTCCCAACACAGTCAAAATTTTACCTCCCTAGTGGAAAATTGCCATGCATTAGGAATATGAATGGGGGAAAAAACTAGGTCCATCAAGAATCCAGGGGAAATTCACCTCCCATCAGGATTTTGAGTGGGGGAAAATTATGGGTCATCGGAAATGTGGGGGAAAAGTACCTCCCATTAGGAATTTTGACATTTTGACCTTTAGAACATGGATTTTCATCAGGAATTTAACAATCTAACCACTCAAAATCATCTGGATACTTGAAATTTTCAATAAAACGCATCGGACTTAGACATATTCACCAAAATTTGAGCGAAACAAAAGGAAATCTATCGGGATAAAGTGCAAAATCAACCTGAATAACTTCCTAGGAGTAAGAAAACAACTCCTAAAGGTCCTAAAACACCTGGGCACTCAGATATCACCGACGAGGACATTCAAAAACACGTTAATGCTCAAAAGGTCTACACTTTGACAAAATTAGGATCATTTAAACTCTCAACTTTTATGCACTTGATCCTTTAACTTTAAAACCCTAAACGACAATTAGGCATGATCAAAATTTCGAGACTCGGGCACGGGAACTCAAAATTGCCCACTATGCTGCGAAAACCCTAAACTAACCAACACGGAAAGCGAGAAAGAGGGGTTCCCCTTTGCAATGGGGCGATGTGTGAAAAGGTCACAATAGGTACTTGGGGCCTAAAGTTGGGAACGATGAGGGGACGACGGTGAGGGAGTGGTGCTGAAATACATAATACATAAAACTCGCGATGTATTATGTGAAATACATAATACATATAACACTTGGTTTTAAAAAGATAAAAATATATAACTGTATAAGCCTAAGGAATAGGTAAAGTTTAAAGTTTAAACACATTACAATGATTGCATTGAACTAGTGGTAGTTTATAAATTTTAATAGCGAGAATCAAAATAATAAAATATAGACATTGGAACGAGAATTTACAAAATTTCTGATTTCATAATCTTGATTCATAATTATAATCAAGTTATCAACAATGTTCAAAGTTCAAACTTCAAAAACAAAATAGTAAATACTAGACTCTAGATAGTAATTTGTAATACTAATGATTAATGACTCATGATTCATGAGTCAATGGCTAATAATCTAGACTCTAGAGTCTAATCATCCCCAATCTCCTCATCACTCGAATTGTTGGACCCCACATGCTCAAGCTCATCTATACCAATACCAACCGGCCTTGTTTGTGTAGCATCATCATCAATCTGTGTTGGCTTGAGTTAGGGTTAGGGTTAGGCCTTTGAAGTGATCTTTTTTCTTTAAAAAACTAGCAAACATTACTTTTTGCTGTGAGAGTCTTAATCTCATCCCTTGGTGTGTCAAGGGACATCTAGGAGTCTTAGGGATGTCCCAAAGTCCCCTTTGGCATTTTTGATGCAAGAAACTTTTGAGAAACGTCCCCCTGGTGAGGAAACTTCTCGAAGATGGCGAAGGAAACTTGGTGGCAGTGGAGGGACAGTGGACGAAAGTTCTGTAGGCACCCCCATGTCTTGGGGATGTCCCCGTCTTGGAAACTTCTATTTTTTCAGGGGGGACGTGTCCCCATGGAACAAGGGAAATTAGGGTTAAAAGTTGTCGCACACCCCTAACCATACAAATAGGGACAATAGAACTTTGATAGAACAATGCAAGGTTGCATTCCTTATTACAGGATACAAGGCTGAGGTATGGTGCAAAATAATCCCAACAAATGTGTGCCATGTGTTGTGAGGGAGGCCATGTCAATATGATAGAAGCATAATCTATAATGGGTGGAAGAAGACCTTCATAATTGCAAAGGATTAAAATAAGTTTGAGTTGCTATTGATGAAGGTGGAAGAAGAAGATGTGGTAGGCAAGCCGTGCTATTGAATAGCGAGGAGTTTCTAAAGGAGTTGAGGAATGTAGAAGATTGCTATGTAGTAGTGCTCAAACTTGTGTAAGAGAAGTTGCTAAACAACTTAGAGGAATCACAAATTGCAATCAAGGAGTACATAGAGATAATCAATATTAAAATGACAAAGAGATTGTTGCCAATGTGAAGAATCTCAAATTGCATTGATTTGATCTCAAGATCCAATTTTACAAATAAGGCACCACAGATAAGGAGTCTAGATATGAATGTGAACCTCAATGAGCATGTAGAATAGTTGGTGGAAAGAGGTATGATCAAAGAAAATTTGAGACATTGCGGCAAAAAAAGGGAGGTGAATGGCTAATGCACATAAGACTCTTGAGCAATAAACAAGATTACCATTAAGTATTGGCTTTTTTATTGCGAATGAATAGTGTCATGGATTGTTTGAGTGAAGCCTAATACTTTTGAAGATTGACCTCAATAGCAATTGTTATTAGATTAGGATTAGAGAGGGAGACAAGTGGAAGATTTCATTTAAGACAAAGGATGGATTATGCGAGTGGTGGTGATGCTATATGGGCAAGAAATGACCTAAGCATGTTCATGAGGTTGATAATCGAAGTTGAATTGTTTCTCAGTAGGTATGTGGTCATCAATGTTTCTTCAAGTTTTTGGGAAGGGTGTTTGTAGTGATGGCAAAATTTTTCCTAAATTTGGCTTGTGGCAAGTGGACAACTAATAAAATAATATTAAAAATATTATATTTAAAATTTAAAATAGCTTAAAGTTAAGCGAAAGAAGATATCCAATAACCTACAATGGTTTCTTGAGTATAACATAACTATTGGATGTTGTAAGAGGATATTAATTGTTAGTTGTTAGAAGATTGATGGCTACACAAAGTTTTGCTTCAAACTCCAAGAATTGTTTAATGAATCTAGAGCCGAAAAAATGTGGATTATATCATCTAGACTCTATTATAATCTTATTGATTGTTATGCTCTTCTCGAGAACAAAGTATCTTGGCTATAGAAAGGACAAAAAAACTGTTATAGAATAGTGCAAGGTTGCATTCCTCATTAGAGGATATGCACATCATGTATGGTGTAATGTGATACCAATGGTACCCTACTGCATGAATGGGTTGGTGGAGCTGATTGTTCCACCTCCTATCAACAATTTCCCAAATGGGATCAAATTTGAGTCTGTCCCCCTGGTAGTAATTTTTGATAGACTCCTTGGCCCTATCCATGGCCTCATAAAGATTTCCCATTGGGGTTTTATCCCCATCCACCAAGCGAAGAACTTGAACCAAGGGCTTTGACACCTACAATTGAAAAGTACAAATTACAAAAAGATTAAATAATGAAGTTACAAATTAGTAATGTGAGACTTGAATCAAGAATAATTAAAATTTAAAAATTAAAGTTTCGGAGTTACCTTCACAATCTCTGCAGCCCTTTGTGCAAATTGGCTATCGAAGACTATGCATGCGACAACCTCTCCTTCAGGCTTCTTTGAATAAGGTGAGTTAAGCCATTCTCCACTCACAAACATTTGTTTCAAAGAAGTCAATGCAGCAAGAAGGCTTTGCAATGTCAAGAAAATCGTTGCAAATCTTGTGACACCAACTCTCACCAAATCTTTCCCTTGGGTGTGTTGTCTCATCAAATTTAGGACCCAAGGGTGATTGTAAATATATTTGGTGATCCTCCTTGCATCTTCCACAACTGGAGTCACCCACTCAAGTTTTCCTATGTCCTCCAAAAGAAGGTCAAGGACATGTGCTGCACAAGGTGTCCAAAAAAGAGTGGGGTGCCTCTCTTGGAGGATTCTTCCTGCAAAAGAAGAATTTATTCTTAAGAAAGATGCAACCAAGTAAAACAAAGCCACAACAAATGAAAATATTGCTAATGCCTAAAGGTGATAATTCAAAAAGATTCTACCTGCTGACACATATGCTGCTGCATTATCTGTGATGATTTGCACCACATTCTTTACCCCCACCTCCATGATGACATGCTCCAACATTCCAGCCAATTTTATTGCATTTTTCACCTTGCTGGAAGCATCAACTTATTTCAAGAACACTACATTGTTTTTGCAAGCAACCAAAAAATTGATGATGGTGCGGTTGTTGCCATCTGTCCACCCATCAGAAAGAATGGTGCAGCCATAATTTGCCCATTCAATTTTTTGTTCTTCCATCACTTCTCTTGCCCTAGCAACTGCATTTGTGAGCAACCTGTAATAGCAAAGTGAAATTAGGTCTTGGTACACAATTTTGATTTAATAAACAAGAAATCTAAAAAATAATTAAAAATGAAATCAAGTGGACTATATAGTAATTTACTAACCTCCCACTCAAATCCTTGCGAGAAGGGGCCTTGTACTCCTTTCCAGAAATTGTCATAGCACTCACCAAATTCAGCCAATAAGGATTGTCCGCCACATTGAATGGAATGTTGTTGAAGTCCCAAAAATCAGCTGCTGCAATGTCGGTTTTCTCATGTACCTCCCTATTCCATTAGTGGCCTCTAATGATGGTTGTGCTCCAGGTGTGTTCCTGAGCACAAAATAATCACCCATGGACCCTGATCGTGATGATGGAACAGTGCCAGGTACTCTACTAGAGGAAGTGGAAGTGATGGGTGAGGTGGTGGTGGGTTTGCAGATACGTGGGCCATGCCGAGAGCCCACTATGCCCTCAAGTGCTTCTTGTTCCTCTTCAATGTCAACAGAAACACCTTGAGATTTAGCTATGGCTAATCTCATGGCTAGCTTTGCCCTCTCCCTTTGCAATTTCTTCTCTTTTCCAGCTGCAAGTAGGGCATTCATTTGTCTTTTTTATTTCTTCATTGGTCCCAAGGCATGCTCTAGCATCATGCCTGTCTATTCCTGCAAGGTGGTATTTGGGGCGGTTGATGCATCACCCCAAATCCCCTTCAAATCCACTTGAAATGAGCAAGAATAGTTTGAAATCTCCTTTCTGGTCACTCTTCCCCCTTTTCACCAAAAAACCCAGCTCAAAAAATGAAATGCAATGAACTTTTGACGTTTTCTTGTTATGTGCTGACGCGACCGAGTTTTTGGCTCGGACTCGCTGAGTTGTTGCCTAAAACTCGGCGAGTAGAAGTCGTAACTACTTGCCTGGCCCAAAAACTCGGCGAGTTTTTGCTACTCATTGAGTTTTCGGTGAGTAGTCCATCTATGATGGCACGTGTGTTCATGGCATACTAAAGATTCCCCTTATTTTCAAAAGATATTGCCCTAAACTCCTTTTTTGTCACCCCCTCCCAATACACATCCCAAATTAAAAGCTCCCCTATTTTGACCAAATATTGTACTTTTTCATAGCCGAAATTAAAAACCCCCCTATTTTCACTGATAGACAATATATTGCACCCTCATTTTTGGGATATTAAACCCCCCAATATGAATGCACGTGATATAATATTGCCTAGACAGTGAAGCCTCTGTGGAAATTCTGTTGCATAACTATCCACTATCCCATATTGTTTAAGTTGTGCCAGCTCCCTAAAATGAATTTCCGGATCCATCTTATCAAATATGTCCATTAATCTTTGACCAAATTTGTCTAAGGCAGAAATAAAGTTGTGTCCTTGAGAGAGCATTTCATCATACCACCACTTGTGAGCTACTCTCTTTAGTTATAGGGCTGTAAACTCAATTGCTTCTTCAAACATTGGATTCAAGGAGAAGTAGGTGTCCAATTTCTACAACCAAGCTCTAGTTGAACATTGTTAGATCCATCATAAGAATGGTGACCTTATCCAAACGATTTTGTATTTCTCTCCTTGGTTGCTCTAGTAGAAACCTTCTTCCTCTCTATGGTTTGTCTCTCATTCGTAGATCACAAAAGTCCTGAAAACACAAATTGTGACTTAACTCTCCCTACACTTCTCATAGTGCTATGAGATCATTCCTTACTTGAAAAGGGTGGGGCTCCTCTTTTTCTACTAGTTCCTTTTTTCTTTGTAAAACAATAGCTTGGAACATCTTAGATGGAGGGTTGATTGAGATCCGGTTATTTCTTAAAGACATGCCTTCACCTGTTGTGCTTTGCTCGGATTCAACCCTTTATTGCTTGTGCTATAATGACCACAGGTCTTTGAATTTCTCTTGTTGTTTCTCTTTCACTTTGGATAATGGCATCGTGCAATGAATTGATGTCTTCATTAGATTCCTAGTATTCCCTATCCTCCATGATTTTTATGTTTGAATCCGGAGCCTAAAACTTCTTTCCCTTTGATAATTTCTAAGCTCTTTTTCATTGGCTAGCATGTGAGTCCAAAATGTAGATCTGCAACAATCTTTTAGTATTACACCCTATAGGCTAGTTAGATCTAGGCTTTGATACTATTGTACTGCTCCCAATTAGGGATCCCAAGAGAACTGTTCTAATTTTTTTGTGTGTTCAAAATATTTGTAATTTTTTTGTATTTTTGATCTATAACTGAAAAATACACAGATTATAAAACTAGATTAAGAATTCAAACCCTAGGTTGGAAAGTGATCTAACCATAAACAAATTATCCTTTGTTTGATTAATAATTAGTCATGTGCTGAATTATAAATTGTGATGAGTATATATGCAATTCCTGAATATGGCACTAGGAAAATTTCAAATAAAATTGCAATTTTGAACCAAACTGAGATTTCCTTCCAAATTTTCATTATTTCCAGCTGAAATGTTGAATACATATTACAAATGTGATACTTGGAGTGGAATTGCTCAAAATGGACTTGACAGTTTTCATCACTAAATCCTCCAAGATTCTATGAGGGTTTTTGTCCCCTAGAAATTGCAGCCAAGGTATTTTGTCGTTGTTTGTGTTTAATTTGAAAATTTAAAATTTTCAAATGTCAAATGAGCTATTTCAAAAGGAGCGCTAGCTTTGTCTTTATAGGTAATTACAAATTTGGGCGCTCAAATAAAGTTTTTCCCTCCAACAATTAAATTAAAAAAGACACTTTACCCAAATACCCCATTTGGATGGCCTCAAGAGAAGACATCAATTCGTGAAGTTGAGCAACAAGTGGGCCTTAAAAAGAAAAGGAATTAAAATTTATGACCACATGGTGTAATATCCCTTGGTAAATCTGACCTTGTTGTGATGATTTGAGCTCCAAGGAATATTGTCAAACACTTGTTTTGATCATTGCCAATGATGACCAAATGCTTAAAAAGAATGTAAATAAGCTTAACAAATAACAGAGATGCAATGCAAAACTTCTCGTTTGGGTTTCCAATGGCTTATGAAGATTGAAAATGATTGTAACTGATTCCTACAGCCAATAAGCATTTCTACAAACACTTGGCATGCGTACTAGTGATTCAATATAAACTGAAATTAATAACTACAGCAAAGGCATTTCATCAAACAGTTATTGTGCAACCTTGTAACTCCTTATTTTCGAACGCCAAAGCCAAGTACATTGTGCCAAATTAAATGATGTTAATATAATGAGAAATCTGGAATGTAATGGCAGTTTGCTATTGAAAATACTTGATGGTGCGCGTGCTGGTAAAGAATTCATCAACATATAACATTCACCAAGGCTGCACTAGTTGTGGCGTCCACCAAGATGAACAGAGAGGTACATTTTCATAGGCGTTTAGGTTTGTTGAAGAACACGCCTAAACTTGGTGATGAATTCTACGTATTGCAGCAACAATAAAATCTGGAAATGAAGCTTCAGTCTGATCTATAATGGCTGCAATAATTAATCTTCAGGTCTGCAGTTTATTAACCTTTATTGCTCCTCAAACCCTTGATAAAATCCTTCACTTTAGGCACAAATTGAACTCCTGGATGAAGCCCACACTTCGGCAATATTCTCAGCTAGTATCTCATAGCCTCAAAATTGCTAAACACTGAAGAGGCTACGTTCTCCAATGCTGGATATGTCAGAAAACCCTTGTCTTCTTCCACAGTTCATGAATGAAGAAATAACAAATGCTTAATAATAATGAATTCGATCATCTCTTGGCACTTTATATAATTCTCAAAGCTGGTCGATCCCTTCTAGAGACTTCTTAATCATTTAATTGCATTTATTATGTTATAAGCTTGCACTTTAATATTTTATAAAATCCTCCTTGGTATAGGCGTCCAAACAATTAATTAAATGCCCCCCTTTTAATGATAAATGGACCCTTGAGTTATAAAGTGCAAATATAATATTAAGATATAACTTATGCATTAATATTTGACTTTATTTCATTAAATGTCCCTTATAATATAAAGTCCAAATATTAATCATTATTATTCTTATAACTAATTATTATTAAAGTATAATAATAATTAAAAATGTCATAACTCCAATAATAACCATTCTATCTCAATTTTGCAAACACCATAGGGTAGCCCACTGCATCCACTGTTCATTTGAATGCCTTACTAAAAATAGAAGGGTCCCTCTCAATCAACCACTAACTTACTATAAATAGTAAGTGTGTGGAACAGAGTCAAACGAAACCCAAACTGAACCAAACGAAAAACAATCCTGAACACTTCTGACCTCTGGAATGGAAGGAAGCCTCCTGCACTGCCAACGGGAACCCTCTAACCATCAGTCTTAGCCTACGAGGGCCAATACTAGGCTAATCCAATCATAAACCATATCATCCGAAAAATGTGGACTTTACACATGGTGACATGACAATTTAAGTTTGAATAGTCATTTCAAGAATCCTAAAAGTCTTTAGAAATTTGACTTGAAGAAGAACTTAATGTTTCTTTGAGTGTTTTCTAGTGTTTTTGTCACATGACAAAACTGCCCCAACGAATTTAAAACCACTACTTGGGAGAAAGTGAAGCATAGGGTTTGCTGGAAGCTGAAGCATCTTTTTTGAAAGCTTTGGTTATAGAAAGATGGTGTGGCAGGAACCTTGTAATTCCCTCATCCATGGATTGTCTATTACATCAAACTTCTTGGAGATGCCAATGCTTTAGATTATGGACATTGGGCAAGATTGACTCTCTCATTACCTACACATCATTGGAAGATCAAGAGTCACTCACAGTTAGTTTTTATGGCCAAAGAAGTGAGTGTTCAATTCCAAGAGTTGGAGCTGCAGAACAAAGTAGTTCATAGGCATAGCTGAGTCTATAAAAGGGGTTAAATTGTATTGTAGAGAGTCTCTACAAGTAGGCTGCTTTTTTCGTATTATAATAGGTAGTGTATGTTTGCTAATGTCCATCCTAAGTTGCCAATTAACAAACGTACACTACCTATTCTAATGGGATACGAGTGTGGGGTTGGGATACTGGTGTGGGTATGACTATATAGATTTTTTTTCCTTGGGTACAAGTATGGGTATGGGTATATATATATGTTCACACTTCAAAATTATGAATTATAAGAAGAGTGATACTCATAAATCTGTAATTGCGAATAAATAAAAATTTTAAATGCTGCATAATATCATATTCATGATTTGCAAAAATGATAATATTCAAGTCTCAAAATGTCATTACACAATGAAAATTCAAATTACAATCGATATTTACTATTCATATTCTTCTTCATCAAATCCATCAAGGTGAACATTTGGTTCAACTTCATTTGAACCACAATTCATTAGATTACCTCTCCCACTAGTTGTGTCAAGTGCAAGAGCTGTCTCATCTATAGAGCCTTGGGCAAGCTGTGCCAATGTGGCATCTAAATCAGCACACTTAAGAGATAGATCCGAATTCTTTGTTACACCCTCATTGTTTTCAGGTTTCTTATGTGACAATAGACAAAAGTTGGAGTTTATGTAGATTATAATGTTCCCTTTTTGAAATAGGATTTAATAATATATAATAATAATAAAAAAATTACAATATAAGAGAATATAAATAAAACTTAAATTAAAATATAATTAAGTTTAATGAATGGTCAAAAGGTATGAAATGAAAAGTCGTGACTCCCTCAAACATGAGATATAAAAGGGAGAAGGAGAAAGAAAGAAAGAAGGGAGCATGGGAACTAAGGAAGGATTAATGGAAGAAGAAAGGAATGAGAAGAATTGATGAAGGTTGTGACTCGTTCAAAGGGTGCTAATGGTGAAAATTTGTCTCTTTCAAAGGGCAGAAATTATGAAGGGTTGTACTATTTAGAAGGGGAGAAATTGTTGAAGGTTGTGTCTCTTGCCAAACCTTATGAAAGATGGTGACTTTTTCACCAATAATGTATAAAGAAGAGATCATTTTAAGCATTCAATGATTACTTATCATTTAAATATAAGTTGGAGGAAGTAAGTTTGGGAGATGCGGTTTACTGGCTTCCCCGAACTAAGTATACCATCCCAAGAGATGGATTTGGTCCTGATTGGACGTTCTTGCCTCTTGTGGGCTAAGTGATGAATATATTACCCAAAGAGATGGATATGGTCCTAGTTGGACATTCCTGCCTCTTGTGGGCCAATTGATGAATTGATTACCCCAAGAGATGGATCTGTTCTTGGTTGGACGTTCTTGCCGCTTGTGGGCCAAGTGATGAATTGATTACCCCAAGAGATGGATTTGGTCCTGGTTGGACGTTCTTGCCTCTTGTGGGTCAAGTGATGAATTGATTACCCCAAGAGATGGATCTGGTCCTGGTTGGACATTCCTGCCTCTTGTGGGCCAAGTGATGAATTAATTACCCCAAGGGATTGAACTAGTCATAGTTGGATGTTCCTACCTCTTGTGGGATGTGATGTAAATAGACATAATTTGGATGTGATGGTTCTCGAGCTTAGTTGGGTTGGGCAGTTTACTAGCGCCCTTCCAATTTTCTTACCGAATGAGGCAATGATTGGTTATAGAATAGTTAGCTAATCATAATGATTCTTGTAATCTGTCTGCTCACTAACTAAAGTACTTGTTCATTATTTTGTAAACTATTGATGCTAATTTGAGATCACTATATCATATTATTGTTGGAAATGTTGTTTCCTTGTATAAATAGGTTGATTCTAGTTTTGGGACATTACAAGTGGTATTAGAGCCTTGATCTTGCCAGCTTGTAGGGTAAAGATAAATCAATGGATGCATTCTAGTTAATGAGAAGGGATCTATTAATTCAGTCCAAAAATATTTCAATGACTAATCTACAATGGCAAGCCAATATGAGAGATTGGTGGACATGACGATACGTGTATTTGTGTGTATGCTTCTTGTTTGCATATATTTGTGTATGCTTCATGTTTTTATGTGTATGCTCCATGTCTGGTTTAAACCTGATGTGTTTCCAACATGTTTCTTCCAAGTGTGTTTCCAAAGCCATTTCATATTGGGAATCATTTTGAAAATTCCATGATCATTGCTTGAGGACAAGCAATCTTGGGCAGGGCAGACTATAGTGTCCCCTTTTTGAAATATGATTTAATAATATATAATAATAATAAAATTAAAATATAAGAGAATATAAATAAAACTTAAACTAAAATATAAAAGAATTAACTTGAAATATAATAAAAATTTAATTAAGTTTAATGAATGGTCAAAAGGTATGAAATGAAAAGTTGTGACTCCCTCAAACATGAGTTATAAAATGGAGAAGAGAACTTCATTTGGAAGGGGAGAAGGAAAAAGAAAGAAAGGAGGAGCTTGGGAACTAAGGAAGGATTAATGGAAGAAGAAAGGAATGAGAAGAATTGATGAGGGGTTGTGACTCTTTCAAAGGGTGCTAATGGTGAAAGGTTGTGTCTTTGTCAAAGGGCAGAAATTATGAAGGGTTGTCCTATACATGTATTTGTACCCTGTTTCTACTGTTTTTAGAGTGAAGGGTTGTAAATTATTATGTTTGAAAAGTTGTGACTCCCTCAAACATGAGTTATAAAATGGAGAAGAGAACTTCATTTGGAAGGGGAGAAGGAAAAAGAAAGAAAGGAGGAGCTTGGGAACTAAGGAAGGATTAATGGAAGAAGAAAGGAATGAGAAGAATTGATGAGGGGTTGTGACTCTTTCAAAGGGTGCTAATGGTGAAAGGTTGTGTCTTTTTCAAAGGGGAGAAATTGTGAAAGGTTGTGTCTCTTGCCAAAGGGCATACATGATGAAGAGGTGTGACTTCTTCTTAACATTGGAAGATATAAAGGGAAGAAGGTTCAATTGAGTTTAGAGAATAATATATTATTCTCAAAAGGCATCAATGCAAAGTGATGACTCAATTTTTATGAAAGGTGGTGCTTCAAACCCTATGAAAGAGGGTGACTTTTTCACCAATAAAGTATAAAGGAGAGATCATTCCAAGCATTCAATGATCACTTAATAATCAAATATAAGTTGGAGGAAGTAAGTTAGGGAGTCCGGTTTATTGGCTCCCCCAAACTAAGTACCAGCCCTAGAGATGTATCAGGTCCTGGTGGGACGTTCCCGCTTCTTGTGGGTTAAGTGATGAATTGATTACCCCAAGAGATGGACTGGAACTAGTTGGACGTTCCTACCTCTTGTGGGCAATCGATGAATTGATTATCCCAAGGGATGGATCTGTTTCTAGTTGGATGTTCTCGCCTCTTGTGGGCCAAGTGATGTAGTGATTACCTCGAGAGATAAATCTGGTCTTGGTTGGATGTTCCTACCTCTTGTGGGCCAAGTGATGAATTGATTACCCCAAGAGATGGATTTGGTCTTGGCTGGACATTCCTGCCTCTTGTGGGCCAAGTGATGAATTAATTACCCCAAGGGATGGAATTGGTAATAGTTGGACATTCCTACCTCTTGTGGGATGTGATGCAAATGAACATGATTTGGATGTGATGCGCTCTTTGGCTTAGTTAGGTTCAACAGTTTACTGGCACCCTTTCGATTTTCCTACTGAACGAGGCAATGATTGGTTATAGAATAGTTGGCTAATCATAATGCTTATTGTAATTTGTTTGCTCACTAACTGAAGTAATTGCTGATTATTTCTTAAACTATTATTGCTAATGTGAGATCATATCATATTACTGTTGGAAATGTTGTTTCCTTGTATAGACACTCTGATTCCAGTTTGGGGACATTACATAGACCAAATTCTCTTCTTTGGTTGCACCCAAACAGTTGCGCTTGACTGAGTGGATGGAGGAGTATGTACTCCAATTCTACCCAGCTGAAAAAGAACTTGCAACTTGTTGAGTTTGCATGCAACTTTTAGTATTTAATTTTATAATTCAAGAATAAAAATTTAAAACTTAAATTATGAAATAAAAATATTTCAATATAATATATAGCATGATAGCATCGAATGAAAAATGATAAAAATAAAAAATAAAAAGATACATACTTGGAAGAGAATTTAATTTGCAAGAGGCTGCAAGAAAATGGATCTCTTGACCATGTAGATACTACCACTCATCAACACTTATCCCATATTTGTCATGAAAAGCGGAAACATCATGATTTTTCGAAGATATGAATTAGGCAAATTTGCTCAAGATAATTTTTTGAATTTTATCATCTATATATATCTTTCTAAATGCAACCTTATAGCCAACAACAACCTCCCCATCTCTATATGGTACCTCTTTGCTATAATACTTAAGTGACAGAGCACATGCTAATAGATGTAAGGGGGTGGTTATCTTGTTCCAACGGTCAGTGATTATTTGTTGCACAGTTTTGAAAAATGTTTTTATTGGGTCATGTTCCATGGCCTCTATTATTGGTTTTATTTTCTCCACCATAGAGTCCATGCCATCATAAATTTCACCCAAACATGGGCGATTAGTATCAACATACCTAATAATGTTCATGATGGGTTCAGTGAAATTCAAAACATATTCTACACAAGCTCATCACTCATCATCTAGGATCAATGCTTTTACTTTTTGCGCTCTTTTTGTGCTTGATTGCCTCCATACCCTCCATAAGTTGTTGATAACCATAGAAATCAAGGCCTCATGCATGTTCACAAGTCGTCTTAAGACAATTGTGTGAGATGCAAATCGTGTTTTGGCAACCTAACACAGTGTAAAAAAATACATGTCACATATCAACAATAAAAAAAAAAAAAAAAAAAATTGAAAAATAAAACTTGAATCACCTTCAACAACTCCAAGTTGGAGAAGGTCCTGAATATGGCTTGTGTCATATGATGATTAGTCACAATCATTTGAATCTCCTTGGCCTTTGTGTAGACTTGTTTGACCCATACAATTTGTGTACCAAACTTTTGCAATATTAAATTGAGTGGATTGCACATGGTGTCCAAAAAATGTGACTATATGTAGCCTCCACTATGGATTGAGCTGCCCTACAATTTTTAGTGTTGTTTGTTATGACTTGGACAACATTTTCAGGGCTCACCATGTCAATGGATTCTATGAGGATATCAGCAATGAAACTTGCATCATTTACTTGCCCCTCACTGTCCACTGCTTTCAAAAACATTGCCTCTTTAGGGGACAGTGCTGTAACATTGATTAATGGTCTATTTTTGAAATCTTTCCATCCATCAAAAATGATAGACAAACTTGTTTTGGGCCATGTATCCTTGATCACTCTCAATGATGCGGTTCACAACTTTTCATATCAGGACTAACTTAATTAGGAGGTGTATTGCAAAGGGTATTCACCATCTACCACCAATAAGGTAATCTAACAATGTTGAAAGGAAGCCCATTGTCGTAACAATGCTCTGATCTGCAACCTCTCTAATTTCATTTTTGAAGGCCTTGTTCAATGGGCCTCTTTTTCGTGAAACTGAAACATTCTCTTGTTAGAAGATGGTGGCATTGGCATGAAAGGATGTGGGCCAGCTGGTTGTGTGAATCCACTAGGAGGTTTCTTCAAGCTTTTCTTGGCAGGAGGATGTGCAATACTCTTTGATTTGTTACATCTCATGTCAGCATCCTCATGTTGACATCCTCAATAAGGCATTATTAGATCATGTGGCAACCCTTTCTTATTTGGCCCCTAACAAAGGAGCATAAGTAAGCTTTCACTCTAAAATATCAGCTCATATAATCTCTCTGTTGCAATGTTTACACTGCCAAAGAAAACACCCACCACTAGATGCATTTCTGTCATGTGAAAATGCCACTTTTTTTCAACAGTCACAAAGCTGCTTCTTTTTGATGAATCTGACTAAAGAATACAAAATTGCCACTTCTTGGATGAAAGTGTCCTAACAATTATGAAGTTCCCACTTATCCGAAGCTTGCAGTTTCACAGATTAGCTCAAAATACTTGATTTCTCTCCAAATTTCCAACTTTTGAGGCCTAAAACCTACTTCATGTGTCGTCTAAGTTGTGTTCCATTCCTCCGTTGAAGTCAACTGATATTTTACGGATCACATAGGATGTACATTTGTTCTGCAATAATATATTGACACATTTCCCTGATTCTTCACTGTTTTTGCTTTCTTCTCGTGCTTTCGTTGCATACCTCTAGGCAACTGTTAGACTGCAGTTCACCTGACCTGCTTACTGTTTGCATCCCCTGACAATGTTGGCCTTGAAACTGAGGAAGAATTTAACAGGGAACTATCACAAGTTTATGAACGACTTTATGAACTATCACAAGTTTATGAACGACTATATGCCAAGATTGTTTCACCATTGTAATTGTTGAAGAAAACAAATCTTTTTCATTTTGGAGGGCCACAACGGTAGTCATTCAATGTTATGGATGAATGATGCATGCCAATCTTAATTTTTGATATGCATATAGACGCTTCAGTAACAACTGGTGGTGTGCTGGCACAACTACTCAAGTGAAACATCACCCATACAAATCTGTATTTCCTGATATAACTTATCCTAGGTAGAGTATAGTTACACCACCACATAGAGGGAGGTGAGGGAGATGTGCAACATGATATATGCCCTTAAAAAATTCAGACTATATTTATTGGCTACACCCTTCATTATTTTCATGAATTGAGAGGTAATGAAAGACCCTTGCTAACAAGGTTGTGCTGCATGGTAGGATCTACTGATGGTTATATTATTTCAAGGTTTCAATTTCAAGATTGTTTTTTTAATGTTGTCCACATGAATATTTTTCTGCTTGTGCCATAACTTGCTGGTGAGTGGAGATTTGTGTAAACTGTGAACCACAACAAGAAATTATTTGTAAATTGGGTGTAATGATCCTCTTTTCTTTACCACTTGGTACATAGTTTTCCTAGCAATGGATAGGATTGCATATCTGCTTTTATTCATGCAGCTACTGTGATTAACAATGGGAGTTTCCAATTGAGTGCTCTTCCGTTGGCCAAGCCCTGTTTTGTTGGTCCAATGCTCTCCCTTTTGGGAGATAGAAACTTGACCTGTTGTCTATGCTATGGATAGTGATGATGTCCAGATTATAAGCATAACATGATGGGTACGGAAAGAAACCCGAGGCATTGGATAATTGTAATGTCCCTTTTCCAGTCCATTCCAACATTTTTGGAAATTCCAATTTTCTTGAAGAATGCTAGCTTTATTGGGAAGGTAGTCTGGTAGTTGTAGATAGTTACGGGAGCTAAAATAAGTACAATGGTACTTTCCATGTACGGATCTGACATTCCGAGAGCACTCTATAGTTCTTGGAGAAGTCCATCATCTTTGGAGAGCACCAATCTTCATCCAGATTGACTTCTTATGCACTTTAAGTGTCAGTGAGTGTGGTTGGAATTCATGTTTGGGCTCTTTAATGTTTTCCATAAATTTGGTGGTCGTGCAGAAAATAATTAAATTATTAATGGTTAAATGTAAGTTGCCGAAAAGTGGAAAATTAAAAGACAACTTATATTTAATTATTTAAAAAGGCAATTTTTTTAAGTTTCGAGGGAAAAGGTGAATACTTTTAGGGTTGGATGGAAAAGAATAAAGAGAGGTGAATAATTGGAAAAAGGATTCATTCTATCATTTTTAATTTCTAGAATTCCTTGTGCAGAGCTTTGGTTTAGCTTCTTTCCTTGAAGGACAAAAACCGTCTTGGATTATCCAAGAACTGGAAGACAAAAACCTTTCGGTTCTTTGTTGGCTTCATTTAGGGGTCAAATTTAGGCTTATGGGGAATTACAGGCTATTACAGCTGGGCATTCAAATTCAAATCAGTAATCAAGAATGTGTGAATGCTCATACTGAATGGTAGCCACCAATAGGGAGGAAGAAATTGGGGAGTCGAAATAAAATTGTTGTGAGGTCAAAGAACGATGTGGCTCCCTTCTGTATCCAAACGTAGCCATTTGACATCTGAAAAAGACAAAAAGAGGTATTTGTGTCTTTGAGGAAGAGGGCATGAAGATTCAGGAGATGTTAGATGATTTAGAAATTATTTAATGTGTTTTTAGGCAAGCGTACTACCTCAAACTTATCCGCACTCACTATTTGAAGTTATTTGGGAATTAAGTGGCCATTGCCACCTGTAAAGGGCTAAGGGAGATCCTCCAAGAAATTGCAGCTTGTAAAACATTTTTGGTTTGTGTTTTCTCTGCCACATCCCTGTGGGCCCATTTGCCACCACAAGGCCAGCACAGAATGTAGAAAGGAGTAAATGGAAGCTAAAGACGGTTGGATCTGAATGCTGCTGACAGAATAGTGACATGGAAAGAGGAAGGCTCACTCAGCAAGGAGAAAGGGTATAAGTTTCAAAATTATCTGGCCACCACTTCAAAAGCAGCTGCAGCAGAACGAAGGAGTCTTGGACATATCAGAATTGCAAATAGGTTTCTCCTTTGATATCTAAATTTTATTGATTAATATTTAAACAATGTTTCTGGTATGATTTTGTGAATGATTCATGCATAGCAATAACAGATTGAATTAGGGACTATTTATCTAAATATTGCTTAAAAAAGAAAACAAAAAAATTAGCATAGTTGGAAAAACAAAAAAATTAAAAAGTTATCAGCAGAATCACCTGAAATTTATAAAAGGAATATGTCAATAGTGATGTGATGTCCTGGGGTGGTCCATTTACGTGACTTGCTGGCCTTAGGTTGTGAATGGTTGTCTGTTTTGATCCTTGTCATAAAATTCTTGTTTTATGGCCCGTTGAGAAATATAATTTATTAATTAGTGAATTGCATATGCCTTTCTGTGTTCTTCTGCATCATGCTGATGCAATGGATATGATTATGTTCAATTCAGTGCTCTTTGTTCATCCAATTAATTTCTTTGCCAATTTTTAAGTGAAAATCTCATCATGGTTATGATACTTCATACAATTTGCACTTGCATACTTCATCGTTAGAAAATTTTATTATATTGCCTAGCATACCAAGTAGATTTTTCTCATATGTTCATGGAACTCCATGTAAGATTTCAAGAGGCAAATGCAATTTGGACAGGTTCTATATTTTTCTTTTGCTTTGTATATTGATTCAGATGACTATTGCGTTCACTTCAATCATGTCTGTCTTCATCATTGAGAGGTGGGACGAAAGGGCTGGAACAATATCCCTATTTCCTCTCCTTATGATTGGTATCGTCAGCATTGCATATTGGAGGTAAGCATTTGTTTCTTCATGTAATGCATTTTCTTCTATTGTTTTCTGTTCATCAGTAATGTTTTCCTTAGATGGTTCATATCAAATGTAATGATGTCTGGTTATTGAATATTTTGAAGATTTTAATTAATCCTCACTTCTTAATGCTGCAGGTATTTTGATGATCTCCGTCCCTATGCTCTGGTCCAATTTGCTCCATGTATTGCAATTCCAGCGATGACTATTTTACTTCCTCCAAAGTATACTCACTCTGTATACTGGTTATGGGCAGCAGGTATATGGTCTAGACTAAAGGTTTCTCTTCTAGATTGAGCAATTGTATACTTCAGACTATGTTTCTCTTTGAGATAGCTTTGAACTGTAGTCTCTCAGCAAATGCTTTGATGAGGAAGAAAGAATGTGTGTGTAAGAGCATTTCTTATGATAATTTATACCCTTAATGGTAATCCATCTGTAGCCTGTCTTGCACCAAATGGAATACCAAGTGGTTCATTTGTCACTCACTAGTGTAATCCTTATTTGTTAATTTCTTCTCAAGATAAGAGGCAATTCAATCTTTGCATAATCAACTCCAATCACTATAATGAATTTATAGAACAATGTAAGATATTTCATTCTGGAGTCAATATATTTCAGACACAGGCAGGGAAACAATCTTGGCTTGGACAATCCATTATGGACCTGTCTGTTTAATTGATAATATGGTAAGCATGCTTTATTGAACCTTCTTATCATGTGTCCAGTTCACAGACTGCAAATCAGGGTCCCAAGCTGCTAACCCGTAAAGTTTTACATTTAATGATTGTATGTACGTGGCACATCCCTAATGGATATTTCAGAAATGTATCTGAAAGCACAGCTCTTCAAGACAGACTTAAGTCATATCCTTCATATAGGTGCTACTAAGATAGACCAGTAATTTGAACTTGCAGGCAAGTATTTTCTGTCATGATATTGATATGGTTTCCTCTATAGGGAAACTAGATCGTGGACTGAGCATCCATAGAACTATTGAAAATCATAGCCTTTGTTTTGTGAAGGTTAACCACAAGCTGGGAAAAATTGCTTGGTAAGTGTGTCTGTCTCAACAAACCTTTAGGGGAATGGGAGAGAAGAACTCCATTTTCTACAACATCAAAACAAGATGCATTATACAACCATCATTGGTGTGACTATGTTGCCAAAGGAAGACTTTGAGACAGGACACCATTATTTGAGTCCAATAGCACACTGGAAAAAGTTAAATAATTTGTGGGGAGACTAAAATTTAGCACAAGTTGTCTCATAGAGCCTTTTGGTAGCAATAATCAAAGTCTGTTTGTCACCAACAATATCCAGCCTCTAGACAAGAAGTAGAAAGGCCAAGGAGGGATTCTTCAGTGACAACTCAGCAATTTCAGCAATACCCTGCTCCTAAGAGGCCACTAGGGCACCAATCGTTTATCTTCCATTGACCTTATGATTCTTACTGAGTAATGAAAGATTGTGAACACCCAAAAATTCAAAATAAAACAAACATTTCTTTGTTATAAGAGACTTAAGTAGAATTTAATTATATAACTTGCTTTTAATTCAGAGGGTCGCATTAATGAAGAGTTATTCTTGTTTCTTCTTTGCAATAATTCAAATTGATTCTTTACATTTTCATGTCTTGATGGAAGATCCCTTGTTCCCTCTATGAGTGAAACTCAACAGTTTTTCACCCTAGCGAATGTCAGGATTAAGTTTTGATTTTCATTTGTGCACTCAATGTTATAAATGCCATGGAAATTGCATTATTACGACATCAATCAGATATCATGAAGTGGGATAGAGACATATGATCATGTGACTGTGCATAAGCAAAATATCTTTTAGGGAACTTCAAAAACCGTGTGACTCCTTGGGTTGTGCCATAACAAGCCTCTGAATATCAGATAGAACTAAGGATCAAAATTAGATATTCTAGGATCACCACTAAAGATTTCACAAGAAAATCTTAGGGATGAATCTTGTATGCTCAAGACTAGTTAGCTTGGCAGAGAAGTCTAATCTGGTATGCTTTATGGATTATTAGGTTCAGCAGGAACATTAAATGGCTGCAACAAGCCTATGTAGTCAAAGGAAACCCTCCATGGAAGAAGAGGATCTAAGGATAAACTAATGATGTCGATGCCGATGCCGAGACTCTTCTTTGGATAACAAGAATGTTAATGTGGAAAGTTCCTTTAAAGGGAGCTTGTTCATAGACTTCTAGAGGAATAATTGTGTGTAATAATGGGAAGCATTTGTGGAAAGTGCTCATCAAAAACTAATGGTTGAGGTTTGATGGAAAATCCCTCAACTTCAATTAGGAACACGAGGAGATCGTCATCAGATGGGTGGAGACAGATAATCGTTTGTAAGTTCTGGCTCTATTATTTTCTTAGCAGGGAATCCCTCAACTTAAATGAGAAACTAAAGAAGATTGGGATGAATTAAGAGGCAGAAAATCGCCTCTTCTTGGAGTTCTGAATTGTGGTCATTGAGGCTCCAGAGCACATTGATGTGCGAGATCATGATGGGGTATGCTATATGGATGTTTTTATTCTTTTTGGAATCTTTTAATTTTTTTGTATTTTTGGTTTGATGATGTGTAAGTGGCCTATATAAATGCAGCTCAAATGAATGCAAATTCAATAGTATAATATTCACCTAGTATGATTGTGCCCCTTATGGATGTTTAACAAATGCAGGCATGCAAACAAAATCTTGTTTATTAATGCTATGTAAGCTACTGTACAGCTAAACCATTGAATTCTGATTTTCCAATGAAGTTTAAGCAAAATAGTACTTTTTATTTCATTGGAAAATATGTGCAAGCTGCTGTCTAAATGAAAACACAATGAATCATGCAAAACAAAATTAACTTAAATGCCTGATTGTGATTTAATTAGTTCTTTGGTTTGTTTGAAACTTTGAATGATCAACGAGCAGTTTTCAAATTGGGAACAATATAAATAGACTTGCTTGGGCTGTGGACAGCAAGTTTTAAATGTTTTTGGTAACAATGTTTGTGATATCTGCCAGTGTTAATGTCATAAACATTTAAATAGTATTCAAATGTGCTGATTGGATTTTGTATATGCCATGGGCAACAAATTGACAAGCTATAATAAGCCATTGATTTGAAAGCTTTGATGCTTGTTTATATGCTTAATGTTTTAAAATGCATGAAGATGATTTTTGAGCACTCAAAGGTACTGGTAATACTACAATGACTGCTGTCCAAAACAGGGCAGCAAAGATAGAGTGTGGAAGCTCATATATGAACCCAAGATGAATCAAAATATGTATTTGTGTTGTGGATGACATGTTTGAGAGCAATGAGATGATCCCTGAGTATTTCAGAGCTCCCAATGTGCAGGGGCGGCAAGTTTGAGGTTGATTTATGCACTGTGGTTAGTCCATTATTCTCAGATGGAGCCTTGTTAGAAATATAGTCATTGATGTCAAAGGGAAATTAATGATTGGATGATATGAGGAAATTGATGAGAAGACAAATGTGAAAAAGGAGAGGACAGATGACAAAGAACACAGATAAGAAATTGAGAAGTCAAAGGAGTTCATCTGGCTGCTCTGCAGAACTTTGGAAGTGTTGATCAAGTAGTGAATGATTTTACTTGATATAAACAAATGACATCATCTCTGAAGACAGAGATCAAGGATGAGATGCAGGAAAAGGCGTTGTTAAGAAGTGTGTTGAACACATCATGCTGGTTGATCTAAGTCTTATGGAAATAAAATAAGAAGTATTTATATGATTATAGTAAGCAGCGATGTTTTGGTGAGGCTGCAATTATATAAGACAAAAATAGAATAAGACAAAAAAAAGGCTGCAATTTTATAAGACAAAAGCATATGATACAAAAATGGAATAAGACTAAAAGAGACAGTGATTAAAAGTTAGTAATAATAGTCAAAAGGCAGCGGTCATATATGTTTCTAAAGGCAGCGATTGATAGATAGTAATCAAGCATTAAATGGCAGCGACTGGTATGTAAATTAAGGCAAGATTGTAATCAAAGGACATGTCCATTTCAAAAGGATATCTCTTTTCAAAGAGATGTGTCCCATCATCTAAATATGGGGATATAAAGAATACATTGAAAAATGATTAGGGAGTAGAGAATAAAAAACGGAATATCTTATATACACAACAAAGAATAGTGACGAGTAATGTGTGAAGATAAATAAGAAGGTGTGTGAAAGGAATACAAATATATATCATACTCAACACCTGCATATCTGCAAATGAGAAGATAAAAAGAAGATCATCAAAAGAGTTAATGCAGATTTGTAAGAATATGTATATGCAGATTTAAAGAACGGTAAATGCAGATTTTTAAGGGAATGAAGTATGGAGGATTAAAAAGGAAAATCAGTCAAACACTCAAAGTGAGCAAGTGAGGAGTAAATAAAGATAGAGATCATTCAAATGATAAAGAATTTGTGAGTATAAGACATATGGATGGAAGAAATAAGGAGAGATTATGTATTAAAAAATATCATCCAAGCATGTCTGATCGTACAAGTATATTATGATTTATGAGAAATTGTGGAGTGAATAAAAGGAAGAAAGATCAAGATATCCATCATTTGTTGAAGAAGCAACATCTTGAAGGGGTGAAATTTCCTAAATGAGAGATTGGTGTCTCCTGTGGGTTGGTTCCTACAAAGTTTGTAAGACAAGTTTATATAAGCAATATTTTGCCTTGGTTTTCTCCCGTAAGGTTTCCACATAAATCTTGTATTATCCTTGTGAAATTGTTGCATGATATTGTGAAATTAATATGCTTATGGTATAACATTGAAAAAGTAAAAGATTGTTGTTATACTGATTCAGGCCCCCCTCTCAGTATAATTGTGTGCTCATCAAGCCTGGCATTTACAATTGTGGACTTAAATAGAGGGACAATGGTACATCCTTAATAAATTTGGTCTCCTAGAGAATCCAAGCTTGTGGAAAAACTTGGAGGTTCTTGACCTGAAACCAAAAGAGACAAAATAGATAGAATGTAATTTAAATCTAACAGAAAACTAATTTAAAATTCCCCCAAAACTTAACTAAACTCACTAATTTTAAGCACATGGACAAATGCTGATTTGAAGAAATATTCTAATCTAAAACATAGTTTAAATGAAAATCTAACAAACTTAATTGATAAATCACAATAAACTAGAATTCCATTACTATCCAACTCACAAGATGAATGCTTGCAGATGTACCTGAGATTGTTTCAAAACTGATATCTATTTTGTTTGAATGAGTACCCAAGTATCCTTGTATTGTGTCTTCCACTTTGGTGCTAATCTAGGTTGAGTGCAGAGTAGTCCCATGGATGAGCAGCTAGGTACAATATAAACTATGTGGATAAGGAGAAAAGGATGTAGTTGGAGACTACCTTTAATGGTAGGTGTGTTGGATGAAGATCTTGAAATTTCAAGATTAGCTTCAAGAATATGTGGGGACTTGCAAAAAATGCAGGATTTTTGTGATGCTAGTGGTTGAAAGGGAGGTGGTACAAGATGGGGAATGTGGGATTTGGCTTTACAAGTTGATTAGGAAGGTGGAATGTCACAAATTTTATATATTCATTCAAGTGTGACAAAACCATTTGTCTTGATAGTGAAGTGGTTTTGTAATTGTAGGGGCAAAAATGAAAATGACATTTCAGAAATTTCATTGTGGAGGATTAATGAAATCATCTCAGTAGGTAACAAAATTGTTGGTTCGATTATGGAACCATTGCTTGTTGATGAGGTGTGTTTAATTATTGGAAAATAGGCTATTAGGAGATATCCTATTTTCCAATAATTAAACACATCTCATCATTCTTTGATATTCTATTATGTATTTGTTAGCTCTAGGGAGCAACTAGCATACATCATACAAGGGATAATCAACATAGCCAGCTCTAATCCCTAATCAATCCTAATGATCAATCTTAGTGGAGATTCTGAAGTATCTTTGTTAGGGCGCCAAAAAACTATCCTCCACAAGTAGTGCCTTTGTATGATGTAACATATGCCCATTCCACCGCAAGCCTTATCCATTACTTTAGTATGATGTAGCACATGCCCATTTAACCACAGGCCTTATCCATTGTCTTTGTATGATGTAGCACATATCCATTCCACCGCAGGTCTTATTTACCTTGAGAGGTATTAATACCGCCTTTCCCTAACAATTCCCACATTCAATCCTTCTTAGGGGCAATAGGAAAGATTTGAGATTAGGCTAATTATTATTATTTATTATTAAATTCTATTTCAAAGTGGGGACATTACACTGCCTCTCTAACATTTTCACATTCAATCCTTCTTAGGGGCAATAGGAAAGATTAAAGATTGGGCTACCATATAACAATTATTAATGTAAATGTTATGAACATATTCTAATCATTTATTTATATGAATTTACTATCTTAGTCCATTTGCATATTTGCATATATATATATATATATTGAATGAATTCATTAATAAATGCAGTTTTCTATATTATTCTAATTATTAATGCTTATAACATATGAATATAAAGATAAACATAATTCTGCTCTAGATTGGCCTTTCATCTTTAATTATTAACTTTATGAAATTGTAATAATTAATTGTTCTAATTATAAAATAGATTCAGCGTACCAGGCTGTGGTCTGATGGCAGATTGCAATTTAAACTTGATCGATGCTTGAGAGCCAGTTCTTATTAACTGCTCTTCTATCTTATCTGATCGATGGTGATGTCATTAGATGCTTTTGATTCCTTTATATCTCTCAATGTGAGGGAGAGGTCACACCTCTTCATCACGTATGCCCTTTGGCAAGAGACACACCCTTTCACCATTAGCACCCTTTGAAAAAGTGTAACTCTTCATTATTTCTGCCCTTTGAAAGGGACATACCCTTTTAACAATCAGATCTGCACTTCTGATTCCCAAATTATCCCCCTTCTCAAATGAGGTTCTCTTGTCCCATTTGTATCTCATTTTTGAAGGAGTCACAACTTTTCCTTTCAGGCCTTTTGACCATTCATTAGCTTAATTAGATTTTAATTATATTTAACTATATTCTTTTATATTTTTATTATTATTATTATTTATTATTAAATTCTATTTCAGAGTGGGGACATTACATGTTCATCCCTTTTTAAGTAGCTTTTTTCAAGTGCCTTTAGGTCGTATATTTTTCGATTGAGGTTTGTGATCAGCTTCTTAATGAAAGCACATTTCATTACTTGGAAACTGTTATAGTTGCATAGGGGAATTCAGTTTCACCTGTTTTTGGCATGCATCTAGTAACATTCTTTCATCAGAATGCACATTTAGCTTTGAAGATTTTCTCACACACTATGCACCCTAGAAAATTTACCAATCTTAGCCTGTTCCGTGTGGAACAATCAGCTTACCAATAGAATTACAATAAAAACTAGAAAATTTAATATCTTAGCCTGTGCCGTGTGGAACAATCAACATCTTTACTAAAGAAAATAAGTTTTTCTTTTACAAGAATAAGTAAATCCTACTTGAACAGCCTCCCATATGCCTAGCTAGGAACTATCCTCATGAAAAGCTGCCTTGCATTGACTTAGAGGGAATCAATGGTAGAAGCTATAGTGTGATATAAAAGTTTTGCACGTATCTCTGATCATCCTAGTGTCCCTTACAAGAGGACCTTGGCAAGAGAGTGAGGTGATGAATAAATAATTGACTTAGGTCTGTAAGCCAAGCTCTAAAAGTTCTTGCATGTGTACATTTCCCAAAGATATGTCTGACTGATTTCGCTTTTCCATATAGAATGCATAAAGAGTCTGCTTAATTTCAAAGATAAATTTTTTTTGTTTCTATTTTATAATTTCTATCTGAGAATTTCATATGTACTTCCTCATATGCCCTCTTTTGCAGACAAGTTCTAATAATTTATTTTGTTTTTGTAAATATCTGTTTGTTATTTTATAGGATTTTATCTCTTGGCTAAAATTGAAGAGGCAGAAGACAAGCCAATTTACAAGCTGACTCATTATATCATAAGTGGCCATACATTGAAGCATTTGTGTGCTGCTATGGTTCCTGTTTTCCTTACAATCATGTTGTCTCGCAGGACTGTTCAAATTGAGAGGTAACACATTTCTGAGCTAATCCTCTTTCATAAGTTTTTTTTTTTTAATTGTCAAGGGTTCTATTAGGGCCTTCACTTGTAAAATATAATCATTTTAATGCAATGCTAGAGATAAAAAACGCCAGAATTTGCTGGTGGTCATCACCGTCTAGCTATACTAAAAGAAATATACAACACCCTGTCACCCTAGAGCAATAGCTTGAAGCCCATCCACCCTAAGAAACAGACAAAACCATTATACACTGCCACTCCACACCAATTCACACCTAGATGAAAAGGAAATAATACAACCAGCCCCTGATCAGTCCAATCCAGTTGGAGCCTTCCCAAGCCTGCTACTTCCAGAAGTGAGCATATCCTCCTCCGCAAACTGAGTTACTTAAGGACAACTGCCTTCCTCTTTGATTTCACATTTTTCTTCAGTTTTCCTTGTGCAGTTGAAGTCCTGAATTGGACCACCAAGCCTTCCCAGGACAGAGAAGGCAAAATGTTGGAGAGCCCTAATCACCCCTCCATGTGGATTACATGCAGCCTGTCCTCACAAAGTCCAAGTCCTTAGAGTAAGTTGCCATCTATTCTTTCTTCTCAAAAGTGCCTTTATTTCCCTTGTGTAGCTCCTGGGTTTTTTCTTCTAGGCTTGTTACAGGAGTCTCTTCTTGCTGCATGGTATCCCCTCCTTGTTTGAGCTATGATCAACTTGCACACATTCTATTGTGGGAAGCTCTGTTTGGAAAATTCCTTCCAAAGCATCCGGGTTTGCATCCACTGCCTTTATTTTATCTTGAAAATCGACTGCAACAGTGGCATGGAACCTAGTGAGTTTTGTGTTTGCAATTCCTTCTTGCCCCAAAATCCTGTTAACAAATTTCAGCATGCCCAGATTAGAAATGACAAAAAATTTATTCAGGTCCCTATCTTAGATCTTTCCCTTATGATGCAGAGCCAGGCAACAAACTAGGTGAAAACCTTCTCTCACCCACAACTACTATGTCCAAAACAAGTTCTTTTGTTTGCTCAAGGTGTAAACAACACACCTACCAAATACTCAACTCACACAACAATTTGTGTGACTGGATCCACACCGGTTTAGTATCTTCCGGTACCGGTAGGATGAAAACACTCTACCCTTGTGTGAATGGCAGACAATCTTCTGGTACCGGTGGGATGGAAACCTATTGGCTTTTGTCTATTGGTGGTCCAACCAACACAAAACACCCATAAGATCTGACTATCAAATGTGTTAGGGGATACTTGTCTCACAAGTGTCCTATTTATCGAGTAGCCCTACCGGTAGCTTAGTAGCCCTACCAGTTGAGTTCTCCAAACACAACTTAACCAAATTCCAAAGGACAAGACAAACTAAGGGTAGATTCAGATACCCTTTATCAAGTTACACAAGTCCCCAAAGGCTTAGACTCTAACCACAAGTTGAAAGGTCTATGCCCTTATTGTCCTTCCAGACCTAATTAAACCAATTAGGCCTAATTTACAAAGCAAGTACCCCTTGTAATTAGTCCCCCGACTAAACCAACACTTCTGCAAGGTGGGGTAAGGTGTCAAACCACCAAATCCAAGGTTTCAGGACTTGATCCCATTTTCTATTGCAAGTGATTTCCACTTCTTCAGTTTAGGCGGTCACATAGAGATGCCCACCTAGGGTCAATTCAATTTCTTCGGGCTTGGAGCCTCCCTGCAAACCAACACCAAAATCTACAATGGCCCCTCTAACATTTTCCCACAGGTTGTTTGGTCCTCTGGTGAAAATGTCAGATTAAGGGCATCTTTATGGTGAAACCCTAGGTGTCGGCAGGGTTTGTGACCAGTCTAGTTAGATTTTGATGGATCTCTACAACCCGATTGTTACAAAACCTCAAACTTGATTCAAATGAAAGGTAAGAGACTTCCCTAACTCATCCAATTAGTTTCAGGCATCCACCAATCCGTACTGGTCAGAAATGAACAGCAAAAACGCATAATTTCAGAAAACTCCAAATATATTGTATTGCTCCAAACTCCAAAACATCATCAATTTCAACAACTTCAACAACTACACCAACAACAACCTTGTAATCGATCCAAGTGGGGATAATATAGCCTCCCTAACGGTTTCCAACCACTTTTCAAACTTTGGAACTGTTGGAGGATTAGTTATCCCTTTTTACAACATTTTGCAATGACAACAAAAGTTGTCAACTTGCACTTTGTATTCGACCTATTCCAAGGATTGGTCTGATGTTTCTAAGACCAATATTTATTTGTATTTGCTTGACTCATGCCTAGACTCCTACTGAACCACATGGTCATTTATCCATGGTGGCTTATAAAATGCAACCATGACAATGCCTTGCATCAATTGGGTCTTATTGACTCACAAACCTATCAACCTATTACAAATGATCATTTTCACCTCATGGGTGATATTAGGCTCTTTTAGGCTTCATTTGTGTCTCCATTTGTGTCTTTGGGTGCTCCTGCACCACCTTATACTTAGAGTCTCTTACTTTTCCTCAATGCTGCTTCCTTCCCTTGATTTCTGTTGGAAATAATCTTTTGCTGAGAGAGTAGAATAGCACCTTCAGGAAATTGCCAAATAAAAGTATTATTGGTGTTTTAATTCATTACTTGCATGACAACACAAAATATAGCAATGGATGGGAAAACCTGTCTTCAAATTTGTAGGGGAGGCTTTCTAATTTGTTCTACTCTTAAATCGAAAAGAAAAACAAGTATCTGAATATAAACATTGTACAATTTGTTCTTTGGGTTTTGAAAAAAGATAAAATTACTAAGTTGACCTATCAATTTTTAATCTCAGAGGCTAGAGCATGAGACTTTGAATAACTCTTATCCCGCCAACAAGGTGCCTCCATTTGTGACAGCTAAATGTAAATAATAGCACTAATCCAAAGATTAAAATATAGATCTTTGGGGTTATATCAATGACCAATTTGACCTTGGACTAAACATAACACGAAAATAACAACGCTTAGAAGAAGAATGCATGAAGACATTTAACTATTACAAAACATTCAAAGCTGTTTCATGGATTCCAACATGTCATACAAAGTTGATACAGATCTTATTAATTAGATTCTTTCTCAAATGATTACAATACTTGGGACTGTGTCATGTCTCTGTTTCAGTTTGATATGTTTTTGATAGCAATAATGTGTTGATTAATAATAATATTTAGTTACCTATTTAATCAAGTTGTTAATAATATTTAATTACATTTGATCAATGACACTTGTTATTTATTTAATTAAAATATATATTATCTGATTGGTTAGAAATTATAAGTGGTTAGCATTAACAAATGTGACAAGGGAAGGGGTGTGTTTGACCTTAGTCATTAATAAAGACAAATCGCTATCCCTGCTGACTGTTCCTTTACCAATCACTGCTAACAACAGACACGTCTCCCTAAATATGTGTGACCTTTGGAAGGATCATGTCTTTACATTGATTGTAGAATACTATAAAGAGACGTTCCCAGCATGGAACTGGAGGGGGAAAAAGAAAATGAAAAGGTATTAAGAAAATAAACTGAAAAAAAAAGGAAGAGATCGATTAGAGCTGGAAGAGCAGATCGATCAAGGATCAGAATTATTATAAATTGCAATCTGCATTAATTGGGGTATGCATTATGATTCATAAATACAAGTTACTAATTTAAGTGATAAAAATAGATGAATAATAAATAAATATAATTATCTATTATATGGAGCAATAATGAATTTATATATATATATATATATATATATGATCCCCATATATACATACATACATACATATATAAAGCAACCACTTTATGCTTGGAAGATGATCCCCATATATGATTTTGATTCTGTGAGTTGAAGAAGATTTTCCTTAGCCTGATCCTTCTTGTTTGTGCCTCGCATTGGCTACCATAGTATTTCTCTAAGTTGCTGAATTGTGGGATTTTTTGGGTTATTCCGGTTATGAAATGTATGGAATCAGATTTTAAAACGAATCTCTTGTGGGTGCGTCCAGGGTTTGTGTTTCTAGATGCCAAAATGTTTAATGATTCTAGTTTAATCTTTTTGATATTCTTAAGACCTACAGTGCTGATTAGTGAAGTCGGATTTTATCTATCATGAGATTCTAGTTTGATCTTTTTGATATTGATAACTGAATTTAAATTACTATGTTGTGTTTCAAAATTTGAAATTGAAATGGTATGTATTGGTATATGACATTCTAAACTTCTATTTTTTAGCTATATATGTACGTATGTATGTATATGCACATATACATACATACACACACACAGAAAAATATGTATGAATGTACCCAAAACATACCCAACCCCCAACAAAATTTCTGCTGCACCAGTGTTTCATACACACGTACCTGTTTCCGTTCCCGTACCTGATTTGGCAACTTAGGTATTTCTTTTAACTTTACTCTTTGTTTTCTCTTGGTGTTTCCTTTAGGATTCAAAACTTGATGATATTCGTGATGAGCACCTTGCATATACCATTAGTGGACCAAGATAGACCAACACCTAAGGAATTCCTTATTTTGATAGGAAAGCTAATATAGTTTATATTAATGTGATATAAATAACTTGGCATTTGGCTAAACATATGATTGATCTCAAAGTTCTTTTAGTGGTAGCAATTTTGTGTATCAACAAACATCGAGCTCTTTTGCTTCCTCAAATAAAACCTTTAACATGCATAGAACTGAAGTAGTGAAAATGCATTTGCCTTAGTTTTGTCTCTGCACACAAGCTCAAACGTTGCCATGTATCCTCTACAACAAACCACCTTAGGAAAGATTGTAATCATCTTTCAATATTTCTCTCATGGGAAGTAAAAAAATTCTCAAGGAAATTCAAAATAGGAAGTAGGGTGTCTGTTAACATAGGGCACACAAAATTAACTATTTGGAGAAATCCCTCCCATGAATTTGGCCTCTCACTCCCCAAAGTAGAGAACAAAAACTGGTCTATTCTAGCATTGGCAAGAAAATCAGCACACCTATTACTTTCTTTTAGCAGTGAATGAAGAAAACTTGTTCAAATTTTCCCTCTGATGACTTTGGCCTCTTGCGGACAAAAGTAGAGAACAAAAATTGGTCTATTCCATGTAATGTCCCCTTCCAAGGAGTAGTCGGAGATGGTCCGTTTAGCCAATTTAGTTCTCGTAGGCTATTTTGGGATATTAGGGAAGAAATTAAATTAATTAATTAAAGTTGTCCAATAAAGTAAATCTTATGGATAGCTTTATTTTAATCAATTGAATAAAGTGACTTAAGTGAAATTAAAAAGAAAATATTAAAAGTCACTTTATTAATGTGCGTTAATTAATTATTTTAAGGAGAAAGTTGAAAAGCATCTGTCCATGATAGGTAGCCTATTGTACCTTACAGCATGAAGGCCCGAGGCCCTGATATTATGCAAGCCATATGTATGTTTGCGTTGTTTCATTCTGTGCCCAAAATTTCTCATCTTAATGCAGTCAAAAGAATTTTCAAATATCTAAAAGGTAAAATTAATTATGGATTATGGTATCTGTTGTCATTTTTATGACACCCTTGGTCCATCAATGAGAACCGATCAGAGATATGTTCCATAGACCAGCACTGCCCAGTTGATCAAGGAGAAAAGCAATGGAATTATGAAGTGTGAAGTGTTGTCTTGTCAGAACGAAGTTCCTAAGTCTTCCCAACTTCAGTGACCCAGGTCTCTGAAGGTACCCCCGGAACTCCGAAACCTCCAGGTTCCCAAGTTCCTTGTCCCTCTACCCAGGAACCCCGGAACCCTCAGGTTCCGAAGTTCCTTGTTCTTCAACCCCAGAACTCCGGAATCTGATCAAAACTTAACAATTTCAAGCTGAACACGCAGTCCAAAATTAACAATGAGCAATGCAAAAATGACCATAATGTCAAAAATTTGCTTAACAACTTTCCAATACCACGAAATCAAGCGTCAACTGAGAACTGTAGTAGGAGGTATGGAGACTGCATTCAAATAGGTAGAACAGAAATGATAACTTAACAGGGTTAAGGTAGGGAACCAAGGCTTTACCAGTAACTTTTCTTTGTCCTAGAACCATGGGTCATTTTACAATATAAAGGATCGATCTTCACACAATTTGCATAAAAGAAAAAAGTCTTTGTGCATTGGGATAAATTTCTATCAAACCCTTAAGCTTAGATAGCTAGGTTTAATAAATTCAAGCATGCAACGTCTGCTTGGCCATAAAGTAATTAAACTTACATATCAGACCCAGTTTTGAATATTTTACCTCCTCCTTCAAGATAATGTTGCCAAGCATAAGAATTGGATGGTTGCTAGAGCATGGAACTAGATTTAAATGTTTCATCGAGGACTTCTGCACCTTAGTATGTAGCATTGAGAGAGACTTAGGAGCATCCAATGGAGCAATACACACCCTAGTGCTCGCTAGGCAAGCCCCCCCTAGGTGAAACAGCATCTGATGCACCCTAGATTTAAATGTTTCATCTAGGAATTGTGCACCTTCGTATGTAGCTTTGAGAGAGACTTAGGAGCATCCAATGGAGCAATACATACCCTAGTACACGCTAGGTAAACCCCCCTAGGTGAAACAGCATCTGATGCACCACACATATCTGTATTGGGGCCCAGCTTGCAAGGAATAGCAGGCACTGGAAACAGATAGGGGGCAGCTGGCTCCAATACCACAACTGCATGCACAGCAGAGTGGGTGGCAGCAAGATTGACTGAATCATCCATAATAAAATCCCTAGAGTCTGCACCATGTTACCAGCAGATTTAGGATTTGCAGAGGAGTCGGTAGAAAGAGCCATCATTTTCAACCTAATGTCCCAATCATGAGAAGGAATCAATTTTGATGCACAGCTGTTATTTCTAGTATTTGTATTTAGATTATACTGCATTTGAACATCCAGTATCAGAAATATTCACCAAAAGCCGTGCAAATTGGACAATACTGTACCATAGGAAACTGAGGTCAAGGGAATGTTTTAGTGTCGTTTCTGCCAATTTGCTAATCCCAACAAACCAATGTGCTCATTGGTACAATTTGCAAAGAAAATATGAGCTCAATTATTTTACCTAAATTGAAAATATTGTAAAATATACAATTATTGGCAATAATTTTATTTAGTTGAATCCTTCTTCTGAAGACGTTTATTTTCATGGTAGTATGGTTTTATGCTTGATGCTTTTAAGACATTATTGTTATTATTTATTTTTCACATCTGGTTTGTTTAGGCGTTCTCTCCGGTTATAGTTTGTAGCTCTTGAAACACTAAAGAAAAACATTTTTGAAACCCACTTGAAGCCATTGGCACAAATACAGTTGTAATTTCAGCTTTTTAATGTGAATCTTAATGAGGATTATATAACTGTTTAGAGAAGCATAGATTAGTTAATGCTTATTTTTTAATTTGAAGTCAAAGTATTACGTGAATAAGATTCACTATGTTGATCTTTATGTTAATCATGTAGACAGAGTTTATTTGAGACATGGAAGGTATCTTTGAAGATGGTTTTGGTTCGTGGAGAAGATGGACAAGGATGGTTTAAGTGGAAGTATTCAAGATTAACGACAGAAGCAGATACTAATTCTAGTTGTAGTGAAGCAATCTCTGTATGAAAGTTTGTTGGCTATTCCATTGTGTTTGGTTCAGCAAGTAAACAAGTTTCTGCTAATCATGGGGAGGCCATTGTTATGCACTCTCCTAAAATGCATTTTTCAAAGTGTGTTGCCTTTTTGCTCCATATGAGCCCTTCTTTCCAGATTTTACTGTGCTCCAATTTCATAAACACCGTTCTTTCATTTTAATGATATTCTATTAATAATCCTCAAGATACAGAGAATGATCAGAATTTTATTTGTTTATTTTCTGTATAAAAAACAAGAAGAGTATCGTTCAACTTCATATAAATGTCTATAAAGGGCATGCTCGTAAATTTATAATTTTTGAACGTATAGATGGGCTAATGTTAATTTTTTGTGAAGTATTACTCTGGAGTGGTGGTGGAGTGTAATGTTGGTGAGATGTTCACTATAATTACTAACTACGTAAATTTTTTTTCTTTCAAAAAGAAAAAGATTTCAATTGTGTAATTAAAGTCAACCTTTGTTGGACTGACTGCGTGGTCTTGGGTGAATGTTGAAAACAACATACTACTGTTAAAGTGACCTGTATGCAGTTTTGATGCAATCAATTCTTTTTATGCTCTAAATTGAAGTCTTTGTAAAATTATTGCTCTTTGTAACTCATATGTTCCTTGTTATTACTAAATGTATTCCTTGATTCTTATATGGTTTCGTATGTGAATTAATTGTATAACTATAAATAGTTGCACAAACACATTCTAAGTTGGCTTCCAACAACTTGTAGGGAAGGTTGAGAGTTGACAATTTTAAATTTGAGAAATTGAATTTTGGGATCAATTTTGAGCAGATTGGGATCGAACCTAAGCACCGTGTGATTGACCTAGGACAAGGAAACACTGATCTCAGGATCTGGAATAGATGCATGGAAATCTGGAATGATAATCAGATCAAGATTAGTAGACTACAAATGACATTAAGTTCAAATGTATGGAAATGTAAAGACATAATTGAAAATGGATAAAGATTAAAAATAAGTTGAACATGTAGTTAAATTAATTAATTCTTTCAAAATGGGCCCAACACCATTCGCATGAATATGCAAATTTATAAGTACAATAGCAAATACATAATAAATCTGTAATGGTTTCTTTGCCTATCAACAGTTGATTCAGAATAGACAGCAGTTTCCTTTGTAATGGTTTTTTTAAAGGTATATAAGATTTTTAAAGTTAAAATACTACATTCTTATATAGGTAAATGTTTGGGTAGAATATCAAAATTTCTATGGATGATGGCAAATATATATATATTTGATCTTTGTTTTCTATCGTTATTATAAAAGATCACTGTTTTTTATCAAAAAAGCAGCGTTAACAAGGGCGCCGACCCTTTACATGGCCAAAAGGCTATCAAAAAATTAAACAGTGTTAACTAGGGCGCTAACCCTTTACAAAGCCAAGAGGCTATGAGAAAAAATAACAGCACAAAGGCGGCAAACAGACCAAATAGGGGAACAAACCCCAAACAAACAGATTTAGACAGGCCAAAAAAACTCGTCAAACTTGCAACAACCCAACCCAAATTCAAGAGTGGGGGGAAACACCCAAAAATTGACAAAGGGGGGGTTGGGAAAGGGAGGCAGATCTTCCCTTCCGCTTGCGTCAAACAACTGTCCAGGCAACACTGCCAGACTGCTGCTGCAACACAACAACAGATTGTTGTTGACGAACAACAACAGGAGCAGAATTGTAAGCAGACTGTTGTTGACGAACAGTAACAAGAGCAGAATCGCCAGGAGAAGAGAGAAGTTGTGGAGCAGGATCAATAGAAGTAGGAGCCTCCACGACAGCACAAATATCAGCAAAGACATCATCAGCAGTAAGGGGCACCTCGTCACGGGAGGAGAAATCATCCTCTAAAGAGGAGTCAACAAAAGCAGATTCAGATTCATTAATTGTCAAGTGATCTTCAGTAGCATCCTTCCACCAAGCAGCAGCACCTCTACGATGGGAGAGGGAATGGTCTGAAGCTAAATGACCCATTGAGAAGCATCTTCGATAGCGAAAGGGGAGGCCCTCAAAATCCAACGATTGGGTCCAAGGCCTATCCCCAACCATGAGAACCACATCCCTAGGGAGGGGCAGAGAAATGTCAATATCAACTAACAAACGGGCAAAGGTTGAATGACCCATAGAAGTTGTGACATCATCAACTTTTAGAAAACTGCCAATGGAGTTACCAATGGCCTCGAAGCAAGAAGGCTCCCAGAAATGGAGGGGAAGATTAGGAAGGCAGATCCAAATTGGACGAATAGTAAGAGATTCAGTAAGGGGGTTGAAAGAAGTTGTCCAGGGCTTAAGAGAAAGAGAGTGATCTCCCCAAATCCACAATTTACTCAAAATCAAATCACGATCAAGAGTAGAAGTAAAGGAGGCAACGAAAAAGCCTTTAGCACAAGGAAAAAGTTCAATGCCATGAGCAACAAGAGGTTTCTAGGAATCACTCACCCAGCGATGAAGTTCCGGAAGAGAAGGCCAAAACCCAGTAAATCTATATACCAAAGCGCAGTGTTGGTAGAACTCAACATTTTCCGTAACCTCCAGGCCATAGACCACAACAGGGGAAGTCTTGGCACAGAGAAGAGGACGGGGACCCTTATGAGCAGCAGCTCTAGCCACACGAGCTGTGCTACGTCCAGGAGCAAGCTTGGGGACGTCCACAACAATAGCAGCAGAACCCCCAACACCAGTCAAACTGCCAGTCACAGCAAGAGGGGGGCGTCTAAGGGCCTCAGCACCCATTAGGGGAGCATCGCACTCCAACCCAGCAGCATGAGTGGAAGAGTCCACACCCAGGCCCGCAGTCGAGCCGTTGCAAACAGCGGTCAAGTTTGAAATCTCCAGAGCTTGAGAGTTCACGGTCATGAGAGCGTTCATAGGAGCCATTTCATCTATAGTTTTTAATAAAGTGAACATTATATTTGTAATGTAATATATATATATATATATATATATATATATATATATATATATATATTTTAATTAAAAAACTAAATTATAAATTATGAAAATCTCATAATTTATGAGTGACATGCGAAAAAGGTTTCTCACAACCAGTGAGACAAGTTCTCAGTTTGAAGATGGTAGTTGTGAAGCAAAATCGCAAGGAGATGGAGATGGAATGCGTAGAATTGAAAGTGAGGAGGCTAAAGTACTGCATCAAAGTAAAAGTGATAGGAAGTAGTTGCATAACGTAACAGCCAAATAACTGTATGAGTCTAAGTGCTAGGTTTAAATCTGTCCTCTTTCATCCATTAAAAAAATCTATACACATTTTAACATGATTGGGCAAACTGTTGGGATTTGTTTGGTCCATCTAATAGTTGCCACCCAACGTTTAGTGATTTACCCACAGACTTTGAAAAAATAATTCTTCCATAAACTAACCGAATTTTTAGGATCTGCAGAAATAAATAAATAATTAAATTGTGATCCAAGATAATTTAGAATCTTGTGTAAGAAAATAAGAGGCCTTGTTTTTTAAGATTTTAAATTTAAGGGGGTGTTTTGGGATGGTGTTGAAAGTGTTTCCTACTGCATTTTTAAATTTTGCTGTCACATCATTCTTCTAGTTTTTTTAAATTCTTGTCAATATTTTTTTAAATTTAGCTATATAATTATAGGGTTAGCATTGTTTGTTGCTAAAAAGATCATGAAATCACCAACTTTCACAATTTGAAGCTTACCCATATTATAAAATTCATGAGAGCTTTTATTAGAGATTTGCCACTTACATTTACAAATATAATTGTATCCATCCATATCTCGAATCAAACCCTAGATGGAGGAATCAATGACCATTAGATCATTCTATTTTTAGTGTAGGACAGTAGATAATTGAGATTAAAACAATGGACGGATGATAATTGCATTGTTTGTCCTTGCTGTTAACTTTATTTCCAATCTAAATATTGATTTTATTTCAATTGGCAGAAGTTAGGGATGTAGTTTTCCATGACAGGTTTTCCTTTTCTCTTGAAACTTTGGTCTATGCATGCATACTTGATCTTCGCTTTAATCCAAAAGATGAGGTGATATCAGGGGTTCCAACATGGATTTGCTTAACAATCTACCTCCATAACCAGGGGAGAAAGAGATCTTTAAACAATTGTATAATCTTTGGATTGCATATCAATATAGATAATTCTTCTAGGAACTAATAACTCTCCCATACTCATACATGCATTAGAATTAATTTGGTAAAACACATCATTCATAGTGTGCTTTAATTTAGCCCCAGTACATGGAAGCAAGAAATCGAGGACGCGAGTCTACCAGTTAGATGCTATAAGTGTAGGAAAATTGAGCATAGGGTTAATAATTTTAGTACTCCTAAAATGTCACTAAAAAATTAGAACTACAAAATGCAGGCCATACAACTAAGGAGAGCTAAAGGAGTCTTAAAAGAAGGTAAAGGGAAGCTTTCTTGGTAGAAATCATAGGAACTTCTAAAGGAGAAGTGGTCGGGAAAGAATTGAGAAGGGTTGTCGAGTGAGAATTCAAAATCACAATCGACTATTCAAGTAGAGAAAAGTTCTAGAATCAAGGTGGCGGTAAAATCCAGGTTGATGCTCAACATAACATTAAGGAGCTAATAAAGGAATCCATGCGAATAGGAATCTAACAATGAGAATAGGAATACTTTGGATTATCAAAGACATTATTTTTTCACAATCTATATTGAATGAGTGTAGTTTTTGGATTCAACTATGTGCAATTTTTTTGTGCCAATATTTCAGTTCACTCTTTGTAATCCATCATCGGAATGTAACAAGAGATCTGAAGGAGAAATATTTGAATTACATACTAGAGATAGAGAGATGCTTGGAAGACCACCCCTTCTTAACTAGGTCATGGAGGCTTTTGATGTTTTGGGGGATAAAAAAGAGGATTAAAGGTTTAGTAGGTTTTGGAGAGATACAGACAAAATGGCAACCCAACTCCCAAGTCCTTAGGAACTGTTAGTACCCATAGCACTTGGGGTAGAAGACCTACACTCTTGAATTTGCATCATGAAGAAAGAAACTATATAAAGAATGATGAGCAAAGGACCATTGTGGTGGTGGAAGAAACCCTCCATCAAGAAACAACTGAGCACTATAGTTTGCCCTCAATTATTGAGCATTAATTTTTGTTTGGTTGTCACTCTTAATGAGGTTGTCATCCTCATTTATGGAGGAAATGAACATAGGAAATAATAATTGTAATGGTATCATTATGAGGAGCTTGTTTGCATACACATTGCAATTATTAATATTTATATTTATTATATATTTTATATTATTTATCTAATATGGAAAAGGGCATTTCATTTGAAATCACTTTGTCACATGTAATTTGTAATATGATGTCACATAAAAATATCTAATTTTATGTAAGAGGTGTAAGAGTATATATAATATTAATTTTATCAAATTTCCACAATCCATTAGTTAATCACTTAGCTGCTTCTAGATTTGATTGTGTGTGTCTTTTTTGCATCAACGTTTTAGATCACACTCTTTGCTTGTAAGAGAGTGTCAATAGATGTATAAAAGTAAATTGCAAGCTTAGACTCACTCAAGGTGATATTTGAAGGGGAAAAGAGATGCGAAGAAGCACATGGAACAAGAAGGATGAGAAACCAAAAAATAATAACATAAGGCCAAAAAAGAGGAAAGATAGATTAGTAAAGAACCAAAAGGAATGTTTTTTGCCGCTAGAGTAAACTAATTATGTGCAAACAAATAATGCATAGAAGATATGCAATATGATAAGACAAAATAGGAGAAATATAAATGAACCTTGAGGAATAATTGCTAATTAATAAAGACAAAAGATGAAAGATATTAAAAATTATGGTCCAAAACAAGGAATACGAAAATTTCAATGAATAACGAAAATGCATTAATTATATTGCACAAGCAAATAGCAAATAGAAAAATAATAATAATGAAAGGCAGAAAGCAAAAGAACATATGAAGAAGAATATTAACAAAGAAATACAAGAAAAAAAAGGCACAAGGATAAATGATAAAATACAACAAAATGATATTAAATAATGTGATTGCATTTACACTAAAATAAATAAAAACAAGCAACTGGGAATTAAAACAGAAAAACCCAAAAGAATAAAGAATTAAAGAAAAGAATAAATAACAATGCAAGCTAAATAATTGAAAATAATTAAAAAAGCAAAAAATGAAAATAACAGTAAAGATATGTGGAATACGCTAGAAAATAATAGGTATATGTATGTGTGCGTGTGTGCATACATACATACATACATACATACATACAAATAAATACACACACACATACATATATATGTATATATATGTGTGTGTATATATACATTGCGCACACACAAAGGAACACACCTTCAACAAAACTAAACTGCCAAGGATAAAGCCACCATAAGATAAATGTGTCACTGTAGCTAACTTGCAATAGAACAAACCCAAGGTTCATGATAAAAAAAAGGGACACATCCCTAGATGTAACAATATCTATATAGAGTAGAGAAGAGAATAAATAAGCATACAGGTAGAGAGGGAAAGGCCGTGCACGAATAAGAGAGAAATATATGAGGTAAAATGCATAAGAGAGATAGAAGCAAATTAGGTAGATTGTATGCAAAAAGGATATAAGTAAGAGATGGATGTGTACTAAAATATCAATGTACCACAAACCTATAAAATGAACATATGAGGGTTTATTTTGGCTATTATATGCATGTGATGAATTCTTATGAGTTTATATATTAACTAAGCACTTAGTATTTCACAACACCTCGCTATGATCCACCACACTAGTTCTTTCCTTCTTATTATCCCCACTTTAGAGTATAAACCACACATTTGAGAGCATACACACAAATCTTCAATCTATGCACCCTCTCTCACTAATAATTGATGATCAAATAAAGGAGTGGATACTCATTTACATACTCATTGAACCTTGGTTAGGAAAAATGATCCTTTTATATTAATATTGGTTTGAGTGTGAGTTTTGCATAGGAGTGACCTTATTTAAGTCAAGATGGTGAGAATATTATAGTTGGAGATGGACATATTTAGTGACATAAATTTTTAGCTATAGAAACTCAAAATGGAGGATCTCCTCATAGATAATAATCTATGGTTTAGAGATAAGCTTGCATCTATGAAGGATGAACTATAGGTTTTGCTAGATTTGAACTTAGTTAGATGCTTGCTTGAAAATTGTTTAGCATATTTGATGCACTCCTAAATATCTAGAGAGGCCACCATGGAGAACCTTTAGAAGTAGTTGGAAAAATAATTACCATGTTATATCCTTGGTAAATACATTTTTTCTACAAACTAAGCTTCACTCTACAAAAATAAGTGATGGGGACTCCATTGAAGAGAATTTAAATGGATTCAATAGCTTTGTGAGCTAGCTATTTTCTTCAGACATGGAAATGGATGATGAAGACGAAGAAGTCTATTTCACCTTAGTGTAAGTACCTACATATAGTGTAAACTTTTAATGGTACCTATAGCATCTAGACCTGTCGCATCAATCCATGTAGCATCCAAACCTAAAGCATGGGTTCCTAAGTATGCACATACCTTAAAGAGTGACAAGATTCTAATTGAGAATGTTATGCATTGATGAAAAAGGTTTAGGAACTTGTAGAGTACAATTTCTCTTTATATTGACTTTAATGAACATTGTAAAATGTAATGGAAAATGATGTTTAGTTTACTTGATCTATATGGATTTTGGATTTTAATTCATAATAATGTTTTGATGAAGCAAATTGGGATAGAGCCCGAACACATACATAACAACCAACCAAGCATAATAGAGGGATCTCACAAGTAGTGAGATGACTAAAAACCAAAACAACACATATGCTTTTTTTTAAAGAGAGGCTTTTGATTGGAGCTACAAATTGGCTGATTTGAAAGGAGTGAATCTCATGAGAGGTGAGATTGAAAGGAAGAAGAAGAAGAGAGAGAGAGAGAGAGGGGGGGGGGGGGGGGGGGTGGGGGGCTTTTATCCGAAGTTCGAAACCAATAGAAAAAATGGTCACAACCTTTAACAATAAAAATCTCTTTCATTGACCTCGAAAAAGGAAGGGAAGAAGGAGAAGGACCTTTCCTCCTTCAGTGAACAATCGTTCAAGCAATACTATCATCCAACCCCGCGATACCAAGGGAAATGATAGGTGATTCCGCAATTGGAGGATCAACAACAACTAGAGTGGGGGCAAAAAGAGTACAAGGCAAATTAGCAACCATCGAAGGAGATGATAGGTGGAGGAAGTAACTTGTGCAACAAGAGAGGGACTAGGAATAGAAGGAGGCTCCAAAAAAATATCAAGAATCACTGAAGGAACAACTACGCATGGAAGGGTTAAAGCCAGATCATGGTGCTCAATAGTAACTTGCACAGAATCTACTGCAAAGGAACCCTCAATAGTTAAGTGATCTTCCTTAGCATCCTTCCACCAAGTAGCAGTACCTTTTTGACATGCCAAAGAGCAGTCTAAAGCTAGATGACCAGTAGCGAAGCAGTTCAATGAAAATGAAGGGGGAGACCCCCATAATCCAGTGGTTGCGTCCAAGGCCTATCCCCAACCATCAAAACCACTTCCCCATGAAGAGGTTTGGAGATGTCAATATCAACGATAATGTGAGAAAATGCGAGGTATCCCAAGTGAGCAGTGGAATCATAAACCTTCAATAAACCTTCAAAAAATGACCAATAGAGTTATCGATGTGCTCATAATGGGAATCCTCCCAAAACTAGAGAGGAAGATTAGGTAATTTGACCTAAAACGAACACACATGGAAGCTCAACGAGGGGATTAAAAGGAGTCCAGGGTTTGATGGAAAGCTAACGCTCTCCCTAAGACCAAGGAAGTCCTAGCACAACATTTCGATCCTCGAATGAAACAAACTCAACAATGAAAAAACTTTTTGGACAGGGAAAATTTTTAATCTTACTTGAAATGAAAGGCTTCCAAGAAGATAGAACCTACCTCTGAAGGTCTGGAAGAGTAGGCCAAAGAGAGGGAAAACGATAAACTAGTCCACATTTTTAGAAGAAAGCTTTGTTTTCAACAACTTCCTCACCACAAATAATGATGGGAGAGGATTTGGAGCAGGAGAGAGGTCAAAATATGTGTTGGGGCTGAGCGGGACCAAAACCAGACTGCGCAGCACTAGCATAACATCTGTAGTGGGAGCAGTTGAGGAGGCGGCCCCAACAACATCTATAGGGGAAATCATAGTCCCAGTACAAGGGATGAGCAGGAGATGCATTATCAAAAAAAGTTTTAATTCATAATAATGTTTTTGGTCCTGTATGTAAAACCACTTATGCTTTACATATGCATGTGTAGGCCATAGACACATTGGTATGAAAAAATAATATATTATTTTTATTGTCATATATCAATTGGTATGATTCGCTTTATGAGTTCATAAAAGCATGCTCCTATGCTATTATGGATAGCCAAGAGAGATATACATGTAAATTAAATGTTTGAAAGTTTTTTCACATCTCATCACCAAGAACGGTGCCTACTCCATTGGGCAATTATGTCAATACATACATTTGATCTACTTTAAGGATCCATTGTAATTCAAACATATTTGACTTTTATGATGAAGGATACAATCAAACCAATAAATGTGGCCAGAGCAGGAATTTGACAGGCTATATGGCCGTTTTTGCACTTTTAGATCGTATATTACAACTAATAAAATTAGTGGACCGTATGTATCGACATGTTATTTTTTCAAAAAACTGTATATATGACACTTCAAATTATTAATAAGCCGTAAAAAATTATAATAGGTAATATATATTGATATATATTATTTTATGAATTTATTTAGAATATTTTAAAATGGCAGGATTAAGATATAATTGTTTCTAATTTTATATTATTTTTATATGAATTTTTAGTATGTTTTTTCTTATATAAATTTAGAAACTTTGTTTTTTAATATTTTTTATAAGATTGTCTTAAATATCAATATATAAACTTCTAATAATTGAAATGATAAGATATAATCATTTCTAATTTTTTTAAATATTTTAATAAAAAAACTAAAATAGTTACTATTTTTATAATAAACAAGATTTTTGGGTGTGAATTTAGAAACTTACAAGTAAATTTAAGATTTTTTTAGTGCATTACTAATTTATCATTGTTTTTTAAATTATTACATTTTTCTTGTATGAAATTATTTCTTTTCAGGACAATTGAATTTTACTAGAACTTCAATTCTGTGAAGCTTAAATAATTTATATTAAACTATTCAATTTTTTTAAAAAAAAATTGACACTTAACATTTTTTTTAAAACGTAAAACGAAAGGCATTAGAGTGACTAAATCGTCATAAAAAAATCATATGACGGGCAGGGGTGACCGTCAAATTCCAAGCCTGAATGTGGCCAAAGAAATTTCACGACACACTCATAGAATTTCTTAAAATATCAATACTAATCATAAACACGTTGTTATGGACCCCTTTAGCTATACTATATATTCTTTGTTGGAGATTAAGGTGTCTCAACTAAGTTGCGAGCATATAATTTTAATTAATTTTTTTTAACATTTTAAGAGGATTATTTGAATTCATTACATTTGGAAAACTAAGGGAGGATTGTTTAGATTTACTTGGGTAAATATTAAATTGTCATTTATTTTATGATTTTAATATTTAACAAAGTTAAATGAGAAAACTATTATGCATGAGTGATTTTATAAAGTTTAAAGGATTATCTTTAAAATAAATAAATAAAATTTATCAAAGATGAAGTATTGATTTTATTTTCATTGAAAACTTTGAAGGTGGAAGACGAATTCTATTGGATTAATTATGTTACATACAACAACTTGAAAAGATAGATTGATCCAATTAATTTATATTTAAAATAATGTTAATAAGTAAATATTGGGGATAGATGTTATACTCCAAGTAAATAATTTTAAACATAAATAGTCAATCAAATAAATAATATAATGGAATTTATGATATTAACTTCTTAGGCTCTTCTTATAATTAATTTATCACTATGATGATTAGATAAATGCTTAATTATTCCATAAGAAAATTAGTTTATTTTATTTGTTCGGTATGCTTATTCTTAAAATGATCTAAGAAATTAGACTATATCCATGCATAATTGAGCTTCGCTTTGAAAATTAGTTTTATTTAGTCTAAAGTATTTTAATTATTTTAATTTTGATTTCAAACACTTATCATCAATTTCATACACCTGATCTTTTGATTCAATAGTAGTTAATTTTCCCCTTTAAGCAATTAGTATTAATAATTTCATTTTAACACTAGATTCATTTCTAAAAAAAAATATTATTGTCCTTCCAAAAGTGTATTTGAGTATTTAGATTCATCAAATTTTAATTATTTTCCATCCAAGATAATTAGATAAACTATTCATATATTTCAAACTATTAGGCAATTACTTTGGGAATGAATTTTATTCTTCAAACAAATAATATTGATCTATTCATTCTATTTGGAAGTGTTTTAAGGACGTGTGACAAATAAAAGGAAGGAGATCATCTATTTTCATAAGCTTTTTATTGTTAAATTCTTTTAGTCATATACTATTCACAATAGTAATTAAGTTATTATTAGACTAGTTTAATTTACTTAAAAGGATTGGAAAATTCTATTAGAAAAAATTATATTTATCTCTCTAAGAAATAAGTTATTATTGGAATTAACTAAATCTCTTGAGTAATTCAAGCTTAGTTGAACTAATCTCAAGTAGTTGATTCATTTAAAGAAAATAGTATCTATAAAATTCAAATAAACCTTCAAGTATTTAGTAATAATTTTTCAAAGGTAGTAGATTATTAATAGTTGGTTTCCCTTAGCATAATTCCTTGTTAGGCTTGTCTTAAAGTCTTGTCTCAAATAAGTAGTGTTCTTTAGAGGTAATTAGATTCATTTCAATTTTAGTATTAAATAGATTTTATTTCAAGGAACTAGTACTCTACAACTATAGTTTTTATTTCAAAATATTTAGCATTTTACAAGTATTAGATTTACTACTAAAGATTCATTCTTGGTGCAATTGGTGTCCTTAGACTCAATTCCCTTTTGAAGAAAATAGTACTATGGGTTTTACTTTCAAGTTTTATTTTTTTAATTGCAAGCGATCAATTTAGTATAACTATAGTTTGATTCATTTTCAAGTTCTATTATTGTTTTATTTTTCATTTAAGAAAATGGTACTTACAAATAATTAGTGTTATTATCAAGAAAATCAAGTGTTGGAAATGACTAGATTCCTTTTCAGGCTGATGATTAGATAGTCTTCCTTTCGAACAATTAAATATTTAATTTCTTTTACAAGCTTTATCATTATATTAGTTTCTTTTTTCAAAGCAATTACTACTTTCATGTATTTAGTTCAAGTTTTAAAGTTCTAAATAATATCACAGTTTTCCTTCAAGGAATTGATTTGTTTATTTTCATTCTCAAGTAAATGTTCCTTTCAATTATGTAAAATTAAATTCTTAGTTAAAAATTCGAGCAACAATATATTTCATTTTCATAGTTGTATTAGTATATTGCTTTACTTAAGATTCATGAATTTATAGTTGAATTCCTAGTTAAACAACTAAACAAGAGGAATTGAAACCAAATACTTAGCAGCGTTCGGTATCTATGGTGCCTCTGGGTCACACTTACAGGCAATGTTGTCATGTTGAACTACTGCACTTAATGCCTAATAAAGCTACAACAACGACATATGTGGCATCCTCCCTATAAACCGCTGGGCAGAAATAAGGGTCATTTGGAAGTTAAAATCCAATGGGCGAGTAATCCCCTTTGGATCGATAATCTAAAAAGATAAATTTTAAATGAATTTACATTTGCTCAGTTAAACCTTAGAAAACTCCATTAGGGTTTGGTTGTGTGTGATGTTTTGGAATTTATTTATCTTGGTGAATTTTAGCGGATAATAAAGGTGTTGGTATTTTGGTATGGTTTTGACATTGATGTCAACACCTACTAAAACTCTAGCACTTTGGAGAATCAGCAACATTCACCGGCAAGCAAGTGACTCATGCATAGTCACCGGTATCTGGTACACCGACAAGATATAATGATCACCGACACTTGGAATGATATGGAAAACACTTGCTTATGTCGAAGAAATTGTGTGAACACTTTGTTTTGGAGTTTTGTTTATTGGTACATTAGCATTCACATATTTGCTGTTACTGGCAAATAGGTCCAGGGTTACACCGACAGGTTTATCTTTTCCAAATCAGCATGGCACGCTATGGAGATGATTAATTATTGTTGTAAATACATTAAGCTGACATGTTCAATCCGTTATTGCATCGGATATTGTATTGTTTGAAAAATATTTTATTGTAATATCTTGTAGAGCCGACCTACTAAAATTGGTCTTAGGTTATGGTATAAATGTAAGATCTTATTTGTAAGATCAGATGTGGAATGCGAAAAAGGATTGTGTGAAGGTATATGCGAGAATAAGCAGAGCTATACACGCATACATCATTTGAAGATTGAAGAAGGGTTTTTGTGAAGACAATCAGAACTACACCAATACTGAAGCCAGCATATGAAGATGCTATTTTGTGCAGTACATTCTTATTGGATTTAACCATCCAACTCTAGTCAGTGTGACTCTCATTTTGTGATTGAGCAGTGAGCTCTAGGCGCTTGGCCTTTCTGCATGTGCAGACCCCATTTATGTACACTTACTATCTGCAGTAGTATCATCTGATTGTGTGTAAGATTTCCCACCGTGGTTTTTCCCCTTACAGGGTTTCCATGTACAAATATTGGTGTTATGTGTTGTGGATGACTTTGTCTTTATGTTTCATGCACTAATCCTTACCGGTATAACAATTAACTGTTAAAACTGTCTATCGACATGTTAAATTGGTTTACCAGTATTAAGCATTAAGTTGGTTAAGTTGTTTTGGTTTGAATTTATTTGACAACTAATTCACCCCCCCCCCCCCCCCCTCTTAGTTGTCTCCGGGACCTAACAATTGGTATCAGAGCTTAGTCCTCTTTTGCAGAAGTTTAACAACTTGAGGAGATCCAATGTCTACTAACTATTTCAGGAAGGACAATCCTAAACTTGATGGAACCAACTATGGCATATGGAAGATCAGAATGGAGACACATCTAAATTGCATTGGAAAAGACATCTGGGATGTTACAAGGAATGGTTATACTGCTCCTACTCAGAGTCAGCCCACTCCACCCAACTTGACTAAAGATGAGGAAAATGATTGCAAAGCAAGAGAAACACTTTTGAGCGCATTATCAGATCAAAAAAATCATGGGACTATCAGATAGGTCTACTGCTAAAGCTATTTGGGATCATTTGGAAACACTAAATGAAGGAGATTCCACAGTCAAAATTGCAAAACTTGAAAGCTTCCAGGTCAGGTATGAACATCTGAAAATGGAAGAAGATGAAAGGATTTCTGCTTTTATGGAAAGAGTAAATGAGATTGTTTTGGGTATTAAATGTTGTGGAGGAACCTTAAGTGAGGATGAAATTGTTTCAAAAGTTTTAAGAGGATTGCCACCGGCATATAAAATGAAAGTCACTGCTATAAATGAGTTAAGAACAATGCCTAATACATCAGTGACTAGGGATACATTAATTGAGAAACTTTCAGCTTTTGAAATTGAAGAATTTGGTCCTGTTGCTACTATAAAGACATATTTGGCCTTTAAAACATCAACATCATCTGCTCCATCATTTGACAAATCTGATTGGAAAGCCTTTTATGCAAGAGAACTTGAAGAAAGCAGGAAAGAAAATGAAGAACTTGAAGAACTTGAAGCACTATTTGCAAGGAAAATGCCTAAAGGTCTAGTTGGAAGTAAGTATGAAGGTAAAGCACCCTTTAAATGTTTTAACTGCAATAAGATTGGTCATATGGCTTCAAGATGCCCTGATAGACATGCTAGACTAAGAGAAGAAGCTAGAAGAACATACAAGCCTAACCCTGAATATCAGAGATACAGATTTAAGAAGAATAAAGACAAATCTTGTTACATTGCTGATGAAGGTGTGACTGATGATTCTGATGAGGATCCAACAAACAATGGATGAGTTTTTGTTGCTATAACAGAAGATCAACTGGCACCTACTGCTCAACCGATAGAACAAGCTTTGGCAGCTAAAGTTGAAGTAAAGGATGAATGGATCATTGATTCAAGATGCTCACATCATATGACAGGAGACAAAGGTAAATTCTTGAACTTTCAAGAATACAATGGAGGCTTAGTGAGATTTGGAGATGACAAAGCTTGTTTGATCAAAGGTAAGGGTACAATATCTCTTGATGGTAAGCATAACACTGACAATGTTTACTATGTTGAAGGATTAAAGCATAATATTTTGAGTGTTGGTCAATTAGTTGAGAAAGGATTTCAGTTACAATTCAAAAATGGAAAATGCAAAATCATAAATAGAACTAGTTTAGAAATTGCAATTGGTAATCAGACTAGAGGTAATATCTTTCATTTGAATAACAGTGAAAAAACATGCTTGATTGCTCATATTGATGAAAGTTGGTTATGGCATAAGAGACTCTGTCATGTAAACTTTGATTGCATGGTGAAGATTAGTACTACTAAGACGGTTAGAGATTTACCTAAAATTGTCAAACCTCAAAATACAGTATGTAAGGAATGTTAATTTGGAAAACAAGTTAGATCTAGTTTCAAAAGTATTCCAGAAAAATCCAATAATGCTCTTGATTTGATTCACACTGATTTATGTGGTCCAGCCAGAACTAAAAGCTTACAAGGTGATAGATATTTCATGCTAATCATTGATGACTATTCTAGAATGTGTTGGGTTACTTTTCTCAGAGAAAAATCTGAAGCACTTGGAAAGTTCAAACTATTCAAAGCAATGGTTGAAAATGAAACCGGTAAGAAAATCAAATGTTTAAGATCTAATAAAGGAGGTGAATTTACATCTAAGGAATTTAATACATTCTGTGAAGTGAATGGAATCAGAAGACAACTATCAGCACCTCGGACACCACAACATAATGGAGTTGTTGAAAGGAAAAACATAACTATCTTGGATGCAACAAGAAGTATGTTATCAGAAGCAAACCTACCACATATATATTGGAGAGAGGCAGTCAGTACATCGGTCTATACATTCAACAAAATTCACATCAAAGGTGAAACCGGTAAGACCCCTCATGAACTATGGTTTGGTAATACTCCTACTCTTAAATATTTCAGAATTTTTGGAAGTAAATGTTATATCAGAAGAGATGAGTATATTGGAAAATTTGATCCTAGAAGTGATGAAGGAATATTTCTTGGTTATTCATCTAAGAGCAAGGCATATAGATATTTTAACAAAAGATTGCAGAAAATTGTTGAAAGTACAAATGTAAAGATTGATGAACAATTCAGAGGAACTTCAAGGTATATAGACTCTGAACCGGCAACAAAATTTTTGACAAATGAATCTACTCTAAATCCACCGATACAGAATGAAGATCCAGTTACCCCGGTATCATCTGAGGATTCCACAATAACTGAGGAACAACAACAAATAAAGACACCCCAGTATGTAAGACTGAATCATTCTGAAGATTAGATAATTGGAAACAAGTTTAAAGGAGTTATGACAAGAGGAAGATTGGAAAATGAAGAGGTATGTCTTATTTCTCAAATTGAACCATCATCTGTTAATGAGGCATGTGAAGATAAATTTTGGATTAAAGCTATGGAAGAAGAATTAGAACAAATTGAGAAAAACAACACTTGGACATTAGTTCCCCGGTCTAAAGATAAAAATGTAATTGGAACCAAATGGGTTTTTAGAAACAAACTTAATGAAGATGGTAAGGTTGTAAAAAATAAAGCAAGACTAGTGTGTAAGGGATATTCTCAGAAGGAAGGAGTTGATTACAATAAAACCTTTGCACCGGTAGCTAGAATTGAGGCAGTCAGATTATTTTTGGCTTTTGCAGCACACAAGAATTACAAAGTTTATCAAATGGATATTAAATATACATTTTTAAATGGAGATCTTGAAGAGGAAGTGTACATTGAACAACCTGATGGATTTTCTTTGACAGATGACAATGATATGGTTTGCAGGTTAAGAAAAGCTTTGTATGGATTGAAACAAGCTCCAAGAGCTTGGTATGCAAGATTGGATAAGTATCTTTTAAAGATTGGTTTTACTAAAGGAAATGCAGACATCAATTTATATTATAAAGTAACTAATGATGATATCTTGATTATAGAAGTATTTGTTGATGATATAATCTTTGGAGGAGAAGATGGATTATGTAAAGAATTTTCTATTAAAATGCAACAAGAATTTGAAATGTCTATGATTGGAGAAATAAAATTCTTTTTAGGATTGCAGATTTCATAGACTGATAAAGGTATATTCTTGAGTCAATCCAAATACTTAAAAGAGTTACTAAAGAAATTTGGGATGGAGAACTCTAAACCGGTAAGCACACCTATGACAACAAATGACAAATTATCACTAAGGGATGAATCTACACATGTTAATCCAACTAGATACAAATCTATGATAGGAGGTTTACTGTATTTGACACAAATCAGACCTGATATTATGAATGCAGTATGTATTGTTTCAAGATTTCAAAGTAATCCTAGAGAAAATCATGAATCAGCAGTAAAAAGGATTTTCCGGTACTTACAAGGCACTATAAATCTTGGATTATGGTACCCCAGAGATGAAAACTTTGAGTTATGTGCATACATAGATGCAAATTGGGCAAGAGATGTGGATGATAGAAAAAGCACCACCGGCTGAGCATTCTTTCTTGGAAACAGATTAGTTTCTTGGTTGAGTAAGAAACAAAGTTGTACATCTTTATCAACAGCAAAATCAGAATATGTTGCAGCAACAACTAACTGTACACAGGTACTATGGCTTAAGCAAATGTTGAAAGACATAAAGGTAAAATGCAAGGAACCTATTACTATCTATTGTGATAACACTGCAACAATTGATATATCTAAGAATCCGTTATTACATTCTAAAACCAAACATATTTCTATTAAACTAAATTTTCTAAGGGAAAATGTTGAAGCAAAGGAGATAAAACTAGTTTATGTGAATACTAAAGAGCAGATTGCAGATATTTTCACTAAACCTTTGCCTAAGGAGACTTTTGAATATCTCAGAGATCAGCTTGGAGTCATACCACCACTGGTAGAGACTTAGACAGTTGATGATTGTCATCAACCGACATAATTAATAGAGAAATCTTTTTTCCGGCTTTGATGGGAAGCTACTTCTAAGGGGGAGTAATTGGTATATTGAATTGATTGGTATATTGTATATGAGCTTGGTTTTATTGTAACTTTGGCATTTTATGTCAAAGGGGGAGAGATTAGTATGGAAAAACTTTGAAAAACACAAGGAAAACACATGTTGCTCCCAGGGGGAGAGATTGTTGTTTGGGAGAGATTATTACTCTCTGTATCTGTATTTTGAATTCTGGTTATGATCTCTTTTTGGAGATTGTTGGTGTAGACACCTAAAAATGGTCAACGCTTGCAGAATCGTATTTTAACATTTACGCATTGCCTTATTTTAGGGTTTTTGCGTCGCATTAACATTTCTCCTATGTCACGCATTTGGTCTTTATCATTTCCGAGCATCGAGTCCTTCTTCTGCATTCTTCAGTTGTCTCGCTTTCGAATTTGGTCTTGTCGACAACAATCTTCAGTCATGATTTTGGTCAATCTTATCCTGTCGCATTAATGTGCGTGCTAATTTGTCATCATTTTGGACATCGTCAATCCTAATTAGGGTTTTGTCCTCTTGTCAATCTTGTCATTTTGCGATCGATTTGTCATCGATCGTTATCATTTTCAATGTTGTCATTTTGCGTTATCATTTTCAATCTTGTCATTTTGCGATCAATTTGTCATCGATCGTCGTCCTTCTCAATCGTGTTAATTTGGATCAATTTGTCATTATTCCTCGTAAATTGGTGCATTTATCAATCAAATCATTTATCAATTCAAAATCATGATCGAATCAACATCAAATCAATTTTATATCAAGACCTAATTGTCGTCCTTGCATTTCTAATTTATCTTCTAGGGTTTTATGATTTATTCATTTAACCTTGTTTGTCATTTTCTCTCCATTTTCTTCCTCTAGGTTAAATAATTTATTAATTTATCCTAGGTCTTCGTGTCACAATTAAATGTTTAATTTAATTGGTTAACTATTCCTCTTTTTGTGAATTAATTAATAAATGACAAATTATTAATTGATTTACCTAATTTCCTAAAATTCCCTCTTTGTGAATTATTAATAAATGAGAAATTATTAATTAATTCACTAAATTCCTAATTTCTTCATTTCTAATTTTCTAATTTCCTCATTTTTCAATTTCCTAATTTCAATTTCCACCTAATTAATTTCTCTCTAGTTCTCCCTATTTTTGTGCTTCGGTGGAAGCATGAATTTCTCATGTGTCATACTTTTGACATAGCAAGATGTCATAAGCCTCTAGTCCTCTAAACTTTGCATTGGCAATATGTCATAATTCATGACATAGAAGGTGTCATAACCTTCTTCTTTCCACTCAATTGTGCCAATTTTGAAATCAATTGCCTAAATATCAATTTCATGCTAATCTTGTCTTTTCTCCAATTTATCTATAAATTGGATGAATTTCTTCAATCCTGATCTAATAATCACTTTGTCGAATCAATCACGCTTTGAGTACTCTTGTGCCAATGTCAATCTTGCTTTCACATTAGGTTTATGCACTTGAAGGTGAGATCCACAAATAAAGGCTATTTGGAGAAGAAAGAAGAACAATGGAGCCGCATGAAGGAGATATTCAGATCTGCATTTGGTTTGCTTAGCTTTTAATCTTGAATGTTTTGCTTTCATGTCTTTATTGAGTGTGTTTAGGATTAATCATTGCATTTGAGATTTCGTGATTGAGCTAGTTTAATATCTATTTGCTTTGATGATTTCCAGATTCCTATGCTACAGTTGGTTTTTGGTATTTGGCATTTCTGTTTTGGCACTTTGATGGTTTTTCCATCTTGTGTTGCCATCAATGCCAAAGGGGGAGATTTTTGGTATTTTGGTATGGTTTTGTCATTGATGTCAACACCTGCTAAAACTCTAGCACTTTGGAGAATCAGCAACATTCACCAGCAAGCAAGTGACTCATGCACAGTCACCGGTATCTGGTACAGCGACAAGATATAATGATCACCGACACTTGGAATGATAGGGAAAACACTTGGTTATGTCGAAGACATTGTGTGAACACTTTGTTTTGGAGTTTTGTTTATTGGTACATTAGCATTCACATATTTTTTGTTACTGGCAAATAGGTCCAGGGTTACACCGGTAGATTTATCTTTTCCAGATCAGCATGGCACGCTATGGAGATGATTAATTATTGTTGTAAATGCATTAAGTCGACATGTTCAATCCGTTATTGCATCGGATATTGTATTGTTTGTAAAATGTTTTATTGTAATATCTTGTAGAGCCGACCTACTAAAATTGGTCTTAGGTTATGGTATAAATGTAAGATCAGATGTAGAATGCGAAAAAAGATTGTGTGAAGGTATATGCGAGAATAAACAGAGCTATACACGCAGACATCATTTGAAGATTGAAGAAGGGTTTTTGTGAAGACAATCAGAACTACACCAGTATTGAATCCAGCATATGAAGATGCTATTTTGTGCAGTACATTCTTATTGGATTTAACCATCCAACTATAGTCAGTGTGACTCTCATTTTGTGATTGAGCAATGAGCTCTAAGCGCTTGGCCTTTCTGCATGTGCATACCCCATTTATGTACACTTACTATCTACAGTAGTATCATCTGATTGTGGGTAAGGTTTCCCACCGTGGTTTTTCCCATTACAGGGTTTCCACGTACAAATATTGGTGTTATGTGTTGTGGATGAATTTGTCTTTATGTTTCATGCACTAATCCTTACCGGTATAACAATTAACTGTTAAAACTGTCTACCGACATGTTAAACTGGTTTACCGGTATTAAGCATTAAGTTGGTTAAGTTGTTTTGGTTTGAATGTATTTGACAACTGATTCACCCCCCCCCCCCCCCCCCTCTCAGTTGTCTCCGGGACCTAATAAAAGGGTCAAGGGTGACACACATGATAGGAAATAGGACCTAGTTGTTTTAGGCCACAAGCAGAAGGCCACCTTGAGCCTTTTTGCTATAGAGCTACCATCATGGGTAGCAACTGCAGAGAAACTGTCTGGGACATTGACCCTAGAAAGGGTTGCGTACCCACAAAACAATTTACATTAAACCATAGTTAGAAACGAGAACTACATAATTTACACCTTGATCTTGTGCTGAAACGAGTATGTAGGCAGTTTAGGGACGAAGTTGTCCCTAGTACTTAGGCCAACGAGGATGGGGATTAGGATTTGGTTAAGGGTGAGTTGGACATGGTTTTGGAATCTCCTTAAGTTCCTCAATCAAAGGGTATAGAAACAATAATTGGAAGATTAAAAAGTATTTCAATGCATCCTCAGAAGGAATATCGTATGGATTCGCTTGACTTCTTGAGGATTTAGGCCAAATTCTGAGGCTGAACTCAAGCTTTTTTTTTTTTAATTCTCCTAAGGACGATGACCTTTGTGCACTCCTAGTAAAGGAGCGTAGTCTTTAGAGAGTGACTCAAGACCTAGATGCTCCTGATGAGTCTAAAGTCTCTAGCTAGAGCATTTTCTATTCTTATGAATAGATGCCTACTCCATTTGGGTAGATGCCTATCTCAAATTGGATAGATGAAACCCCCTATCCCATATGGACAGATGCCTAAGCCGTATGGTTAGATTCCTAAGCCATATGGTTAGATGCCTAACTCATATGGTTAGATGCCTAGTCTCGTATCAACATATGCCTAACCCGTATGGTTAGATGCCTATCCCGGTTGGATAGATGCCTATCCCACTAGGATAGATGTACTTGAGTATGCAATTGAATTGAACACAATAAATAAATAAATCACTTGAAAATTTTGGGTTAAGTTAAGTGGGTCTTTATATGTGGTATCAGAGCCAGGTTCGAAGGCTAGGCCTTGAGCTTACTAGCACAATATTTGAGCTTTCGTGCTTAAATATTGTGAATAGTGCTACATACAAATCTAAGAGCAACACTACTCTAGTAAGAGAAAGCTACAAAGAGAAATATAGATAATCAAGATGAATGTGTGAAGGTATGCTTTGTATTCATTTGATTTCATGCATTTATTTTACATGCTTTATTGTCTAGATTAGAATATTTGGTAGAGTTGAGGTTTTATGGTTGATCCATTTATAGTTTACATACATTCAAATTCTAGTCTCACATTCATCCATGCCTGATGGGCCTTATGTCCCTAGAATTTAACGTTTTTGTGAGACTTTTATTTCAACATACTTCAAGTCAAAATAACGTATTTGATCCAAAATTCAATTCATTTGACAATTTTCATAATGCATATGAGACTTTCAATACATTTACATTATAATATGTTGTATTTGATCTATTTTGACAGTGAATTTTGTAGGTTTTTTGTGATTTTTCTTATAAAAGACATATTGCTCTTTCATTAACAACAAATTCTACATGACATATTTTGTTACATGGTTTTTGGAATTTGAAGATCTCAATCTAATCTTCCAAAAACATTTTACAGTTTTAAATGTTGTTAAGATTCAAGAACATTATTGTAGTTTTAATATTGTTATTTTTTATTAAAGCAAAATAGGTTTCGAAGGGACCTGAAACCCTTTACAAAAAAATATCAGTTTGGACTTAACAAGACATTAAGCCAAAATAGATCACTACAACTAAACAACCCCATATAAAACATATTCAATAGTACATCAATGGGGTAGAGACATAATCGACCCTCAAACAAATAGTTGTCATAAAGAAGGAACATGAAATAACCAGACAACCAGGGATTTGAAACTCTCAAAACCAAATACATGGGTTTTTCAAAAGTAGGCTCCCACAACCTAAAACAACACCAGAGAAAGACCAAAAAAACTGCATCCAAGGCTCTCCCAACCTAAAACCATCAAGATTTACACTTAGCACTACTCTTGTGGGAACATAGAGTCATGTCAAAAGAGGGTTTAGAAAGCTTAGCTTTCTTACCCTTAACAGTAATCCAACCCTCTTCCACCTGCGCTGCCTTGCTATGCCAAGCCAGGGAAAATCCACCTTCATTCTTAGAATGATTTCTAGTAGAAAGAGCATCCACCATTTCATCATCAATATTCCTCTTTACAGACATAACAATGTCAGAAGAGTTGCCAGATTTGATAGTTGGAATGTTATCACAAGACTTTGCAGCCTAAGGTCCATTCCTACTCTTAATTGGGGAATCAACATGAACAACCAACACAACATCAACGTTCCCTCCATTTGTGAAAACCAGAGAGGATTCCACATCAACGTTCCCACCATTTATGGCATTCGGAGGGGAAGCCAAAAATCCATGTGATTCCATCGCAACCACTTGAGAAAAACTTCTCTGTTGCTTAGATTTTTTCTCAACCGTATAATGTTATTCGAAAGCCCCTTTCCACCACGAAGTTGACATTATCTTTTTCTCTAATACACATTGTGCATCTGCATGACTTGTTTTAAAACATCTTCTACACTGAAAAGGTATCCCTTCATAGTCTAAAGATTGAACCCAACAAACTTTAGAAGATTTGAGATATCTCTTAGCAGGCAGCCCTTTTGAAACATCCATTTCAACCAGAATACGGGCAAAGGTGGAGTGAAGAATATCAAAAGATTCATCATCCACCATCAAAAAAACACCAAGGGCTTCACCCACTTCCTCTAAAAGAGGATCAACCCAAAAATGAAGGGGAAGATTAGGAAGCCGAACCCAAATTGGGATCTTGTTAAAAGTTTTAGAAGAAGGATTGAAATTTGAGTGCCAAGGTTTAATCATTACATAAATTTGTCCTCCCAACTAAAATAATGATCACATAATATTATATTTCTGTCCTGAGCATTCCCAAATTTTGTAATGAAAAATCCTTTAGCCATGGGGTAAACATGAACTTTACCAGTAATGAGTGGCTACCAATGTTTTGAGATCCAGGAGTGTAGGTGAGGGAGGATAGGCCAAAAAACCCTAAACTGACAGATAACTCCTTGTGTGCAAAAAAATAGAAACATTGTAATAAATTTCCTCTTCCGTCTTCGCTTTCAGCTTAATGGAGATGGAATTTGAAACAAGTATAAACCCTTTATCAACATTCGGTCTCTTCAACCCTTGCTGAAAATGAGCCCTCGAAACCCTAATCTATCCACTAGAGCTAGCAACGACAAACACCGTCAGACCAGAACCAACCCTAGTGGTAGAAGCATTCACCTTCGCACTAGATCCAACCCTAGTGGCAGAAGCAGTCACCATCACACCCTGATCATCCGTAGAAGGCGACAAAACCCCATCTATAGCCGCAAACTACAATGCACCATTTGCAGATGGCAACACCATAGATGGCATCGCAGACAACATCAAAAAAACAAATTTGCTAATATTTTTTAATATTGTTGTTGGTGTTTTAGAAGATATACTATTTTTCATTAACAACAAATTTAATATGAAATATTTTGTAAAATGATTTCTAAGTTTTGAAGATCTCAGTTTGAGCTTCCCGAAATATTTTATGGTTTTAAATTTCATTAAGATTTGTGAAATTTATTGCAATTTTAATATTGTTGTAGTTGCTCAGTCCAAAGGTATATATATATTTTGTTGGTGGCTTTTTGTCAAAAAATATGGTTTTCTTATTTTTGGCATGGATTTTCTTTGAAAATAAATAATTTAGTTTATTTTTTAATTTTATTTTGTTGCATTTGATTTTTAAAATTGATGCTTGATTTGTGGTTTTTGCCACTAAAAAAACTTGTGTAGCTACTTGGCATTCATTGGGAGAGGACATTACTTTTGAAACTGTAACGTCGTAAATTGTACACCCTTGCTAGGTGGTACAATTCCACACTTAGTTTAGCACCCGCCTTAGTGTGTTTGCATCTTGCATTGTAATTTCCCTTTAAGCATTTAATTAATAAATTTAATTAAATCTAAAGTCATATTTCATCACTCCCCACATTATAAATTTGGGTCCTTTACCCTAAGTGTGCCCCTTTTTATTTTATTCCTCCAATAAATCATTAAATCATAAACCCTAATTATGTCTTATTTTGACCTTTAAGGCTTGATTTCACATATCAAAACATCTCAAAATCAGCTGTAACTTGGGATTCGCTCAAATATCATCATATCTAACAACCCTAGAAATTTGGTGAAAATTTGGTCGGACCATGTGCAAGTGCAACACAGTCCCCGACATTTTTCTTGAAATTTCGGGAGCATGATTTTATGATATTATAATGCTTAACCCCAAGAAATTGGAGAGAAATTCAAATATTAGGTCGGCCTAAATATGAAATTAAGATCTAGGGTTTCATACATAAGAGCTCTCTTTCTTCATTTGAAGGGATCTATGGATCTAAACGAAGATCTAAGAACAAGGAAGTTTTGGCGAAGCGATCACAAGGAGCCTTCTATGTAGTGAAAGAGAAGCCTATGTAGATTCTTAAACAATATTCAACAACATTCAACAACATTCATCAAGCATTCATCAAGTATTTGTCAAGCATTCATCATCAATTAGGAGCCTTGAAGACATTGAAGAATAATAGGAGATCATCGACTGACGATTGGCTTGTACCCCCCCCCTTAGGGGTTGGGTATGGTTTCATGTTGTTTTCATGTCTTTATATGAGCTTCATTATATCAATTTATATATTTACATTCATGCTTTAGATCACTTTGCATCGTTGATTTAGAGCATTTACTTTGTCAATTACAAGCATTTAGGGTTTACTCTTTAGGGTTGCTCTAGATTGTTTGCATTCATCTTAGGGTCTTGCGCACACACAAGATTCCTGCACATACTATTTTACTATACAAATTGGCTATTTGTGGAGGTGGAAATCACCAACACAATATTTTGACCAAGGTAAATCCCTATAGTCACCCAAACCCCCTTATTTTTCAGTTGCAGGTGTAGAAATAGGTACCCTAGAGGACTTAGAGATCAACAATAGGCACAAGGACAACCAAAAGTCTTAGACTACCCCAAATCCATCAAGGAAAAGGGAGTGGTGCCCTGGTCCTGCCCAGAACAAGGGCTTGGCACCCTGGTCCCCCTCAATTTTAGTGATTTTTGACAGGGTGGAATCTCAGGATCTTAGGATTGAAGTCCTTCAGTTGCAGCTCTCTGTCAAATCATCAGGGACAGGGGCATGGTGGCCTGGTCCTGGTCAGTTTGGCTCATTTTATGGTATCAGGTACACATCCAAATTCCTCCCCCTTCTCCACTTTTAGTATCTCAGTTTCTGATCTGCGAGTTTCTATAATTTCACTTCATATATGCTTCATTGTTATCTCCTAGTCTAGTTGATCAATCTTTCACATCTTATCTTCATTTACAACAAGAGGAATAGAAACCCTAAGAGATAATCCTTGGATGTCTCTTTCTCACAAGAAGTAGCCAAAGTGAGCTATCTCCCTAGGTTCTTTCGTATTCCCAATGTGTTGGCAAAAGTGGTATTAGGTCCTAGTCACCCGGTCTCGCTTTTTCCCCTCCACAAAAACTACTAACGTATTTGTTCATTGTGTCTTCCATTTTTAACTTAGCTCACATTTCAATTTTTTAAAGGAAAGAACCCAGTTTTTCATGTCTTGTGTGCTTGCACGTCTTTGTTATCCCAAGCCTATTATGTGTGTATCCTTTCCCCTCACATGTTAGTGCAAACATTGGTGCAAGAAAAACACAAACATTTCTTCTTTTCTTATAAATATTCATGCAGAATAACTTTATCAATTTTATCAATAATTTGAATATTCTAGTCAACAATTCGAATATTCTAGTCAACAATTCGAATTGGGAGTTTAAGCGGGAGCTTTGGGCATATCGAATGAGGAAGTTTTTAACTCAGGTCACTGGTAGTCTATAGGGTGTACGGTATGTTGGACAGGAAGGGGAAGGGCCAGCAGTTTGCCAGCGAGGAAACACAGTCGTATGTTGTGAAAGGGGTTCAAAGATTTTTCCGCCTGTCAATGCTGGTGTTTTGCCAAATGTTGTCGCTGGTTCCAGTGTGGCCATGTCTATTGGGCAGAGGCGGAATGGTGAGCCTCTGAGGTCACGACAAGGGAAACAACCATTTGATGGTGGGTTCAATCCTGTTGCAAATTTCATTTCTATTAATCTAAAAGTAGAGATGAAAGAGGAAATATATCATAATGTTGTTGTTCTTTCCTTACATGGTGTGATATGTTGGTTTAGGGGATTTTGGCCTAGCCTCCCCCAGCTGTATACCTAGATCTCAGAACATTGGGAGCCTCTTAAAATTGGTAAAGTTCATATTTCCCTATGGATAAGGGGTTTTTTATTGCAAAGTTTGATGATGCTCATGATAGAAACAAAATCTTATGTGATCATTATTTTAGCTGGGAGGACAAATTTTTGTTGATGATTAAGCCTTGGTGGCCTTATTTCAACCCTTCTTCTGAAACATTTAATAAGATCCTGATTTGGGTTCAGTTTCCTAATCTCCCCCTTCATTTATGGGTTGAACCTCTTTTAGATAAAGTGGATGATGCCCTTGGAGATTTTTTGATGGTGGATGATGAATCGTTTGATATTTTTCACTCCATGTTTGCCTACATTTTGATTGAAATGGATGTTTCAAAAGGGCTGCTTGTTGAGATATTACTCAAATATTCTAAGGGTTGTTGGGTTCAAACTTTGGACTATGAAGAGATCCCCTTCTGGTGTAGAAGATGTTTTAAAATAGGCCAGCAACTGCACAATGTGGATTTGAGAAAAAGGCAATGATGGCTACGTGATGGAAAGGTGCTTCTCAACAACATTATACAGTTGAGAAGAAATCTGAGCAACATAGGAGTTTTTCTTTGGTGGTTGCGATGGACTCACAGGGTCTTGGGGCATCCTCTCCAGATGCCATAAATGGTGGGGTTGTTGAAGCTATGCAATATTATCATGTTGAAATCCCTAAAGAGAGAGAGAATGGGCCTGGGTGAACTCACAAAGCTGGTTCCCACTTTTTGGTACATCCTGATTTTTGCTGAAATCATACATTTTTTGGAAAATATATTTATTTAAGCTTTAAGAGGTCCCATTTGAAGTAATTAATTGAAGAGAGTTAGATCAAAGGCTCTTAGATCAAAATTTCTTGGATAGAACCTCTCTACTTCTAAATCATACTTGCAATGGAGTCTCCTTTGCATCTATCAAATGCTGATAAAAAACCAATTTTACATTAGCTTTTGAGGGGTCAAACGAATTCATTTAGAAGTTTTGTTTTCTTGAGGATTTAGTCCTTATTATAAGCTTTCCAAATAGTATAATTTTTAATATATTTAAGTTTATTAATATATATTTTAATTTTATTTTTTATGAATGTAGGTTTTTCACTGACATGAACTTCTTTGTTCAATGCATTGGGAAAAATAACAAACTAATTCAAAAAAATTCTGAAAAATATCTATGCCCTAGGTATTGATGTCTTCTTTCTAACAAAAAAAATAAAACTTAATTTTGATATATATAGAGCAAGTTATGTGTTCAAACGTACACCTATATCTAAATTATAATTAGCCGGACTTCAAAACTTAATAAAATAAAAAATATTCAACATATCACTATCAAACCAACTACATGCCCTGGGTATTGATGTTACAAACCAAAATTTAAAAGAGATAAGTTTTTATCATTTATAGAAAAAAATTTATATGTTTCGGGATGCACATCACTCTTAAAAAATGTTGTTTCTTGTAAAAAACTACTTTTGAGGGAGATGGAAAAATCAATAAAATTTTATTCAAAAAAATTTGAAAAAAATATATTTAGAATCTACAAAAAGGATGTTACAAATCACTAGTTTACATCATCTTCAAATTCTTAACGATTTAAAAGTTATAGGTGTCGGAAAGTGAAGGTTTTTTGCAAAATGTTCATCTAAGTGTCAAAGTTGGTCAAAAAGTGGGAACCAGTATTGTGAGTTCACCCGCCTTAGGCTGCAATTTTTTGGGATAGAGGTTCGACTATCAAATTTGGTGGCTTTTCTGATAATTCCATGCCTGTAGGGAGGAAAAATAATGACATCTCTGAGACAGTGGCTGCAAACATTCATTCTCAGGATAATGGTGGTCTTTCACTGGCTTGTCTTGGTAAGGCAACACAAGTGGAAGAGGTTTGGATTTCTATTAAGGGTAAGAAAGCTAAGTTCTCTAAGCCTTCTTTTGACATGACTCTTCGCTCGCATAAGAGTAGCTCTAAATGTAAATCTTGATGGTTCTTAGTTAGGGGTTGGTTTTAGGTTGGTTGTTGGTTGTTGTTTTTGCAGCTATTGTTTTAGGTCATGGGAGGCTATTTTTAAAACCCATGTATTTTTCTATGAGTGCCATAATTACCCATGGTTGTCTGGTGCTTTCATGTTCCTTTTGTTAGGACAACTTTCTAGGTGAGGGTTTTAGATCCATTCAAAATATGATTGTAAAGGGTTTCGGGTCCCTTCAAAACATGTTTTTGCCTTAATCAAAAATATTTCTTCTGTTATTTTTTTGTTGTGAGGCCTTTTTTGGGATTTCATCACTCTTTTCTTTGATCTCAACCATATTTTTTGGTGGGTATAAAAAAGAGGGAGAATGAAAGTTGTTCCTCAATCCAATCACATCATGTTTGGTGAATCCTTGGGGCCCTTTGTGGTTTAATACATAGGAGACCTTTGCTTGTCTCAGGTCTCACACTTGTAGATGGATTGATGTTCATAGAATATGCTCCACTACGAACTTTGTTACTTACAAGCTTTAAGACCTTTGGTTGTTTTCATAGTGTGGTTCAAGGTACAATATCATATCTGAAATTACCCAGCATTCTCCATCCCGAGTAAGGTGGAAATCCTTTGGTCTCAAGATTTATAACCTTTAAAGTAAGAGGAAAGGTGAGACCTTGTGCCATTGGACCTTAAGCTATCGCCTCTTGAGAGTGGAAAGTGCATGCACAATCCTACAATATTTTATTTTTTTATCTTGCACTATGGAAACACACCCTCTTGAATAACTAGGTTGTTAAGGTATTTAGAATTTCTTGTAAGGAAGTTAAGTAGGGGAAAAAATTCCTACACTAACCTTGAGAGGAGGATAATGAATTTTTTTTTTATAGATTGTTACAGTAGTTACAAAAACTTAACATAAATAATCAAAATATCATGCATACCACAACATAGTAACACAATGAATTACGTGGGGAAAACCCTTTCAGGAGAAAAACCCCACACTCCAAAAACAACTCAATATATTATTTAGTAATCAACAACAAATTACAATATACTTGCAAAGTAAGCTCTTCATAGGAGTACCAATAATTAGAGACTCAAAGGTAACTCAATCGCCATAAGACTCTTACACACAACCTCTATCTCATGCACCTCATTTATAGGAGATACAATACAAGAAACCATCAAATGGTATTACAAAACCATGAGCTAAAACCACCCAATAAGGTGTAGCTAACCTTATCTCCCTTATAGAAGCCTTCAACACACATCAACACGTGTCCCTCCCTTTTACTTCTCATTTATGTGTTCGATGTATTTTATATTTCCTATTTCAGGAGTACAAACTTTCAGAGGCCATAACTTGAGAACCGTGTGTCTTATTGACGAACCGTTTGAATTGCCAGAAAGTTCGCAAAGTGATATATTACAAGCCACTTACACCCACTTTTCAAGGAATTTTGGGGCCTCTAAAGTCCTCAAAATTAAATATAAGCCTTTCATTGCACCCTCCAAAATGAAAAAAATTAATATCTTCAAAACTAGTTGTGATCTTGCGATGTAACTTTACCAGAATGCTTATCTAGCCAACCAGAAGCTTTGGGGATAATTTCAAACCATTTTGTGGCCAAATGAAAACTTAATATAAATAGTAACCTCATGTAAATGCAAAAGGTTGAGACACCATTTTCCGAACATTTCTTTCTTATGAAATAGCAGTGACACTATTAAGCCTTTTACCCTAGATATATCAATCAACCATTGTGTATTCTCTACTTACTAAGTGTCTTCTTGCCATAAAAAAAATAAAAAAAATAGCTAAAACAACTTAAGTGACGTATGAGATTAATATTGTGTTGCAATTGATTCATTTAATTTGATTTAAAACCAAGTATCAAGTCCACATCCAAAACATCATCATTTTTTGTCAAAAGATACTTGATCCTGGTCCAAAACATTTACAAACAAACATCATTGATTTGTTGAAAAATTGGTTATGAAAGTTAAAACATCTATGTCAAACCCTAGTCATCAAACCATAGCTCTAATTCAATGAAGATCATTATCAAACCAACATTCATTTTCTTATGGCACCATACCATCACAAATCGATCTATCATTATAATCAATCCAACTTACACATGTCCCAAAATCATCCAACCTCCACATATTCATGTATATCACTCCAATCACCATCACAAAACTTGTAATTAACAAACCTATTCTACCAAAAAACCACATCACCTCATCCATCCCCATGTTGAATCCTCAAAACCACTTAGATATTCCTCCAAACAAAAAACCCATAGCAAACATTCTTCAGAGACCAATTTAAATATACACTAATATTGGAGAACCAATTGAATCTTGCTTATGAAAATTGTTCCAGTCAAACATCATCACGTTACCAAACATTGTTCACTATGAACCACAATTAATTCAAACCATCATAGTGTAATAATGATGATCTTTATGAGTATCATAGAACCAAAGGACATAGATCTCTTAATTGCTTAAAATTTAAAAATCTCATTCGAGACCTAATCAATCAAGGTAACATTACTATTGAAGATCATTCTAATAATTCACCTAATTATATTTCAAGACACTTTTTTCAAGCATGATGAAAACCATCCACCTATGTCTATAAATGGATCATTCCAAAATAATCACACCAATGACATATCTACCTTATGTGACTCCATAATAGGCCATCCAAAAGAAATTGGCCCGCAAGTAGCCTCCATCTCAAGTAGCCCCCATCTCTTCCACCATGTCTTCATCCCCTAAATTTTTGCAATAATTCACAATCTCTCCATGAAAAAACACACTCAATGATGACACCTTTCTAGTTTACCCCTAAGGGATATCCACAATAGATAATCATGAAATCCAAGCTAATCCTTTCCTTTATATAAATACCTTCTATGATTCAAAAAATCTAGATCCATTACCAATCAAACCCATTCTAGATTGTCCCATTTGAAATCCATTCCAATCATGAAAAAATATTGACCATCCAAGAATTACATATACATATCTAAACTCATACCACATCAATAGAATTGGATCAATGTCAAGAGAAATATCCAAAAAATGAATAAAGAAGTCTTAAAATAAATCAATATCAAGATACCAAAACTCTCCAATCCCATCCAATATTTGACCAAGATCCCATCTCTCAATAATGTCATGATGGTCCCGTCATCCCTTTTCTTTCCATCTAAGATGATCCCCTTCCATATCAAGAGCAAAGCATCCTTCCAAGTCCCATTCATAATCAACTTCCTAAGCAATATCATGAAATCCCTTATATTTCATCCAATAATCCCATTAAAAATCAAGAGCAAATCACTCCATCTAATGATCTTGTTCCAAGTCAAGATCAAAGTATCCCTTCATATCCACCTCAATATACCATCATCCCTCATTATACTAATTCTCTTCAATATCCAATCACCACTATCCAAGTTATTTATGAACACCTTACTTATCAAATGGGTTTCTCCACTTTCATCCATTATAGTTTACTTCATGAGCTTATCATTCCTTCCATACCATATCCTCCTCAACCTAGACTCACATCATGTCTCAAACTGGACTAGTATCCTATTGGTAATTTTTTTTTTAAAACATGCATTATCAAGGAAAAGGGTTCTAAAGGCCTACATGAGCAAGGTATATTAGATCCCCTTCTTATCAAATCAAATCCTAATTGTCATGTCCTTGAGTACATATCTCACTCTCAAGACATTGGTATCTCTATTAAATCCCACGTCCCTCCATCTTAATCCAAACATATGTATTCCTAATCCTCCAAATAAATTTTGGATCCCTATATTCCAAAACCAAAGCCTTCATCCCTTCCATTCATCTTAGGTCCTTACATCCCTTCATCCACTCTCCATACCACCCTAGCTCACAATATAGTTACCCTACCATGAATCAAGATCAACAAAGACACACATCTTGGAGAACATTTCACCCATCCACCTACATCAACCCCTCCAAAATACCTCCATATCACTCTTATCCATCCATGAACCTAGTTGTTGTTGGAAGTAATTTGGATGCCAAGCATAAAATCCATGTGTAAAAATTTGTTGGCATATGTGCAGAGTATGTTGACATGATGATATTGTGTTGTCATTGATGTCAATATGCTAAAGAGAGAGCCAGTAATATGCTGGAGTGAACCGGTAATATGTTGAAGAGTGAACTAGTTTATTGAAGTTAAGCAACTGGCAAATTGAACCGGTATATGTGCAAAAGGTGAAGCGGTACGTTTGTCCAAGTGAACCGGTATATGGAATGTTTTCTATCAAGGTTTGATATGGTATGACTACCGGTTGGTAGTCCCAGCCTTAGGGTTTCCGGTTGAAGTGCTTAGATCTTGTGTGATTCAACCGATGGCATTGTGTGATGAGTTAGCATTGTAATGGAGATCAGATTGTGTTGCCACGTTAGCCTCGTGTGCATGAAGGATCTTGCATGAAGGGGATTGATCCTATCTACCTTGAGAATGTGTGAAGTCCCTGTAAACGATGAAGAACGCGTGATGGGTTATCGCCTCCAAGAAACAGTGAATAACGAACAATGGAGAATGTCTTAAGATCTGTTCAAGACTGTTGTATTCAAATGAAAAGTGTTCAATGGTCAGGATTGAACTGACTGAATTGATCAACCTAAATGTTTAGGGTTTAGGGTTTATGCTATTGACCTATCTGTTTCCTATAAGGTCGATGTTGTGTTTCATGTTGAGATTGTTGGAAAATGTTGTGTGTGTATCTAAGTGCAGAGATACGTGATTCTTGCCAGACCATATAAGATAATTGATACCTGCAAAGTGTGTGTGCAAAAGGAAGGAACTAAAATGGATCTGCATTGGCATTGAGTGCTATTACCAGATCATTGTAATACCTGTTGATCTCTAATCACTTCAATAGTTGGAAAATCCCTTAACAAGGCAGCTTTAACCAGCTTGCTGTAAATCCTTTGACAGGGTGACTCAAAGCCATTGAGTTCATAAAATCCTCTAACAAGGTAACCTTTAACAGAGTTTAACCCTTAACCGGGTATTCTAGCCATCCCTTAACCGGGTGATCCCTAACAGGATCGGTTCCTAACAGAACTTGTTGTAACAGTCTTTAACTAGACCAGGCTCCTAACAGAGCAGACTTCTAAAGAGTTCAAAAATAGCTTGTGGGTATTCATCCCCACTGTGGTTTTTCCTAGTTGGGTTTCCACGTGAAAAATATGTGTGTCATGTGTGATGCCTCTTTCATGTGATGTTTTGTTATTTCCTGTTTAGTGGTGAATCATGTTGTTCTAGTAAATTATTGTATCTTTGATGATAGATTATCTATTTATGCATAAGGATGAAGTGGAAATGAGGGAGTAGATTGTATGGAAAGCTAAGTGTTTCCAGTTTATGTCTTTCACACTCTCATTATGTTTAACTGGTAGTAATCTGGTTTAGACCGGTATTAGTGTTTGTCTGTCAAGTGCACTGTTTGCAGTCAAACTGGTTTAGGAAAAGTTTTTGTGTCTGTACTGATTCACCCCCCCTCTTAGTACCGGTTTGGTACTCACTATTCATCATTGAGTTATCAATTGCTATCAGAGTGTCCTCTAGGTCCTCTATGTTGTAAATTTAACCGCTTGAGGGAAAGATCTTATTGTAATGATGAAGAGGGAAGGTCCAAATTTCAACAGAGATAACTTTAAAATATGGAAGGGCGGAATGAATATATACATCAGAAGCATGGGTGCTCAACATTGGAGCTATGTTGAGAATGCTTATGTTATCCCTATCGGTACTCTCATCAATGATCAAAAGAGAGAGATATAGGAGAATGGGCAAGTCATGGAAGCCCTAATCAGCATCCTATCTGACATTGAGTTTATTGATGTCTAGGATAAAGAAAATCCTAAAGAATTATGGGATACTCTTGAGAATATCTATGGCAGTGATGAGCATGTGAAACAAGCTAAGGAAGAAATCCTTAGAGGAAAGTTTGAAGACATGCAAATAGTTGAAGGAGAGACCATTCAACAATATGGAATAAGAATCAAAATTGTTGTTGGAGATATCAAGAGTGCAGGTGGTAAAATGGAAGATTCCACTGTTGTTAGCAAAGTTTTGAGATCCTTATTACCGGTTTATGCAATAAGGGTTGCTGCTATTCAGGAGTTGAGGTCAATAGACAAGACTAAGGTATCCCTAGACTCCATCATTGCAAAGCTAACAACTTATGAGGTAAATAATTATGATGGCAGTATTCAGAAGACTAAATCAGCCTTCAGAGCATCTGCTGCACCATCCAGAAAAGGCAAAGAAGCTAGTACCAGTGGTGAACCAAGACAGAACAGAGAAATGGATGATGAGGAGATCCTGATGAAATTTGAAGCTCTTCTTTCCAAGAGACTTCCTAAGGGAACCAGTAAATACAGAGGTAATCTTCCTTTGAAATGCTTTTCTTGTAACTGGATAGGACACATTGTTGTAAACTGTCCTAATGGTGATATCAAGGACAAACTGGAAAAGTTCAAGAAGTTCAAAGGAGGAAACTGGAGAAACTTTTTTGTAGTAGTTGATGAAGGTGTCACTGATGAGGAATCAGATGATGAAGAAAATGAAGATATTGTGTTTGTAGCAGTCAAGGAAGATGTGTCAAAGAAGAAGGCTCTTGTCTCTCACTTTGATAATTCCAATGAGTGGATTATTGACAGTGGTTGTTCTCACCATATGACTGGTGACCGGAGTAAGTTTCTATCTCTGGAAGAGTATGATGGTGGTGTGGTTCGTTTTGGTAATGATGCACCATGTATGGTAAAAGGCAGAGGGTCCATCTCTCTGAATGGAAGAAGTAGTGCTGACAATGTGTATTGGGTAGAAGGTCTAAGGCACAACCTTTTGAGTGTTGCTCAACTGAATAATAATGAACTCACTTTGGAATTCAAAAATGGAGTGTGCAAAATCAAAGGAAAGAGTGGTGAACTGATGGCTACCAGTATGCAGACCAAAGGTAACCTATTTTAGCTAAATGCTAATGTCAGTACATGTCTTATGGCTAAGTTTGAGGACAACTGGATATAGCATAGGAGACTCTGCCATGTAAAATTTGACAATATTGTGAAGGCCAGTAAGATCAAGGAAGTTAGAGGATTGCCTATGTTGAGAAAACTAGAAAATCCTTTGTGCAGAGAGTGTCAACTGGGGAAAATGTCTTCCTCAACCTTCAAAGGTAAATCTTTCACTGCAGACAATTTACTTGATCTTGTGCATACTGATTTGTGTGGTCCTATGAAAACTAGGAGTGTGCAGGGAGATAGGTATTTTATGATTCTTACAGATGATTGCTCAAGAATGATGTGGGTCACATTCTTGAAGGATAAGTCTGAAGCCTTTGGAAAGTTCAAAGCTTTCAGAGCACTGGTAGAAAAGGAAAGCACTAGAAGAATCAAATGCCTTAGAACTGATCAAGGAGGGGAATTCACTTCTGGTGAATTCAACAAATATTGTGAAGAGAATGGCATCAAGAGGCAACTGTCTGCCCCCCGGACTCCACAACAGAATGACTTAGTAGAGAGGAACAACCAGACTGTGGTTGAAGCGGCTAGAACTATGTTGATGCAAGGAAAGGTTGCTCACACCTTTTGAAGAGAAGCTGTGAGCACTGCAATCTACACAATGAACTGGGTACTCATCAAAAAGGATAAGGACAAAACACCTTATAAGTATTGGACCAGTAAGACACCAGTGGTAAGCTACTTCAGAGTGTTTGGTAGTAAATGTTATATCAAGAGGAGTGAACATCAGAGCAAGTTTGATGCTAAATGTGATGAGGGAATATTCCTAGGGTATTCCACAAAGAGAAAAGCTCTCAAATGTTTCAACAATAGGACTCAGAGAATTGTTGAAAGTATCAATGTTAGAGTTGATGAAACCTCTGAGAAATCTGAGGAAATCGACAGTTAGCAAGTAAGAGATGAACCGGTAGTAACCTTCTGGGAACCGGTTGCAAAACAGCCAAGCACCAGTAACAGTGCTCCTATGTTGATGTTGATGAAGATGAGGATGAAGAAGAAAAGCAAGAGGAAACAACTAAGATCATTCCTAGGTATGTAAAACTCAATCATGATCCAAAGCAGATCATAGGAGACAAAGATGTAGGAATTCTTAGAAGAAGAAAGGTCAGAGAAAAATCATGTATGATATCTGAATTTGAGCCTAAATCATTCAAAGAGGCACATAAAGATGAAGATTGGATCAAGGCAATGGAAGAGGAACTTGATTAGATATAAAATAATGGTACATGGTCTTTGGTACCCAGACCGGAGCATAAAAATGTCATTGGAACCAAATGGGTCTTCAGAAATAAACCAGATGGGTTTTCCCTATCAGAAGATAGTGACATGGTGTGTAGGCTACATAAAGCCTTGTATGGACTGAAGCAGGCACCTAGAGCATGGTATGAACGCTTGCACTCCCATCTTGTGAAGATTGGATTTGAAAGAAAAAGTGAAGATAGCAATATCTACTTGAAATTAGAAGGAGATCAGATTCTGATCTGTGAAGTATTTGTTGATGACATAATCTTTGGTGGAGATGACAAGATGAGTCATGACTTTGCAGATGAGATGAAGAAGGAATTTGAGATGTCACTGATAGGGGAGATTAAGTTTTTCATTGGACTACAGATTTAGAAAATGAAAGATGGAATCTTTATTACTTAGTCCAAGTATGTCAAAGAAGTGTTGAAGACCTTTGGAATGGAAGACAACAAACCGGTTGGTACACCAATGGTGACCGGTTGTAAACTATCAAAAGAGGATGAATCGACATTGGTAAATGAGAAGGAATACCAATCAATTATTGGTAAGTTGCATTATGTAGTGCATAGTAGACCAGACATTGCACATGCAGTGGGTATTACCTCCTGGTTTTAGAAAAGCCCAAGAGAATCCCACTTGGTAGTAGTCAAGCGAATTCTTAGATATTTGAAGGGAACTACTGACTATGGATTATGGTATCCATACAATGATGATTTCAACCTGAAAGTGTTCACAGATGCTGATTGGGCTGGTAATGTGGATGACCGAAAGAGCACAACCGGTGGTGCATTCTTTGTCGGTGGTAGACTGGTCTCATGGATGAGTAAAAATCAGAGTTGTATCTCTCAGTCTACAGCAGAAGCAAAGTATGTTGCAGCTTTTATGAACTGCACCCAGACTATTTGGATGAAGCATGTATTGAATGGCTTCAAAGTTCCTGTATCTGAACTGGTAAGTATATTTTGTGACGATACAAGTGCAATTAACATCTCCAAGAATCCGGTTTTACATGCTAGAACCAAGCACTTTGAACTCAAGTATCATTTCTTGAGGGAAAAGGTTTAGAACAAAGAGGTGGTATTGGAACATGTTTCCAGTAAGGAGCAATTAGCAGACATATTCACCAAGCCTCTACTGAAGGCTAATTTTACATATTTGAGAGGTGAATTAGGGGTGCTACCCCTTCAAGAGGTAAACTAAAGGTTTGTGCTCCACATCAGTCAGATCTTACTTTGCTATATCTTTTCAGGATTGATGTGTTGAAGGATGCTACTCCTCAGGGGGAACAACATAGTGGAACAGGGAAGCTTGTGCCTCCACTTTGGCATTGTTGTCAAAGTGGGAGAAGATGTGAAGCAGAGAAGATGTCTGCAATATTAAGGAGAAGATGTGATGCAGAAAGAGAGATATCTTTATATATTGCTATAAATGCCAAAGGGGGAGATTGTTGGCATATGTGTAGAGCATGTTGACATGATGACATTGTGTTATCATTGATGTCAATATGCTGAAGAGAGAGCCGGTAATATGCTGGAGTGAACTGGTAATATGTTGAAGAGTGAACCGGTTTATTGAAGTTAAGCAACTGGCAAAGTGAATCAGTATATGTACAAAATGTGAAGCGGTATGTTTGCCCAAGTGAACTGGTATATAGAATGTTTTCTATCAAGGTTTAATATGGTATGACTACTGGTTGGTATTCCTAGCCTTAGGGTTTCCGGTTGAAGTGTTTCGATCTTGTGTGATTCAACCGATGACATTGTGTGATTAGTTAGCATTGTAATGGATACTAGATCATGTTGCCACATCAGCCTCGTGTGCATGAAGGATCTTGAATGAAGGGGATTGATCCTATCTACCTCAGGAATGTGTGAAGTCCCTGCAAATGGTGAAGAACATGTGATGGGTTATCGCCTCCAAGAAGCGGTGAAGAACGAATGATGGAGAATATCTTGAGATATGTTCAAGATCGTTATATTCAAATGCAAAGTGTTCAATGGTCAGGATTGAACCGACTAAATTGCTCAACCTAAATGTTTAGGGTTTAGGGTTTATGCTACCGACCTATCTATTTCCTATAAGGTCGATGTTGTGTTTCATGTTGAGATTGTTGGCAAATGTTGTGTGTGTATCTAAGTGCAAAAATACGTGATTCTTTCAAAACCAAATAAGAGAATTGATACCTGCAAAGTGTGTGTGCAAAAGGAAGGAAGTAAAATGGATCTGCATTGGCATTGAGTGCTATTACCAGATCATTGTAATACCCGTTGATCTCTAATCACTTGAATAGTTGGAAAATCCCTTAACAGGGTAGCTTTAACCAGCTTGTTGTAAATCCTTTGATAGGGTGACTCAAAGACATTGAGTTCATAAAATCCTCTAACAAGGTAACCTTTAACAAGGTTTAACCCTTAACCGGGTATTCTAGCCATCCCTTAACCGGGTGATCCCTAAGAGGATCGGTTCCTAACAAAACTTGTTGTAATAGTCTTTAACCAGACCAGGCTCCTAACAGAGTAGACTTCTAAAGAGTTCAAAAATAGCTTGTGGGTATTCATCCCCATCGTGGTTTTTCCTAGTTGGGTTTCCACGTGAAAAATATGCGTGTCATGTGTGATGCCTCTTTCATGTGATGTTTTGTTATTTCCTGTTTAGTGGTGAATCATGTTGTTCTAGTAAATTATTATATCTTTGATGATAGATTATTTGTTTATGCATAAGGATGAAGTGGAAATGAGGGAGTAGATTGTACGAAAAGCTAAGTGTTGCCATTTTATGTCTTTCACAGTCTCATTATATTTAACCAGTAGTAATCTGGTTTAGATTGGTATTAGTGTTTGTCTGTCAAGTGCACTGTTTGCAGTCAAACTGGTTCAGGAAAAGTTTTTGTGTCTGTACTGATTCACCCCCCCCCTCTCAGTACCGGTTTGGTACTCACTGTTCATCATTGAGTTATCAAAATTCACATACATCCAAATATCAACATGTCCCATCTAAAATGCCTGCATACTTGTTGACCTGGATATATCAAATGGGCTGCCTGCTGAAATTTTACTTAGTTCTTCAAAGGGTTCTTGGGTCCAATCTTTGGACTATGAAGGGATTTCCTTTCATTGTAGAAGATGTTTTAAAACTAGGCATGTTGTTGAGCATTATGGGTTTGAGAATAAGGCAACTAAGGCTACATGGTGGAAATGCGCATCGGTACAATATTATACGATGTCAAAGTTACCCGATCAACCTAAGAGTTTTTCTAAGGTGGTTTCTTTGGAACCACAAGATCCTAAGGAATCCCCTCCAGTTGTCTCTCTTTGTGGGGCTTCTAAAACTGTGCATGTTTCTATTGATGTCTCCCATGTGAAGGAGACTTAGGAGGCTTCTTATGGTGATAATGATTTGGCTAGTACTCCTGTTTTTACCAAATCTATTGACTTGCCTACTGATGCTGGGGTTTTGTTGTCTGTTGGTTCTGGTGAGGCTGTGTCTATTGGACTGGGGTGGACTGGTGATATTGGAGTTTTGCCTTTGCTGTCCGTTGGTTCTGGTGAGGCTGAGATAATGACTACTGGCTCTCCTTCTCCGGATTTTGGTGCGTTGGATTGGCATGTAAGAGCAATGCAAGTGGAAGAGGGATGGATTTTTGTTAAAGGCAAAAAAACTAAGTCCTTTAAGCCTTCTTTCGATATGACTCTCCGATCCCTAAGAGCAATTCTAAATGTAAACCTTGATGGTTCTTGGGTAGGGGATGGTTTTTGGTTGGCCGTGGGTTGTTCTTTTTGCAAATTTGTTGTTTTTGGTTTTGGGTGTCCTTTTTACCCTTGGTTGTCTGGTGCTTTTCTATTCCTTTTATTTAGACAACTTTCTGGTTGATGATTCCAGTTCCTATCTTTTTCTAGTTGTAAAGGGTTTCGGGTCCCTTCAAAACCTATTTTTTCCATAATAAAAAACATGTCCCATCTAAAAGAAATGTAAGAACAAAGAAAATTTTGATCCAAAAGAAAAAATTAAAATCCAAAAAGGTCACAAAGGTTCATAAAAAAAATAAAAATAAAAAACCATGTGGATTCCCAAGTTGCTCGTAGAAGCAATACATCCCAAATAAAAATCAAAATTGGCATCCAAACTTTCTATTCCAAGAGCTTCCTTCATTACTATATCTTAAAATCTTCCCACCTATGAAAACTATTTTGGGTTCCTATGTCCCAAAATCCACTATCTTAAATCCTCCATCATTTTGTTCATCCATTTTGGGTCCTTATGTCCCAAAATTTACATCCACTCCTCCATCAAAATCTCAAAATTCAAAATACGCTTTTCCTCCATCACTCCACCACCCCCTATGGTGTGTGCCAATATTGATCTTTCCAACATTTCCATTCACCCCTACACAAATATTCCAGCACCCCATCCATTATCCAACATCTATTTTTCATCCTTCTATCCCTCCCATCTAATCCTTTGCATAAATTTTTACCCCATTCCATTTTATCATCTATCTCATCTCCCTTTACTATCACTCTACCAACGTATATGAGCATATCTTCTATCACTATGGTCCATTATAGCACATCTTCTAGGGATATTATCCAATGAACTAGGCACTTGAGTCCTTCCTCCATCTCCTATCATGCATCCTTTACAAAAAAAGTCATCATGATGAAAACATAGAAAACAAGTGTGACACAGTGAAGGTAGGGAGATCCAATGAAGGACAACCCAAGCTTGCAGCTTAACACATAAACCATGCAAAACATACCGGTAACCGGTAACATAATGCCAGAAACAACAAAAAGAATAACCGGTAACATAACATAACACATAACCTGTAAACAGTTTGAATAAATCTTATAACAGTTTGAAGAATTACATATGCTAGATCACAGTCCAGGATATAAATAACACTTACAACACAATTACAAGATCTGCAGATCATCCACATATTATATTGGCTTCCAGGAACAGTCTTGTAGTACCCCTGCGCTAATCAGATTCTAATTTTGGTTTGACCTTGGTTAGTTTATCATGTTATCATGTTATAGTTGGATGTTTTGATTATTGTGCGTACCGATTAATGTGGTTTTCACATCAATTCATATATAAGCTTATTAGTTCTCCTGATTCGTGTTATAAATCTCGGGCTAACACTTTTATTAAATATATATATGTATGCATGTGTGATTCATGGTTGCAGGAGATTGCAGGTACAGTACCGCATGGGTGCGAGGTTCGTCTCCACCTGGATTCACAAGTTTGAGTGTTCCTCATTGGCCCTTAGAAATTGGATTAGGTGGTCATGAGACCCTCGTTTGACCCTAGTCGTGCTCAAGTGAGCATCGTCAATCGTCCGTCAGTATCCCCTTTGGTGGGGTATGTAGGTCGTCTATCTGTTTGGCTTTCTTGGGCTGCGTGTTTTGTGTGTGGTTAAATTAAGTATTTATTCCTTAGTATTTAATTTGATTAAATATGTGTTTACGCATTAGAAATTAAGGGACTAAATTAAATAGGTTCCCTTTATGCGATTAATCATTAATTAGAATTGCTCAATTCAAGTTGGTAGCAAGTTCGATTAAATGGTTAATTTTAATTGATTAATTTATTTTGTTTATGCTTTTGGAAAGGAAAGATTTAAATTTATTTGAAATAGAATTAATTTAATCTCTTTGGCATTTTTAAAAATAGAAAGGTTGATTTCAATTATTAAAGAAAATCAATTTTAAGTAGAAAAGAAAGTTTAATATATATATTTGATAAAGTTGGAAAGAATGAATATGGAGATTTTATTTTAATTAAAAATATTTTACCCTCATTAATATTTTGGAATATAAAGGTTAATTTTGTTAAAATTGAAAAAAAAATTTAGAAATTAAATGAGGAAGAGGCATTTTGATTTTTCTAAATTAGAAATAAATTGTGTAAAAGTATTTTTATTTAGAAATGAGATTTTTGGTCAAAAATTTTGCCATTTAACCTAGGGTTGGAAAAATATTTTGAGAGAAATGATTTTTGGAAAAATATGGCCGGGAGACATTTTGGAAAATGTTTCTGGAGAAATTTTGGGGCATTTGGTGGAAGAAGGATTCCGAGCTCGCAGGTTGGGCTCTCCTTCAGATCTTTTCCAGGATTTCTAATTAAGGTAGGATTCTTGTTTATCACTTTGATTTCTTTGTTAAATCAAGATTGATTTTTGGAAGAAATCTGTTTGTGTTTGGTTAAATGAAAATGGAGAATGACTTCCCTAGTGTTTTCTGAGTTATCTTGTTGATTTGAGGATTTGTCCTCTCTTTTACAAAAAAAATATATAAATAAAAATCATAGAAACCTGTATGTTCTTGTAAATCTTTTCTTTTCTTTTTTTCCAAAGAAATGCTTTCAAATTCAGGTTTTAATCTGAGAAATTTGTTTGTGTTTGGTTAAATAGAAATGGAGAATGATTTCCCTGGTGTTTTCTGAGTTATCTTGTTGATTTGAGGATTTGTCTTCTCTTTTAAAAAAAATATATAAATAAATTAAAAAAAATCATAGAAACCTATATGTTTCTGTAAATCTTTTCTTTTCTTTTTTAGAAATTTCTCAGAAAATTCTAAGTTTGAGGCAGCAAGAGTTGGGGGTTTTCATTTTATATAAAAATAAAATTAAAATAAAATGAAAAGAAAATGATAGCAGCAATTTTTAATTACAAAGGGGGCTGTCGGGGAGACCATGGCCCTCAACCCATGGTTGGGGAGAGTCGTGGCTTCCCCAAACCATGGGAGGGGCCATGGCTGTGGAGACCATGGCATGGTCTCCACACAGCCTAGGTTGTGGGGAGACCACGTCATGGTCCCCACAACAGCCATCCCTTTGAAAGGGAAGCCCATGTGGGGAACCACGTGGGTGGCCTTCCTTATTTATTTATTTTTTTAAAACAAAAAAACAAAAAATATAAATGTATTTACAAAGAAATATCAATTTATTTAGAAAATGAACATCGATTTTGATTTCCTTTAACATGTATATTTCCATTTTTGGAAAGTGTATATCAGTGTTGTAAAAGATGAAATTAGAATATTGTTTTCGATCAAAGATGGAAGTGATGTTTTATTTTGAAAATGATTATCATATTTTTAGTTGAGTAATAAATATTTGATTTTATATCATTTTGTGTATTGCATATATAATAATCATATTCATGGGATTTTGGTTTGGAAACTCATGCTGAATTATTTGTGTTATGTTATGATGCATATGAACTTAGCGAGTTAGAAAAACATGAACAACCTATACCTAGATGAGGTAGATTACTGCAAGCAAACTTAGATCAATTAGAAAACTGGATCGATTTTTAATGTTTAATCAATAGGAAAGAAGACTTTCCTTTCCGGTTTATGCCTATGCATGTTTAAATTTCTGTATTCGCATTTGCTTATGAAATGACAAGTTCTTGATTGTGATTGTTGGTCATTGTTGTTTGTTGAATTGGGTACCTGCTTATGTCCTTGACGTTGAGTATTTATTGTTTTCATGTGATGGTTTGTATTAAGTCATGTCCTTTATGCAGGTGTTGAATGTTGATTTGTGGTTGACCATAGCTGGTCATGTCTCTAGTTAGAGTACCATCAATCAGTGCACCTTGTATGAAGTCTTGTTTGACCAAGTAGGTATTCCTACCGTGTTGAACTCCATTTGCTTGACCTTGTGTATGCCTTGGTTTAGGAGATCATTTAGTATAGTCTAGTGTCATTTGGGAAAGTGGCTTTTGATTGGGGGTTGCGCCCAAAGTGGTTGCTGGGTAACCCATCGAAAGTGTGTCTAAATAAGTGATAACCTAATAGCATATTAGAGAGTTAGTTAATGAATCACTAATTAAGATAATTGTGCCTCACGTATGGGATGAGTGCTAGTACAGGCTCAACATGCAGTGAGAAGGCCTGAAATGGCAAACCATCAACTTTGTCTTCATGAAAGGTTGTGTTGGGTCCACATGAAACTTGGATGGGCCAAAGGTTCATAATAGGTTGCTAGGGTAAACCAGTGGATGGGGCCGTAACCTATGAAGACCTGCCATGGTAACCATACCAGGTTATGTGATGACACTTGTCCCTTATGTTCGCTAGTATGTTGATTTGTTGTCTTTGATAGGAGCATTGGTGTGGAGTCATCCTGATGTTATTGCCCTCGTCAGAACCTGATATCATGTTAAACCTTGGGTTTCGAAGAATTAGTTTCGTGGATGCTCCAGTTGATCTTTTGTTATTGCTTCTTATTATGTTCAGTTGGATCCTTTCCTATTCAGGGATCATTCATGTATTTATTGACCAATGTGGTCGTATGTATTATTGGTTATGTTTGCCTTGATGGAAGGATTGTAAATGATGTGAACCTTATGTATTCTTTCCTATTATTTATCAGAGGGGTCTTGCAGTTGAGCAGACCTGGAGATGTAGCCCACTAGGGGTGAACTCCGAGATCATTTCGATGTTATGTGGTGTTTTTACATTCTTATGTTTCCTTTTAATTTAGCATGTATGGATGGCATTATGTTAGTATGTATAATGTGAATTAGATAAAGTTAATCTTAAATACATGTAAGAAGTTATCATATTAAATGTAGAAATTTGGATCATGAAAGAATGTAGATTTGTATAATGGAATGTATTCATTTATTGATAATGCAATGTAAGTATGCATGGAAAGTATTCATTAGTTTCTGATGAAGTTCAAGTACATTATGAATCTAGATGCATGGCATATGTTAAATGTAAGATTGAACGTAATGAATGATTAAGTTATCTAAATTTTATCTCTAATGGATGAACTTTAAGTTATCTATATTTTAACTCTAATGGATGAATTTCTTCATGTTATATATGTTTTAACTTGAATGGGTAAACTTCCTCATGTTAGCTACATTATCAACCATAATGGATGAACTCATCCTATTAGCTATAATTTTAATTTACCGAACGAATTATATCCTTGTTTAAAGTAATAACATGTAATTAAGTTAATCTGCTTAATTGGATTAATTTTCGTGAGTTGAGTTATAGGTTAAGTTAAGTAATCACGTTGGAAAACTCTTTAGGTATTGTTTAGTCTTCCGCTGTGTTATTTGATCTCATGATAACTCATTGTATCGTTATGTGGTGTTTACTTTAAAAAAAAAAAATATTAGCTATAATTTTAATTTACCGAACGAATTATATCCTTGTTTAAAGTAATAACATGTAATTAAGTTAATTTGCTTAATTGGATTAATTTTCGTGAGTTGAGTTATATGTTAAGTTAAGTAATCACGTTGGAAAACTCTTTAGGTATTGTTTAGTCTTCCGCTGTGTTATTTGATCTCATGACAACTCATTGTATCATTATGTGGTGTTTGCCTTGATGGCAGGATTGTAAATGATGTGAACCTTATGTATTCTTTCCTATTATTTATCAGAGGGGTCTTGCAGTTGAGCAGACCCGGAGATGTAGCCCACTAGGGGTGAACTCCGAGATCATTTCGATGTTATGTGGTGTTTTTACATTCTTATGTTTCCTTTTAATTTAGCATGTATGGATGGCATTATGTTAGTATGTATAATGTGGATTAGATAAAGTTAATCTTAAATGCATGTAAGAAGTTATCATATTAAATGTAGAAATTTGGATCATGAAAGAATGTAGATTTGTATAATGGAATGTATTCATTTATTGATAATGCAATGTAAGTATGCATGGAAAGTATTCATTAGTTTCTGATGAAGTTCAAGTACATTATGAATCTAGATGCATGGCATATGTTAAATGTAAGATTGAACGTAATGAATGATTAAGTTATCTAAATTTTAACTCTAATGGATGAACTTTAAGTTATCTATATTTTAACTCTAATGGATGAATTTCTTCATGTTATATATGTTTTAACTTGAATGGGCAAACTTCCTCATGTTAGCTACATTATCAACCATAATGGATGAACTCGTCCTATTAGCTATAATTTTAATTTACCGAACGAATTATATCCTTGTTTAAAGTAATAACATGTAATTAAGTTAATCTGCTTAATTGGATTAATTTTCGTGAGTTGAGTTATATGTTAAGTTAAGTAATCACGTTGGAAAACTCTTTAGGTATTGTTTAGTCTTCCGCTGTGTTATTTGATCTCATGATAACTCATTGTATCGTTATGTGGTGTTTACTTTAAAAAAAATAAATATTAGCACTCTATTCCTGTCTTTTAGCTTAATCCCTTCGGGGTTTCCTGGCGGGGCATTACAAGTCTACTGGTTCTACCCTAATCCCGACCTCAGCCTTTCAACCTCAGTCCACCATATCAAGGATCTCGCTGGATCTATATCTCTGTTCTATCTCTAAACTCTGTTCCCTATCCTCTAACTTATCTCTTCTCAAATGATTTTGCAAACCGCACTTTATACCATCTGCAAATAATTATAGCTTAATCAAATCATCCCAAAGACCAACCAGTTCATGAAACGTGCAATGATAACATGTCGGCTCAAATCACTAAGAACAATTGCAAATTGCAAAGCATGAAACAATGCACGGACCTCCAGAAATACCGACCAAGGCCCAAAACAACATCTTTAATGATCCGCAAGTCACAAAGATCAACCACAACCCGATTCCACACTAGTACATTCGGGGCTAATTTCCGATGGTTGATCGTCGGAATTGCGACTACTTTTTGTTGGACTGCCAACAAATGAAGTCATCGAAAACTCATCGTTAGACTTTCTGACAATGCCATTGAATGTCGGAATTACGATGACACCATGAACTCTGCCAACGATGGCCATGATAGCTCTTCGGTCAAAAATATCGTCGGACATACAACATCCTCATCGGATGTTTGTTTAGTTGGCATCAGAATTTTGATGGTAGCCAAAAACTTTGCATCAATGAGAATGCAGTTGGTCCAACGGTTTGGTAGTTGGTCCAGTAATATGCATCGGTGACTATCCGACAAGGAAGTGCCATCGAACATACAACATCCTTGTCGGATGTTTGTTTAGTTGGCGTTGGAATTGCGATGACAACCAGAAACTTTGCACTGACGAGAATGTTGTTGGTCAGACGATTTCATCGTCGGTGCAAAGTTTAGTTGCCGTCGTAATTTTGACAGATATTATTTAAAAAAAAAAAAGTAATTTGATTATTATCTAGATGTAAAGAACACCTCATTGATATGTACAATGAATGGTATTCTATCCCCATTAGCTACCAATAGGGGGCATAGGTTTCAAGCTAATATGAGATGGTCCAACTCCTAAGAGGACTATATGAACCACTGAGTACTGGTAAACCTATTAAAAATGGTGCTGATAGGGAATTAGCTAACCCAAATACAAGAGCCTTTAAAGCCAATTTTATGGAAAAGGAAGGGACAACACCAATGGAAGAAGAGCAACCCAATCAGGGAGATGAAATGACTTTATCTACTTTATCTAAGTTAGTTGTTCTTGTTCTTCTTTGTTCTTTTCATAAGTTAGTTGTATGAGTCACATTTGGTTTGCAATGACTTTATCTACTTGAAACCTACTTTGGATGTTTTTCTTAAGCTTGTAGCCTTTGACTCCCTTGCATTTTTTCAACATTTCCCCCCATCAGGTTTCCATGTTAGGTTATCAACCTAATGGGAATGGTACAACTCTATCTTAGTAGAAAAATTCATTTGCCTTCAACATATTCTCCCCAAGTTTGGTATCTAGCTCGAATGACTATTTATCATATTCTATAAAAACTCTAGTACCATAAAAATTTCATAGCACCAGTCACATAGAGGTTCACATTCACTAGAATCAAGAGCTTATTCATAGACCAATTGTTCATATCCAACACCTCCTAAATTCCAAATAGATGTCAACACCTTCACAAAAAAACTTTACAATAAGTTTAAGGTATGGTTAGCCCTTCATTTCTCTCTACTTGGGTGGTTTTTTTTTCATTATTTATGGGTTGGGTTTTATCTCTCTTTTTGAAGGGGTTTCTTCTCTTGAAGCATTTATATGCTAAGCTCACTCTCTCTTTCTCACATTGTATTTGTGGTGAAGGATTGAGGGTCTGATATCTCCATGTATCAGACATTTAAGGACAACACGATTGAATATACACCATGTTCAATGAATAGAGATTAATTCACCTTGTATTTGGTGATAGAGAGATGTGCGGGGGCTCTATGCATCTGATCAACAAATTTGGAGATCATGTTGTAAAGGAAGAACACAAGCACTATTGATTGTCCTAGAAGGAAAGACTATGACAAATTGAATTTACTAGTGTCATTGCTGCAAAACAAAGTCTTGTTGGAGGGTTTGGGAGGTTGGAAGTCCAAGAGTCTGGTCCTAGTTCTTGTGTAGGTTATGCAAGTCAGTTTCAAGGGGTTTTTTTTAAAGGAATAGATGTGTTTATTTGGCCTTTGGCCATCAACGTTGACAGTCCTAATTGCAAAGGACTAGTAACCATCAATGATAGTATGTGTGGCATTGTTGAGATCCACTAATTTGCACTTGTTATGATGTCACAAGCCCAAGACTAGTTTACCATGATGTTTATATTGCCTTGTAATGTTGGATCAAGCCTTGAAAGGGTGATCAAAGTCTAGTGGCCAATAGGTGTGTCCAGGGGTACCCATAAAGGATGGGATATGAAACTATTGTCATTGTGAATTGAAACACTTATGAATTTTTAATTTGTGAATTCTTATTTTATGGATTTGTTGATTATTGTTACACAAAGTAGTTCACACAATTGAGGAAGGATATGCAACAAATCCTTTAATGAAAAAATCCATTAAAACTCATAGTTGTTGTCACCTCATGAAAAGTTACAATTGCAAGATAAGCATAGGATGGGTTTGTTAAAAAGGCTTTAGAATCTTTCAAGAAAATGTGATTGGCATGGTGAAAACCTTGTGAGAAAAAAACCACACCAAAGAGAACAATGCTTGTGTTATTCCTTCAAATGGGTTACAAGAATACTTCTCTCTAAATTCCTCTAACACTTTATTACTGTTACAACCTACAAAACAACTTGTCTAACCTCCTAGACCAAGCTCCAATTCACAAAATAAATAAAGGTGAAAACATGGGATGGTTTTGCAAAACATTTTACAAGCCCAATTTCACATCTCACCAATGAAAAAGTTATGCATTTTGATTTCACAATATAGAATGGTTTCTCAACTTGTCTATTATGTTTGTCACTTGAGGATAGGCCAATGGGGATATTGTTAAATTTATTTGTTGAAGGGTTTGGGGGAACTCTATGAATCACTGAACACTTTCTTATCAATAATGAGATTTGTGGTATTTTTTTCTTTATTTAGAGGTAGAAATATTTATAGCTTCTCTCATTAAAACTTCTAAAACACATTTATTTTGCTAACTCACATGGTTTGATAGTGCAGGAGCACCCTAGGGACCTACGTTTGGCCAAAACGGTCAAAATTTGATATTTTAGTTTTTTTTGTGTTATTTCATGTAAATAAGGACATTTGAGGCCATTATGATGTATTTTTACCTAATTGGGAAAGTTTGAGGTCCATTGGGCAAAAATTGTAAAAATTGTAAAAAGTTGTCATTATTGTCATGACAACTTTTTAAAATTTGGTTGGGAGGTTGGTTTTTGGCGGTTTGAGATTGTAACCCACTTGGATGGGAATAAATAGGCCTTTGTCACACCACCCAAGTTTGTCTTGTTGAATTTTGAAAAGTTTACTAAGTGAAGTTGGAGATTTTTGTTCATACAAAAACGTTTCAATCTGATTCTCATTATTTTTAATTGTGAAATTCATCATATTTTCATTAGAAGTTGATTGGATATGGTAGAGAAGTGAATTAAATTCATTTCATCTTTTTTAGCATTGAGATCCATTGAAATTTGAAGAAGATATCACAATTTTTTGAAAAACTATCAAAACACTCACTAGGGTTTCCAATGAGTGGGAAAAAAATGTATTTTTGGCCTTTTCACCGTTAAAAATTCACACCACTAGTTGGAAAGGCTCTTGTAAATATGTATTTTCATTTCTCTTTCTTTCAGGTCTCCAAAACCTCTCAGACACACGCTAGATTTGATTGATTGGTCTGATATTCTTCATGTATCAGACCTCTGGGATAGCAACATAGAGAAAGTGGAATATAAGATAGGTGAGAGTGAAGTGCCTTGGATGGAATGTTGTAAGAGATGTGTGGGACACCTGCACACCCCATATAAGCATTTAGAAGCCATAAAAAAGTGCCATAGACCAAATATTAATGACTATCCCAAGGGTACCAATTGTGACAATCACAATTTTACCAGTGATACTACCTACTCAAACAAGTTGTGTTTGGAAACCCCAGGTGTGGATATGTAATGGTAATGAAATGTCCTAAGAGTAGCCCTTACACTAGTATGCACAAACCTTGGTGTCACAACGGTGTTGGCATGGCCTTGGGCCAATGGTGGTTGATTGTTACAATTAGGACAATGATCTCAAACACAATTTATAGTGTTTATAACTCTAATCTCCCAATCTATTTGTATATATTTTCACAAAACAATGAACAACCCAACCATAGCTATTAATAAGATTTCCCCATAAAATGCACGCAAAACGTATCATCATTGATAGGATAACTGACTTGCATTTAGTAACAGACCTCAATGAGTGGAGTTTCATGTTGAAAAGAGTACTTGCAATAAAGATATTGAAATCAACGAGACATTGTGCATTCAAAAATCCACAAGGAAGATCTAATATTTATGAATGAAATTGCAAATCAGTCTAAGTTACATGTTTGATATCTTACTTATATCATGGCAACATAAAATGTATATATGCACTCAACATACCTCTTTTCTTTTTTATTTGAGAATGTTGCCAGGGATTAATAGGTCAATGATACATTGATCTACACATGAATTACTTGTACTTTCTCGATACTTTCATCCCTTGGTCAAGGCCGCATACCCCCTAACACTTGAAGATTGTTTCCACCCTCTTGATTACTTGAAGTCCATGCTCAAGTCACACTAAATCACAATAGTTAGTACAAAATAGTGACCATAGCCAAGGAAGACCAAATTTACTCATACTCAACATAATAAGAAATAACTAAATCATCTGGACCATTATTCATAACATAACCTCTTCTCACATCATGGAAGGCCAAAATTACAAGGAAAGCCAAAATTACAAGGATCACGCTTCTTCGAAGGAGCCATTGTTCAGAGCCACAAAACTATCAACAAAAGTAGAAGCTATTAGGCTCATACAATTTTAGGACATATAAAGAGTCACCTTAAAAACCCCACACTAATTGCAAAAGATCAAAAGCTTTCCTAGAACAAAAGTACAATATAACATAAGGATGGCGATAGACTATCAAATAGAAGAATGTTCTCCTTATCCTTAACTACTCCCAAAATATTAATTATCATATAGAAAATATATATTAAAAAACATTTAACATCTAAAATATAATGTTGTTATTCTTTTCCTCTGTCAATTTTGTTCCATCAAATCTTTTATCTAATACTCTTTTAAAAGTAGTGAACCTTACCAACATTAGAAATGAGGCTGATGTTGATTTTAAATTTTAAAATAAAAAGTGGTGAGTATGATCAATGACGCTAAGGTTCTATTCATATTGTGTAACAAGGCACAATAGGCTAGGGATAGGAAAGATTGATTTTCTACTCTTCAATTTCATATGGTAGTTTAATATCTATTGTGGACTTTTTTAGACCGTACGTCTTAATATATATTGTATTAAATGTCTCTTTGTGGGACTACGTGCCCACCATCCATCCTCTTTTTATAAATGACAATACATTTCTTTTCATTGACCAAAGGTGGACAAAAATCTTTATTCTCATTGAATCAGAAGTGAGAAAAAAAAATGAAAAATTGTTGAAATATAATCTTCACAATTTTCTCATCACGAGTGCAAACAATCCACTAAGGAGGACAAAGATAAATACCGTGATGAGGATCAAAGCCATCCAATCTAGGAGGCATAATATGAGACTCTTTCTGAACCAATGCTAAGGGCTATTATGATTTGAAGCTTCTCTTAAATCCTCACATTTTGTTGTCACATAATGAGGTAGAACAGGCAAATTCAAAGTCTTAGAATGAGGTCGATATATATATGGATGGCAATATTTGAAAGGATATATGAAAGATATATGAAGGCCATGGTAGAAGAGAATATTTACTTCACACTAAGTGAAGTTATGGAGGTAGTTTCCATGGATTTAAAGTGGGGAGTGTAAAGGAGTCTTTGGATTCATGAAGAACATTAAGGAGAAAAGGTTAGTTATATCAAGGAAAAAAAAAAAAAAAAAAGGGAAGTGATAAAGAAGGGAGGAAGAAAATAGGGAAGAAAGTGAGGAAATAAAGAGGGAGATCTAATTTATTTTGGTATGTAGCCTCTACTACTCTTTTTCTTGTTGAATGATTTTGCAGTATTTTGAGAAGACTACAAGGCATGATGTAATGCTCATAAGGCATGAAGGATCTATGTAAAGCACAACCCATACATATGAATACATGTAAGGCATGAATCATACATGTAAACCATGAAGTAATACATAAATACACATAAGGTACAAGCATATATGAGAAAGGTTCTCATGGAGTGGACATGTTGAAGACACATCGATCATGAAGAATACAAGAGAGAGGTATTCATGGAATGGACATCTAAAAAACATCTCATTTATGAAGTAACAAAATACTAAAGAAAATGACAAGTAATAAAAAAACTTACAAGGATGAGGCATATTCATAACTTTTGCAGTCCCGCCATGGATATCAATACTAGAAGCAACTCATATTGTTAGTGTACATACAAGACAATATGGGAGTTCATTATATCCAACAACTTGTGGTGTTGTTGTTCGTGTTGGCTCTGTTGGACCCTGCAATTAAGATTCAATATACATTAATCAATAAGATTAATTGTGCAACATAATGAAATATTGAAAAATGTGTTATCTTATTGAGCTTCACTTGGTTTCAAGAATAGTTTAATATTCTCTACTTAATAGGGCCAACCATGTGGAAGCTCATTTAGCCCCCCCCCCCCCCCCCCCCAACATCACTCTAAATTCCCCGTTAACATCTTATAACATTCATTCATAAAAAGCATCCCCATAGGAAACCAGACAAACCATGTAGCTGAAGCTATGGTGGCTTACCATGGGATGATCCTTGCTAAGGAAGCCAAATGCACTAGAGTCTAGTGTGAAGGAGATTCATTGAACACAATCAATTGTTTAAATATGAAATTCCCACCTTCTTGGTTAATTAGCAATGCTATTAAAGAGACTAAGAAAATTAGTGAGGAATTTGAAATGTGTGTTTTTACACGTGTATAGGGAGGCCAATTCTTGCGTTGATTGGGATACCAACCTAGCTTGTCAATCAGAAGACATCATTACTAGTTATGGGGAAAGTGAGATTGCAAGTGAAATGAAATCCCTGCTTAATTTGGACCACAACCAGGCTAGGCAATGTGGTACTTTTAATCATAGTTTCTAATGCCTCTACCACTTTTTTCGATGCAGGGTTATTTCGGAGGTAATGAGCATTTATATAGGTGTCTTATCATAATTGTCTGGCATGGATTCTGGGCATTTTTACTTGGCTTCCACAAAAACCAGAGAAGAGGTTTTGAAGCCGAGAGAAGGAGTTTTAAGGAAAGTGCTATAAAAATGGGAGGTAATAAGAAAAGATTTGAACCCACCTCTTGCTCAGACTGGAGAAAGAACAATGAAGTGTGGGATATCTTTTAGTAGGGGGGTCTGAATGTGTTCATGGAAAGGCTAAGTGGGAAAGATCCCACAATTACCAACTATTTCATCAAGAACTGGAAAAATGGCAAAATACTGGTCGGGTCCCAGATGATGAATGTTGATGAGGAGGTCATTGCTGAGGCTACGGGGATGATTACTGAGGGCATGAAATTTTATAGGGACCACATCATATCAGATAAAGCAGCAGACAAGTTCCCAGTCACAGATGATGAGAGGAGAAAGATGGTGAAAATCGACAATTCCTACCATGCCCCAAAGAGGATTTGTAGGCCATGGAGGTTTGTTTTATTTGCTTCTATCGCCTACATTACTTTGGATGGTAGGTTTACTAGAGCCTATGGTCATCACTTTGTCCTGCTCAACCATTTCCGACATGGGGAAAAGGTGAGCTTGCCTTATTACCTAGCCTGTTCTATGGACCACACTATCAAGGAGGTTCAAAAAGATCCCAAAGGTGACCATGCCCTCCACCAGGGGCTTATGGTTCTAGTTTATAAAATTCTTAAGGGGAAATGCATTGAAAAGCCTATTAAAGGCAAAAATGCAAGAGATGAGACTATGGAGAGTGAAGCCAACAGGTTCAACTTTGATTCGGAGACTGAGGGAGATTTGGAAGAGACTAGTAAAAAAGGGAGGAATAAGGATAAGAGGAAAAGGATTGTGGTGGATTTAGACATTTCAGAGTCTGAAACTAAATCCTTTGAGAAAAAAATTATTAACAAAAAGAAAGGGAAAGAAATTGGAAAGCAGATTCAGAGGAAGAACACTAAAAAGGGAAACAATAAAGACATCAGCCATGTTCTAATTGATTATGAGGAGGAAGTTGAGGAGAACAAGAAGGATGAGGGTTAGGATAAAGAGGTGGAGGAAAACCCAGTGATGGGCAACATTTAGGGTTTGAACACTATAAGTCTACAAAAGGAGGATAAAGGGGATAAAAGTGGTATCAGTGATAATGATACTATAAAAGCTTTTTGTGATACCATCGGAACCATGGTGAAGGATATTAATAGTTTGAAGACTGATATGAAGGCTATTACAAGAGTTACGGTTGGTGATAAATCCCTGGCGAAACATATTAAGGAACTGGTTGTTGTACTTCACAATGCAGAAGCTATTGAATATATGGTGGGTAAAATCATAGCAATAGAAAAAAAGGTCAATGAGATGGAAGATAACAAGGAGATTAAAGGAATGGAAAATAAAATGAACAATCTGAGTAGTAGAATCGATAGACTGGAACTCAATGTTAAGAAGATAGAAGATCAAAATTTTCAGATCCTCATAGCTTCGGTGGATAACATGAACATCCTAATCAATAGATTTGAGAACAATGCAGAGAAGGATGGTGATAAAGATCAGCTAGACAAGAAGAGTCATAAAAAGAGGACCAGAGCTAATACAAGGACCAAGGGCGACATCAAAGGTCGTGAGTTGGAGGAATTAAAGACCTCGGCGAACAACATGAAACAAATGGTTGTCCATGTCGAGGATATCATGAAAAGTATTTAGGTCTTTGTCTCTGTATCTGTAGGGGTTCTAGGTTTGTCTTTTTGTTGTTGTTGTGTTGTCCTTTCGCTATCTATTTATGGTTTTTTATGTTATGTAAGTTGATCCCTTTTTGTTTGGGTGGGATCTTTGTGTTTTTTGAAGTGATCAGACACATTTCTTTCATGTTGTTTTGATCTCCTGGCTTGTACAAGGTTCGCATACCTTTCAAATACCTGCTTTTACTTAATCAAAACATTCATTCATTCATTTTTTCTACCATTGATAAAATATTACATTCATTCATTAATATCACATAACGTTCATTAACACATAACATTGATTAACATTAATTAACACACAATATTCATCAATATTAATTTACACATATCATTCATAACCATTCATTAGCACATCATTACATTCATTAACACATAAAAATCAGTCATTATCAAATAAGGTAGATTACAATCATTTCTTTTTTTTGTTTTTTCTTTGAAGTTATGAAAAGACTAAGTGGAACATTGGTTTCTTCATCATTTCCCCCTTCTGCAGTTGTTCCACCCTCTGCTCGTGATCTTGATGTATGCCTAGTCCTATACTAAGGATGAGGACACTGAAGCGAAGGGGGGTCCTCTGCAATAACAAAGAAATGGGTTAAATTCAAAACATTTTTTATTATTGTTACAAGTATTTCATTAACTTAGAGAGAATAACTGTTGCACTCTTTACCTGATGGGGCCACATCATTTTGTATAGCCTCAACCTCAACATGTTGAATACCCTCTAGATCATCTGGAGTTGAAATACTAAAGGTTACATTGATGTTGAACACCAATTGTAATTATATTTGTTTAAAGGAATAACAATGGTCCTCTTTACCTAATTGGGGAACATACGTTCCTGATGTTGTGTACCCAGATCATGCTCCACTTGGTCACCACCGACCACATGCTCTAAAATATTAACAAAAAAGGTTACATTAATTACTACTCTAATTACAAATTAAGATGTTTAATTGTATTAATAACTACATAAATAAATTTGAATAGAAAATGAATACCTCCACTACTGGGATGCACATCCAAACCTTCATGCGCAGGTGGTGTTTCACGATTAGCAGGCTGCATTCCAATGTCATGCACATTGTTATCATTGCTTGCTTATTTAAAACAAATATAATCACTTTATGTTGGAACTCAACATCAATTAGATTATTGGTAAAGTATTCAATTTGAAACAATTTCCATTTAGCATATTTACCTGTGTGACAGATGCACCAAAATATTGTGTATGCCCACTCAATTCTCATAGCCGATCAGGCGCAGCTATATAGCCTTGCTGGTAGGCAATTCTATTGTCATCTTCTGTGAGCGCTCTATTGAATTCAGAGCCCTATATTTTTGCCTAGTATCGTGAATTTTGCTTGCATTGTTTGATTAAAAAAAATCGTTTGCAATTTATAAATATTTTGATGCAATACTTCATTTACAGATACTTACAATTCGTGCGGCAAGTTTCATATAACCACCAGAGTCGAGTTTGTGTTTCCCGTGCTTTTCTTGTCTTGCCTTGGTTTTCTTTGGTGTGCCACTCAGTCTATGAAAAGTTTGAAATATGTTAGATTATATAAATATAAAGAGTAATTAATTAGTACATAATTACATTCTTAATAGTATCTCGTACCTTCTTTTGGCATCTGGTGGTGTATTTCCTTTTTTTCCTTTCAATTCTCTTCTTGGCATCCAAAATCGGGTCCTTCCACTTCCTCTCTGGAATCATGGGGGGACGCTCGTACTTTAGGTTCTTCTCTAAATGGGTCTTGTATTGATCCCTCACATACTTTAGATATGTGCCAACTTTTTCAAGGAGCTTGGTTTTTTCGAAGGTGTCATTTCCAAACCACTCAAACATATGGTTTGTCAATTCATCTTTTAACCTTTTTTCTTGGCCATTCCACATTTTAAAGCAAAAACAAACCTGTTAGATTCATAAATGAACTCAAGCTACATTTATTATAGTTCAAGAAATGGATCAAAGGAAAACTATTCTAGCAATGATATGAAATCAAAATAGTGGATTAGGGTTAGTTCACATATGATGTACCACCTTTTACGTATGGTGGGCCCAAATATCTACAATGCAATGTCACTAAGATGTTTATAAAAAATATCATTTCCTGCAAAAAATTCATGGGATCATTAGTCCAAAACGAGAGATCAGAAAGTAAATTACAATTAGACTATATATAATAATAATTTAAAGTACCTAAAACCTTCTGTATCTTTAAGGGAATCATTTCTTCGTTGCTCACCATCAATGTGGCCTGCAACGTTCCCGTACTAGCAATACGAGAAGATTCAGGAAGTGATGGTATGTTATTAGTAGTAGTTGCCTCTGGTGCATCCTCATGTGCATCTCCTACTCCAGAAATGAATCCACTATGAAATGCCCCCGAAGAAAGAATGCTTGAAGGGAAATAAACACATAACAAAAGATAGAGCAAAAGAGAGATCTACCAATAGTGGGCGGGCCAATATGATGTGTAGTAGAGGATGTTTGCATGCTACGTATTGTCGACATTGCAGTCAACAATACAGGTGGGGCTAACCTCTGAGGAGGTGTCAGCGACATTTGCATAGGAACATTGACAACACCTGAAGAATAATACATTAAATATATGAAAAGTGCAAGAATTGTAAACAAGGATGAACCTTTATTATGAAAATTGACAATATCAAGTATGATGTATTTTGGGTACTCAAAGTGATAAGCCAAGAAAATCATCATCACCTGAAGTACTAGCAACACCCTGATCATGGCCACCAGTTTCATGAGGGCACATAAATTGCTGTAAAAACAACACGTACATATTTTAGTTAATGACATAAAAGAGAATAAAATATAAACCATTATTGAACTTTTGTTATAATTAAAACTTTCATTACTGCTTACTTGCAAGTTTTCTGCTGTCTGAATCAATACTTGTACCCTCTCTCGTATCTCATCAGTTTGAGGATCCACGGATGCCAAAGAAATAATCTCTCTACTAATTTTTCTAAGAGGTTTTTTTATCAATTCCATAGGGTTTGTGGAATTTCCAGGGTCATCATCGCTTAATCCTGTTGAGTCCACATCCCTAGAGAGGTGCTCAGGTACTCCATCTGCCTTTCCCTTTCCCCGAACATCTGTCTCTATCAAGAATATCATTAACAATTACAAAATTAGTCTAAAACACTAAAAAAAAGAACATAATAATGTAACAGTTTGCTTCTATCTAATTTGTACAATTATAATGAGGTTTACCTTCTCGGTAGAAGTGTCATGACCTACATCCTTGTATGTGCTATGTGATGGATCCATGTCGCCCTGTGACAAAGGAAAAATATAAAAACGTTAGCGGAATTAAACCAATAGACTTAGCAAAAAAACTTCATAATAAAATGGTATATTGGAGTCATTAATTGGAGGTTGGTTAATTTAAATGGTATATACTACGTACCACCCCCATGATAGTAACTTTTTTTGTATCTATACGATTCAATTTGTAAACAATTAGAAGCTCTTCCCCTGCACTTATTGATTTTATTGCACATACGAATACATATTTCCCTCGTGTGCCTCAAATATGCAATTGGGTTGTTTATTAGTTGACCCAAGTCGCATACTATTTATAAAACCTGCAATATTTCCTGTTGCTTTTGGCCTTCCATCAATGTATACAGTCACTTATTTACTTTTATCATTATCTTTCTGTTGTATATAATTTGCTGACAGTGCATAACTACACATACTTTTTTTATATCAAACAATCTGCATCCAATTAATGTAATTGTAACAAGGTTCGACAAACTCCATCAATTCAACAACTTTGTTGTAACAAACCTTTATGTCGTCCATGGAAAATAGGCCGAAACCATGTAACGATGAAGGTGCTATGTGATATATCCTATCGTTAACACAAAAATCGGTGTTTATTGGAGGAAGTTCCTTGGGTACCCATTGTTTTTGTAGATGTTTGTACCTCAATGGCACCTCAATGTCGCCTTTGGTCTCATCATCATAAGAACATGAGCCCCCTTGAGAAAGGAAAAATTTCATGCATTTAATGATTTTTCTTCTAATCTTTTGACCTCTAGTTGATCTCCCTATTGTAGACCTACTACTTATCTTACTTTCATTTTCTATTCCTGCATTTCCCTCACTCGAGGAAGACACATCTGACAAATACCTATTTGGTGGTACCTGCACTCCATGAGAGATATTTTACAAATGAGGGTAATGTTGATGAAGAAGTCGGCCCTAAAGTTGATGTTGGGATTAAAATTTGGATAAGTCCAACTAGGGCCTCAAGTGTTGATAACTATATTAGATTTGCTGCTAATGTCGAGGTTTGAAAAAACTGAGGAAATTTGTTTTCCAAGTAATTTTTTAAAAATAAATTGTTTCTATATGGTGTATTGACTAGTTATACCTTTAGATCCATGAGAGTGTGCAAGACCCTCATCAAAGGGGTTCAGGTTCTTGCACATGTAATTCAATTATCTTATGCTAGATAAAAATTACATAGTACACAACATGAAAATTGTAGACAAAAAGAGTATTAAATTAAAAAAAGATGTTGTCATCATAGTCATTGTAAATTTTTTAATTCCTTACCTTTACTTTATGTAGACTATGTAGGATCCTTAACTAAATGGTTGACGATGTCTATAGTCAATGACCTGTTCCCACCAAGGGTGACATCATCACACAAGGACTATACATGAAATCAACACCATCAATTGAGCATAATAAGCATTTCATTTGTAAGTTGATAAACAATAAATACATATGTATCATAAGCATCATAAGCATCACATGATGTATCATCATATATGTAATTGAGCATCATAATTAGCATCACATATGTGTCATCATAAACATGTAATCCATCATATATGTATCATAAATCACCATCCATCACATAGGTAATAAACAATCCACATTCTATAAATAAACACAAAGTTCAAAAAATGTCACATGTATCATCATAAACATGTAATCCATCACATATGTGTTTTAAATCAACATCCATCACATAGCTAATAAACAATCCAAATTCCATAAATAAACACAATTTAAAAAATGTCACATAAATAGTCACTCTCCCTATCTCCATCTCCTTGGGGTGGCATAGTTCTACTATAAGGACCTGCTAGAGGTCATGGAACATGAATTAAAAACATTAAAAGGTGCATCATGAATTAATTATGTAATGGCATTATAATTCAAAACATAATGAATTAATTATGTAACCATATAAGTCAAAAAAATTTCTATCAAGAAATCAATATTAAATAGATAATATACTAATCGCATACCTCATACATTTCATTCATCATCATGACCATCATCATCATCATGACCATCATCATCATCATCATCATCATCATCATCATCATCATCATCATCATCATCATCATCATCATCATCATCATCATCATCATCATCATCATCATCATCATCATCATCATCATCATCATCACCGCCACCACCACCACCATCATCGTCTTCATCATCGTCATCACCATCACCATCACCATCACCATCACCATCACCATCACCATCACCATCACCATCACCATCACCATCACCATCACCATCACCACCACCACCACCACCATGATGATGATGATGATGATGATGATGATGATCATCGAGAAACTATTGATCATGATCATCATCTACTTCTTCGATATCTTCTTCTTCCATCACATTATACTATATCGGCCTTCCTCTTGGATCATGTCTAACAACAAATGACCAACCCGGTTTATGTGGAACCTCTGAGTAAAATAACTGCTCACATTAGCTTGGAAGAACATAGGGCTCATCCCCAACTGGTTCAAATGACCTTGTATTAACCATTGTAAAACCATTATCATGTTCAATAAGAGTTCTATCGGGATCATTTTTATTCAATCGTAGCCTGTACCATTTGACGATGAACAAAACTAATTTGAAGGAATTAAAGTCACACTCAAGTATATCATCCAAAATGCCATAGTATCGATTTTGAGACTCTTGAGGATGTATTTCATTTCTCGATGAAATATTTGTCACCTCAAAGACTGCAGTGATGCCAGAATCACAAGTTTTCTTCGTGTCATCCAACTTTTTGATGCGAAATTTATGACCATTGCAACACATAGCATTGTGTTGTTTGACCTGCGATATGTCAAATATATAAAAATTATTGCATCGTGAGTTGATAAACATATGGGTGATTAATAAATTTATACGTACCTGTTTATCTCTTAAACCATATGCTAGATAAATTTCCCTTTGCGTAACATTGGAATCTCCATTACGATGAACTTCTTTAACCAATGAAGCCACACCTTCCCATGTTAATGTGTGACCAAAATGTTGACAATGTTCAATCCATACCATCATCCAATCAAGATTGTTTGCAATATACAAATGTAGTGCATCCCACTTTCGACCAACTGTACAAAAAATAAATAGACGTCTTACAACCGATTTATTTTGAAGATTAAGAATTAATTAACTACAATAACATCTTATAATTACCTCTCACTTTCCTCAATCTACCCTTCCCCATCAAGTACTCCCCTTCAAATTTGTTAATGGGGTCGGGATCCCAAATGCGATCCACATGGATCTTTGCTGCAAACTTAGGAAGATATTCATAAATGTACACCATAGTCTGGTATACCATATATCCCTCCACCATAGAACCCTCACGATGTGCTCTTTGTCAAACCAAAGACTTCAAAAATTTCAAGTGCCTCTCAACCATCCACATTGACCTAGTGTGTACATGTCCACACAATTCAATCTCCTCAACTTGGTGTATGAGGTAGTGTTCTTGTGCATTGAAAAAAATTGAAGTTAGACACTTTTGCATTTCACACATTAGATGAGGAATTTTTCTCTTCCAATATTTTATATCTTCTTTATGGATTTCTTTACATGACAACCACCTACAAGATATTCAAGAGGCAAAAAAATATATTACATAACAAGTAAAACAAATCGTAAATATAATATCTATACAAAGAACTGAACAAATATCACTACTTACCTCCTATATTTTCCAAGATCATATATGACTTGCTTGACATTATTGTCGAAGTCGTCTGGGAGAGATAGAGGTAGAACGTACTACAACAATTATAAAATTATCTTTTCATTTTTTTCTAACATAATACAATGAAAAGTACATGCACAGTATACAAATATATAGTAAAAACACAAGAACATGAATTACCTTAATGAAGGTATGCCAATCATGCATTTTCATCCCTGGCCTAAATTCACTTTTCTTTGATATGAGATTGTTTATGTTCATAGCAAATCCTATGGGAAATCAAATTTTTCATATGACTTCTTTTATAGCATTGCTTTGTTGGTCCGTTAATAACCAAGGAAGCTTACTTATATTAATCTAGTCTCCATGACTATTTGATTGAATGACATTTTTCATTGTATGATTGGAATCCTAAATGTCACTACAATTTTTGATAATTTTTTCTTTGTCATGCCTTCCATCCAATATTTTCCATAATGTCTCTGATATATTCTTTCCAATATGCATAGTATCAAACAAATGCACAATTTGTAACTGCTCGTAGTAGGGCAACCTACTAAATTGTCGGGGATAACTTTTTAGTCCCTTAGGAAGGTGGCCATTTATGCCTTGATGACCTTCACGATCATCAATCACATCATTAGTAAACAAAACACAATAGAAAAGATGTTTTATGACATAAAATATTAGATGGAATGGCATTACCTTGACGATTAATTCTATTATATTCCAACTTCCACATGTGAGGTGTCATTCTTCATGGCTTTGATGTATTCTCTTCTTTCCCATTGAAAAAATGTTTTTCAGTATTTCGATACTTATGATTTTTGTGGAGAAAGTGCCTATACTCATCAAACACTGGCTTTCCTAAAATTTTTGAATGACGAGATTTCATTTTTGGACCACAAACTGGACATGCAAATTTTCCCTTTGTTTGAAGACCTACAAGATAATGTATAATTGAATTAAATATGTTAATTTTTTGAATTATAATTATCATGTGCAACTTGAACACTATAACATACCACAAAAATGTGCTAGCCCTGGGGCATCGTGTATTGTCCATACAAGTATTGCATGGAATTGAAATTGTCTTTGTCCTATTGGTCTAGAGACGTCATACATAGTGACACCATTCCATAACTCCAACAACTCGTCGATAAGAGGCTCGATATATACATTCATATTTTTAACTTGGTACTTACCTAATCGAATGAACAAAAGCATTACATATTTATTATGACCATTTTACTGCAATATTTATAATTAAATGTAGATGACTATATTTAAATGATAAAATACCTGGAACAATCATTGCCAACATTATGTGCTCCCTCTTTATTGACATTCATGGAGGAATGTTATTGTTGATAACAAAAACAGGCCACACTGAGTAAACAAATCTCATCTCTCCAAATGGATTGACACCATCCGCTGCCAATGAAAGCCTGAGATTACAAGGTTCTTCTTTAAAGTGTGGCCACTTTTCCTCTATGTCCATAAATGTTGAACCATCTGTAGACATTCGAATAATGTCATCTCGACTTCTATTGCGTGCATGGTAATCCATAAATTGTGCCAAGCTAGTGCACTTGAATAATCATTGCATACGTGGAATAATGGGAATATAGTGAAGAACCTTGCGAGGAACCCTTTTTGTTATTTGATTTGTTCGATATCTACTGATATGACATTCAGGGAATTCGGTTCTAAATTCATGTTGTTTGTGATATATAATATGATCATTGGGACAAGCATCTATTGCTTGATACTCCATTCCAATATCTTTCATAATGGCAGATAATTTTCAATGTGAATGAGGTAGAATATTTGATGGTGGTAAAAAAAACTCACCTATCAATCTATAACAACAAATATAATTTGTTAATAAAAAGAAAAGTAATGGTACAACATGATTCATCATTTATTATGACATATATGACATACCTTAACATACGTGATATTTTTATGTTGGATAAACCATTCATAACCTTCAAGTTCACCAACAACAATATAGCGGAGAGACGATTTGTCTGGGAGCCTTTGTAAAGGGCCTCATATGACTTCTCAAGTAGAGGGACATCATGAATAACATCAAGGTCATCTTCATCATGATGATCAGATGCGCCAGTACTAAATGTGTCATGGATCAATGTATTTGTGCCATCATCTTCAATTGTGTTTTGTGGCTCATGATCATCATCTTCCATGGGATCATTATCTTCAGCTTTGATATTCACACCTCCATGTTCCTCCACTTCAAAAACCATATTCTTCGGGTTGTGTTGATCCATATCATGTGCTCTGGGGTGCTCGACCTATATAAAATTGATAAACATAAATAAACCATGATCATGATCTCATCATCAAGTGATTACTTATGTATATAAATTGTTAAAATGATATAATGAAAAACTTACCAATGGATGAGAATCATGTCAACCTTCAATGTGACCATGCAGCCTACAATGTTTCTTAGTTGTTTTGATTAGAAGTCTTCTAGTATTTAACCCCTTACAAATTTTGCAGGGACAATAACATTTTCCGTCACCCTTTCTTTTCAATTTAGACCACAATCTAGCAATCGTCTCCTTATTTTGTTGTTCGTTGATATTGTCTGACATGGTCTTTCTTCACAGGCAAAAAATAAGGCTATAGAACTAGTTATATAGAAGTTGAAATCACGTTTCAGTATAATATACCAAATTAAATTACTTGAACATATAAATTATGCAAATTCAACCAAAACCATTTAACACTCATTGATGGCCACAAGGCCAAATCAATGTATCTACACTTCAAACTCCTTACTCTAGGCTTGGAGGACCCTACAATAGGTCTATTAATTTTACCATTATAATTATTTTTTAATGGATGAAGATCTATATTATCATTTCCAAAATAGTGTTATGCATATTCACAAAAAGAAAGGTAAGTGGAAAGAGTGACATCCTTTTGTGATGTATTCACACATCGCCCCATTGCAAATGGGGACCCTCACTTTTTCTCTTTCTAGTTTAGTTGTCTTAGCTTAGTTGGTTGTTGTCGAGTCTTTGCTATTAAACTTTTGTTTGTAGTTGCTCAGGAGCTATCCAAGTCTTTCTCTTTGAAATTAAGTCAGGTTTAACATTCCCTTTGCCCAACCAAGGCATAATCCCTTCCACTTTTGTCGATCCTGTTAGTGGGTGCCCAAACCCAATCACTCCCATTTCATTTCCTCCCATTTCCACCTCCCCTAACACTCTTCACTTCCATTTACCATACCTTCTAACTCACCTACCTTCCTCTCCTCTATCCTATATCCACCTTTCACACCCCATGCCTTAACCTCCTTCACATCTTAACTTAAACCTACCCTTCCATCTTACACCCTCACCTCCCTCCACTAACTTCCTTTCCACCTTACCCCTAACCCTATTCTTTCCTAGCATCTCTCTTCCCCTCATACCTTATATCTCACACTCCCCTCTGCAATACCTACCCCTTTACCCCTTTATTCCCCTAAAATCACCTATTCTAACCCACATCCCATAAGTCTTACTTCCTTTATTTCCCTAAGCTTACCTCTACCACACACCTATTAACCTACCCTTTCCATCTTATCACCTACCCCTATCCTATCCTACCCATATCCTATCCCTATCGTAACCTACCACCCTACTCTCTTACCCTTTTTCCTTGCCCCTTATAACTCCCATTATAACCTACATCCCCTTTACCCTTTCATTACCCCCTTATACCTCCCACTCCACTTTATTCCCCAACATATCCTAACTCCAACTCCTTCTACCTCCAACATTCTAAACCTCTTTCCCCCCCATGTATCTTCTTCTTCCATCATTTATATCCCTTATGTCCCCCTTTCCCCACACATCCCATTCCCTCCTCTTTCTCCACGTAGCAGCTACCCTTAACATTTCCTACCACTCCCCCTTCATATTTCTCTCTACTATATCATATCATCCTTTTGGGCAAGAGCACCTAGCACAAGATGGCCACCATGAAGCCAATTTAGTAATAGGTCAAGGTTTTTGAGTTTGGTTATGAATAAGGTCTTAGAAGACCATATTTCATGTAATAATGGCCATTAAGACCATTAGATGGTGTATTTAGTTCTAGTGGGGGTCATGATGATCAATATTGTCAAAATTGTCACTATGTTGCAAATATGTCTCAATGGGTCAAATGTGATGTTTAATGATATGTAAAGGTCTTATAGACCTATTTGAACCTATTTCTATCATTTTTGAGTCATAGTGGTCTTGGGTTGAGTCTAGGAACAATTTTTGACAAAGTTGCTAATATTTTCAACATTATTAAAGCAACGTTTTGTGCATTTTATGAGCAATTAGGTGTTAGTTTGTTGAGACAAGTTTAAAAGGTGGTTCTAAAAATTGAGGGAGTATTTGGAGTTGTTTAATAAGGCACTCTCCATGACCAAGGGTCGGTTGAGCATTGTAACTAAGCACAATTAATGAATATCTCAGTTTTACCCTGCAATTTTTGAGTTCTTTAACGTTACAAATATTGGAGTTTGGCATTCCTTATCATGTTATTTTTCTTTAAAAATATCTTTAATGTGTTATAGGGGTCAATCCTCTTCAATCTCCCTTTGGTTTCATCTTGTTTCGTTCTGTATTGCAAAAGTTATAGCCAAATTGGTGAAAATTGTCAAAAACCTAGTCTAGGGTAGCCCGAAGAAAACTAAAATGCATTAGGGGTCATTTCCACGTTGATAAATCCATTTCAAGGCATGGGATGACCCATAAAATCATTTATTTATTTTTCTTAATCATTGCAGGGTCTCATGAGAATTTTGGCACGTGCAAATATGTGGAAGGTGTTGATTTTTGTGTCTTTATCTGAGAACACAGTGTATGCATGGAGTTTGGATGGTGTAATTAACTCAAGGGTCATTGAATGGTCTTGTTAAGGGATTGGGGAATTTTTTAGGGATAAACATAATCCAATTGTTTGGTGACTGAAAAATCCCATCAATCTGTGAGGGTGTATGATTGTCCTAAACCTTGCATTGACTGTCACAATTTGACAGTGAGTTGAGTTAGTCCATTAGCGAGATTGGGAAGGAGTTTGGTATTGATTTTGGTGTTTGTGGAATTTTTAAGGAGATACACTATCATAATAATTAATTTTATAGAGTGTTGTGAAGAAGAATGGCCATGAAAGGAGTGACTATCCTAAGTGCTTGAGACTATCACAAAAAGTGTGTTGCAGCAGTGAATCTTCCTTTGACCTTTGGGTGGTTGGGAGGGTAAAGACCCATGGTGGTATATTTTGAGTGGTCCTTGTAAGAGTGTTTGAAAGTACATTGGTTTTTGGATATCTAATATATTTTGTGAGTTGAGTACCAAGGGGGATTAGAAGACCTAGTTGAAGGAGGATTTGTGTGAATAAGGGTTGAGGGTGTTGGTGGTGATTGAATGTTGGAGAGTTGGATTGTGACTTAGACATGTTTATTTGTCCTATTTGAGTGTGATTCAATGGTTGGGTGAGGGTTGGTGAGTATGGGTGTGTTTTGGGGTATTGAATCCTTTTGAGTAACTTGTGGCCTTGTGAGGGATCTTGTGAGTAAGTGAAGGGTTGACACCTAATTGAATAGGTGAGTTGGGAGAAATATATCCCTAGTTGGTTGAGTTTATTGGATTCTCTACATCACCATGCCTTTTCCCTATCATTCCATTCAAACTTCCACCCAAAGATTTAATCTTGTCAAAGTTCAAAATAAATTTCTTTGTTGTCCTTACTATCTTGCATCAACTTACATATCACTAGGTAGTCTTTTGCTTAGAACTATCATCTTTCATGGCAGGATACCATCTCAGTCCCTTGAGTTAAGTTAGCTTACCTTTAGAATTTATCATTTCCTAATCAATTTATTCAAGGGGAAAATGTCACTAGTCAAGTTGAAATGTCGATTTCTCAATATGCCTAAGCTAAAAGGTTAAAATAAATTGCAAAAGATAAAACAAGACTATGAGAAAATGAATCATCAGTATTACCTAAACCCATATTATCAACAAAATCTAGAAATAACCTTGTATGTAAATAATTTATCATACCAAAATTACCAATTCTAACATGAAAATGAGACCAAGGAAATCTCTAGAACAACTACTACTATTCATTCACATGTTCCTTATTAACCCCAATCACCACAAAAGATGCACAAATTGATTATAACAAAGATGTTTCATAAATGTAAATATTAATTCAGGACTAAGGAAAATCAAAGACATAGAAGAATACCAAGCAATCAAAAAATACTACCAATACCATTGCAAACTATGAACTTCATTTCCATTAATTCTTCAAAATATACCAGCAAAGCACAAGTATTCAATCAACAACCTATTGCTAAATGTCTTTTGAAAGAAAACAAACTAAGTAGTGTTACTAAACGTGGACCTTAAATAATCAATTCTTAGACCCTCAAAATTAATTTTGAAATTACATTTATAGGGAAACTTTTTCCTCAAAATTAGAGATTAAAATCCACCCAAAACTTTATCAAACTAGGAGGTACAATCAACACACAAGATACTAGCCTATAACTTAATTAAGAACTATAAGTTGACTCATGAAAATGAAATATAATTCAAAAGGAACTTAGAATATGGAGTCAAAGAAGCATGGAGAACAAGAAAAAGAGGACCTATCTAGGCCCCCACCCCCAAGATGACTCCTCCAAAATTTTAAACTTAGGTGCACAAGCAACAAGATGAAGAAAAAAGGCCAAAGTAGGTTGTAACTACCATGAACCGATCCATCCAAAGTGATGAGAATATAGATGTTCCTAAGTGGCTACAATTCAACTTTGAAAGGATAAAGAAGAGAGTATTGAAGAAAGTAAGTTTGCAAAAGATGATCATTGAGGTTGAGGCTGAAAGGAAGCCAAAGAAGGCAATGACTTTGTATGCCACCTAAAACTGTGCAAAAGGAGAGATAGTTGCCAATACCCTAAACTAGAGAAGATTTGGTAAAAACTGCCAATACCCTAAACTAGGGTAACCCGAGACAGTAAGAAAATGGTTTGGGGGTCATATAGGCTAGCTTTATGCTATATGTTAATTACAAAGTGATAAGTTGTGTGGTTGGAGATTTTCAGTTCAACCCTTCTAGGTTGGGATTGTGCTAAACCGAACACAATTGTATCTCCCTAGGGCTTCTGGGTCGGGTGTGTTAGGCTGGTTGGCAAGATAAATAAAGGCTTGCTTGAACAACACTGAATGAAGGTTGCAATTGAATATTATTCATTCCCATTGTTTTCTTGTGCATTGGTTTGATCTCCATCGATTCAGCGGCCAGAGACAGACACTGCCCTATATATTAGCTCGTACAATAATGATCAATCAACACGTATACGGGAGGAAGGGATTGCTCAGACAAACTTGAACACTCACTCCTCAATCACAGTTCTATGGTTTTATGAGGAGTGGATTCCTATAGGGATTACACATTCAGGGAACCACACCTTTGACCAGGAGCCATCCGACCTGAGATTGGATAATCAATATGAATATATACGAGATTGACCAATTTGCATCTAAAACTTGGGCAATTAACCACCACATGACTCATTTCCTAACATCTTTTGCATAAAAAAGGAATCTCTCATACTCCAAGAGTTGCTTCCATAATCGGTCAATATCTCACAAGAATGCAAAAATAACTACCATGTATAAAAGCAAAAGTTGCAGAATCTCTTGAAAGAAATCTCTTGAATGGTGTAATTATTTGCAGCATGAATTTAAGGTGAAGAATCTACCTCCTGCACAGGATTGCAATGCACAAATGACTTTCCCTCTCTTTTTTTTTAAGTAATGCCCATTGTCGTCGGAATTCCGATGAACGCGAGCATTTTTATGAAAAAAAACAAATTTCATTTCTAATGCCTTCTTCATTGAAACCAAATGTCAAATTACCATAAGAATTCCAATGAAGTCGGGCATTTTTTCAAAAAAAATCAAATTTGGTCACAATATACCTTCTCCGTCGGAAATCTAGACCAAATGTATTAGTGCCACTTCGCTCAACACATTGCTAGAATAACCAGTAAGAACATATCAATCGAGCCAATACCGGAATCGATAACTTACCAAGATTAAATCCAAATGCCATGAAACTCAAACACGATAAAGATTATGAACACAAGGGAGTAAACCCAAAACCACAATGCTAAACTCTCAAACACGAAGAAATGCCACAATCTCCAAGAAATTCCACTGAAAACTACCCAACCGATAAGAACTAGATTGGTGCTCCTGCATCAGACTCTCGAGGTTAATTGAAAAGTGAGTCCCATCACTTGATCTGGTTCGGTGATCTATCAGTAGGTACTTGCAACTACCTCAGGAGGTTCGGCGATCTGACTATAGCTTCCGGTTGCCTCTCCATGGTGATCTATCGGTCCAGACTATAGCCTGCCTCAATCGATGATCTATTCAAGTCTCCATAGATCATGATAAAGATCACTAACACAAATAATGCTTACAACACAATTACAAGATCCACATCTCATCCACATATCATATCGGCTTCTGGGAACAGTCAGGTCGGTTATACCCTAATCCGGACCTCAGCCTTTTGGCCTCAGTCCACCGGATCAAGGATCTTGCTGGATCTACATCTCTCCTCGATCTCTAAACTATCCTCTATCCTATAACTTATGTCTTCTCAAATGATTCACAAACCACACTTTATACCACCCACAGATAATTACAACTTAATCAAGTTAGCCCAAAGACCAACCAGTTCATGAAACGTGCAATGGTAATATGTCGACTAAAATCACTAAGAACAACTCCAAAGCATGAAACGATGAACAGACCTCCGAAAATACCAACCAAGGTCGAAAACAACATCTCCAATGATCTGCAAGTCACGGAGATCAACTACAACCCGATTCCACTTCGCTCAACACACTGCCAGAATAACCGATAAGAACATATCAATCGGGCCAATACCGGAATTGATAACTCACTGGGATTAAATCCAAATGCCATGAAACTCGAACACGATAAAGATCACAAACACAAGGGAGTAAACCCAAAACTACAGCGCTAAAATCTCAAACACGAAGAAATGCCACAATCTCCAAGCAATTACATTGAAAACTACCCAACCAGTAAGAACTAGACCGGTGCTCCTACATCAGACTCTGGGGGTTAATTGAAAAGTGATTCCCATCACTTGAACTAGTTTGGCGATCTATCAGTAGGTACTTGCAACTACCTCAAGGGGTTCGACTATCTGACTACAACTTTTGGTTGCCTCTCCACAATGATCTATCGGTCCAGACTGCAACCTGCCTCAATCAGTGATCTATTCATGTCTCCACCCACTAACTTCCTCAAGCTCAAGCTCTAGGATCAATGGTCTACTTGCAAACCTTGCTCTGCCTCACATTCGGTGATTTGAACAAGTCCACAAGTTGCCTCAACTTCCTTTCCAACCAATCAGTGCATAATCGGGTCTTCCTCCAACAACAGGTTCACAAACCAGCTCTGATACCATTTGACGTAGTCAAGCTAGGGAGATCCAATGAAGGACAACCCAACCTTGCAGCTTAACACATAAACCATGCAAAACATATCGGTAATCGATAACATAATGTCAGAAACAACAAAAAGAACAATCGGTAACATAACATAACACATAATCGGTAAATAGTTTGATTAAATCTTATAATAGTTTGAAGAATTACACATGCCACATGCTAGATCATAGTCTAGGATACAAATAACGCTTACAACACAATTACAAGATCCATAGATCATCCACATATCATATCGGCTTCCAGGAACAATATGTCGGTTCTACCCTAATCCAGACCTCAGCCTTTCGGCCTTAGTCCACCGGATCAGGATCTCGTCGGATCTACATCTCTACCCAATCTCTAAAATTTTTCCTCTATCCTCTAACTTTTGTCTTCTAAAATGATTCACAAACCACACTTTATACCATCCGCAAATAATTACAACTTAATCAAGTCGGCCCAAAGACCAACCAGTTCATGAAATGTGCACTAGTAACATGTCGGCTCAAATCATTAAGAACAACTCCAAAGCATGAAAAAATGTGCGGACCTTCGAAAATACCGACCAAGACCTTAAAAAACCATCTCCAATGATCTGCAAGTCACAGAGATCAACCGCAATCTGATTCCACTTCGCTCAACACACTACTAGAATAACCGGTAAGAACATATCAACCGGGCCAATACCGGAATCGATAACTCACTGAGATTAAATCCAAATGCCATGAAACTCGAACACGATAAATATCATGAACACAAGGGAGTAAACCCAAAACCACAACGCTAAACTCTCAAACATGAAGAAATGCCACGATCTCCAAGCAATTCCACTAAAAACTGCCCAATCGGTAAGAACTAGACTGGTGCTCCTACATCAAAGTGTCATTTTCTATATTAATTAGTTAAAAAAGAGAGAGAAAATGAAAAAAAAAGAAGTAAAGAGAAACAATTCATCCACTAGTGAAGACAAATTTTTGTGCCTTGGGCAAGCACCATGATGAGAACCTGGCAAATAGGCATCATGTGTAATCCATATTCCTCTTGCACTCTACTCTTGGGGGGAATTTTCATCCATGCTATCCTGCATACAACTTCCTCCATTATCCCTCATCCCCTATCCATCACCCTACCTACATCCATATTCCCTTTTCCACTTTTGCTCTTGACAAGGCTAAGGATCTCCACAAACATATTGTATCCTATCTACACCTTATGCACACCTTCATTCTATATCCCTTATCTTATCCATTGATCTTTCTAATCCTACCCATATCCTATCTCCATCCTATCCAAATCCATCCCTTGATCTTGATGAAAAACTAGGAGAATATATTTTGAAATATTCTTTTTGGAAACATACTGACATGTCCATTTCTTTGGACCACGTGTCATTTAATGTACCTTTCTATTACCTAAATAGCCATATATCTAATTTGTTAGCTTGGGTAAAACATGTTATCTCTATAGTGTCGTTAAATTGCGACCCTAGCAATTTTCAACTGCATTAGGGTCCTCACGCACGCGAGTTCGAATCCTCTAGCTTGATCGGAGACTGGAGATTGCTCAGCTTGCAAAAACAACTTCTTCCTTGGCCTCTACATCACCCCGTTCATACTCTGCCCTAGAGAAAGGGGTAGGACAGGGGCGTGGCACCCCTGTCCCTGCTCTATTTTGGGGTAGGACCCTTCCTAGGGTTGCATTGTTGGTTGTGCATTGGGCGGGAAACTCCCCCGATGTCGGCCTGTGACAAAATTCAAATCCCCTAACATGTATTTAAGGGGCATTCGTCCTCTCATTTGCATAAGTGGAAATTCAATAAGTTGGATAAGTTGAAGTTGGAGAGATTCAAGTGTTCACAAGCGATCAAGCATTCTTTTCCAGCATCGAGAATTCTCAAGTCTCCCTTCAAGGCTAGGTGTTGCATTCAACTCAAGGATTCAACAATTGAAGAGGAGATTGATTTCAACATTCAATTCTACACAAGCACTTCTATCAACATTGCTATCACAACCTCCCTTGAGGTGATTTACAATTCAGTCTTTCATTTACATCTACTTGCAAGTACTTTCTTTCATTACTTGGTTAATTCCAAAACTGGGGTTTGACCTAAAGACAAACCCCTAATCCCAACTCATTTTCCTCTCTTTTCTATGTGTAGGTTGTAGGTGCGCAGCTGTACTTTTGGATTCGGGCTTCATTTGCAGAGGTGAAAAAACCCTTTTCGTTTCACAGATTTTTCGGAGGACCATCTACGTTCTCACCACAGTCCAGACAACTTTTCCTCAAATTCGCAGGGCGACTTTGTCTCGACATTTTATTGCCAGATCCAGGTGCACAACTTCATCCCATATTCTGATCTCAAGTTATAATCAATTCTTTGTCAATTTTGCACTACATAATTCAATCAATTTCCTTTCCATTTCCAACAAGGAAGAGGGGATCAACTTAACATTCCCATCCATTTCATTCAAAATTCAATCTACCATCTTTGTTTGGAGAGATTGAATCTAGTGAATTATCCTCTCCTTTTTCTAATGCAACATGGTGAAAAATGCTCAAATGGTAATCAATAGCGAAATTCTCATCTCTCTTTGAGGGAAAGGGTAGTTTCCTTCTTGATCTATCAATCACCATTTTATCACCATTACAATCTCATTGCAAGATCATCCTTGGAAATCAAATCAGCTCCAATTCCATAATAAGTCATCTCCATCTTTCACGTATCTATTCACATAGCCCATTTATCCATTCATAATGTTTCATGCCTTGCTAGACACTAGGGTAAAGTGAATAAATCTTTCTTGAGAATGAATCTTGATATGTGTCTTATACCTCAATCAGTGACATGGACATATTTCATGAAATCAAATATTAAAAAAAATGTAAAAATTAAAAAAAAATTGAAAAATTAAATATTCATCTCACCATGGAATCAAACATCATCACATACCACCTATCACTTTTAACTATCCACCTACCATTATAAACTTACACCATTACCATCTCATCATCCACAATAAATTGTCTCTAGCTAAGACATTGACACTTCAAACAGACACAAACATGACATTACATGAAATACCAAACTTCACAAATCACATTTGATATACAACTACCAAGCTAGAATATTATCTAACCAACCAATTGCCTAATCATTTTTAACCACCCTTATCAAAATCCCATGCATTAATACATAAATCTTTCCTACAATAAGAATCTTATCCAACATCATCCTATCTGAAACACCTATCTTTTAGCGAGAAGATCTAAATAAATGTTAATTTTTTTATAAGCACGAGTATTTTCTTTTTCTTGATTTATCTTATATCATGTTCCTATTCTACTCTAGGATATCTACAAATTATTAGAGGAACAAGGGGCATGGTCATTATTTTCATATGTTGTGTGTGTGGAATGTTCTTGTGACATTACCAGGGAAAATGTGTTCCTTGTGTGTGTTAGGATAACTTCTAGCATAAACAATCATTTTATATGCAAATAAAGGTCATCTAATGTATTTTTGCATTAGGACTATCATGCTTTATGGTTACTGCTTCACATATCCTGAAAAGGTGCAATTATGTTCCAAATAAACTAGAACACACCTTCTTGTTTGCAGTGTCATTGTCCATGCAAAGGATACCAAAGTACCTTGGTGTACATATATCCATTTCCATAATAATTAATCTATGTTGATAAATTACACAAATGAAAGTTTAATTTTACAACAATTTCATATCAATCCATCCTATTACTCAATTTCTATCAACCAATTATGTCAATCTAATTCATTTCATATATTAACCATCTCTCTGCTTGATAGAGATCAAATAAATATAATCAACTTAAATTTCTTCTACCATACCAACAAATCTATCAAATCATCATGCCCACTCATAGATATTTCATTCTTCTCTTTCATCATATTCCACGTTTTCAATCTAGTACAAAATCATTCAAATCAAATCCCTAGTCTTCTTCCTAATCTTGCTACAAGCCTTGATACAAATTCACCACCATCATTGGGATGTATCTTTCCCAAGCTGTGTATTTTTTTGGATATATCATTCCCACATCAACACTCTAAATTGATCATAAATCAGACTTGGATTTTTGCTTCTTTGGGGAAACATCATGCTTGCCTTTGAATCATTTTTTGAATTCTTGCTTTACTATATTATCACTTCATCTATATTTTCCTCCCTTCCCATCATCTTTCATCCTCTTCCCATTTTTATCTTGGATTGTCTCATTCATTTTGAGAGCACACTCATGTTTTCTCAAACTTGCATGTCCTCTCGATGGGGTATTGACACTTCCATCATCTTTCCTTGTAGTCACTCCCTCAAATGATTAGGGCGTCTTCCCTAATCTAACCATCTTCTTCCAGGTGTCGTGTTTTAATTTCTTTGAAACAACTTTGAAAACTCATTGTCTCAAAAAGGGGCAAAATGTAGACATTGAAAAATGACCATCGCTACCGGCATCATTATTTATCACCAATTATTCTTCTAAATTAATTAAATACTTGTTTTTTACTAAAGGTAAAATAGGTTTTGAAGGGACTAGAAACCCTTTACAAAGAATTGTTGCTTGAAAGATAAGCATAGCCAACCGACATCCAACCATTAGCAAACCAACACAAAAGAAGACATGAAAAAAGAATAGAACACACTTTTGTAACTCCTTAATAGTCTTAGTTGCTTCAATTTCAAGTTGAACTAAGTGATTATGAAGTTTGACCACCTCATGCAACTCTTTCTTTTTGAGTTTCAAAGGGTTTCTTGGAATGCTACGAGTGTGAGCACTCTGCCCCTGCTTAGCTAAAGAAGCACCCCATTTACCTTTAACCAAAAACTCACCAACATGTCAACACCCTTAGGCATCCTCATCGTATCATCGACTGTCATACTGTTGACCTTTTCATTAAGAATACAGAGCCCTTCTGCACTATGCTCAGTTGTGGTCTCGCTCACTTTCACAACCTTCTCTAGATTTTGAAGAAATTTCTAAATTTTATCCTCTAACATATTAATGTAGCTCTCATACTCATTCTTCATTAGGCTAACATTCTTATCCACACTCTCTAGGATAACTAACATCTTTTTGTTCTCTACCTTGTTTGTGGAAAAATTGTCACTGTTATCCTTCACCTCCATCTTGTTCTAAAAGGACTGCAGATTCACATTAATCTAATTAATTTTGAGAAAAAACCACTCGGATAATTTGAATTGGCCCACAACATCCTCCTTAGCTAGATCAAGAACACTGCAAATTTCATCTTGATTGGTATTAAGAAAATTGAAATCCTTAGAAAGCTCATGTTGAGAAGGATCTTGGTCTTCTTGAGAGAAATTAATATGTTGAGCTTTTCTAGTTTCCCCCATTTTCTCTTTGCCTATAAAATTTCTTCACTCCTCCCCCTCACCAAAAGGGATATGCTTTTTCCCTTTCTCAAAAATTTCATCTTCCCCACCAATTTATCATTTCCTTCCACCTTATTAGGTTAAATATTTTTCCTTTTATCCACAATAGATTGCACATTTGTCTCCATAGCACAATCCTTAGTAAAGAAGCCCTCCATCCAAGAGATTTGGTGTTTATCTCGCTTCTTAGAGGTCTTCTTAGTTTTAGTTTTGTCCTTAGATGGGGGTTTGAGTAAATTTCCATAGAATTTTTATCTCCTTCCTCTATAATCCACTCTTCCTCCTCTGTTGTTTTACCTTCAGTACTCATATCTAATTAGTGCACTTTTACGAAGAATATTTCTTACACTTTTTTGTATTCTTTTTATGCTTAGTAGGGTTGATAAAGATTTCTCATTCTCCATAATTAACAAAATCAAACCCTCATAATTTTAGATGATTATTGTTTGTTATAAATTAAAAAGTGAAAAAATAATATAAAAGACATATCTTTTTATTTTTTTACCATACTAAAGAAAATTTCAAGACCTATTCAAAATATTTCTTACATGTTGAAATATGGTTGACAACTAAAGACAATTATTTATGAGCAAAATCAATAATTCTGAATTCCTATTTATCATTCCAAAAATTATTGGAAAGTCTTCTACCATAAATTTGAAAATATTAAGCAATACGATATAAGAAGGAACTGTTGGAAATGCCTCTCAATCAAAGGATATATTATTCATTTATTGTTATAAAGTATTTCAAATGATGCACTTTCTAGAACATTTCATATTAGATTGGCTAATTATGTGCAAATTATGCACGTATAAAAACAAAATATTAGACTAGTTAATTATGTCTAAATTGGAAACGACAATTAAGATAGTGAATGAAAAATTAAAAAACAAAAAATGAACATTTCTAATGTTATCAATACTATCTAATAAGTTGAAGTTTTAAAATAAAATCTTATTTAAACTTTTGTCTTTTAATCAATATTAATATTGAATTCTAGTTTATTTGATTAAAATTAAAAAATATTATGTTATGTTATATAATTATTTTTTGATTTTATGTTTTTTAACATTTAAAATTTATGTAAGAAAAAAGATGAATACAAATATAAATTAGAATAATTATGATAAAAATTATGTAAGTCTTTATCAATGTTTCAAATCACACTCCATGTTCTATTGTCATGCCTATAAGAACGATATAACATATAAATGTTTGTATATTTAAAACAAAAACATAATCTTAAATTTCAAGTCTTATTGATCAATTGTATTTGTAGACACCTAAAAGTTGCACAATGAATTCAGTGAATTTTATTCATTTAATTATCCCTAATTCTTTTCATTAATTAAATTAAGATCCCTATTCTTCTAATTAGCCTATTAATCATATTAAAGATTTGATTAAATCCATTTCCTCTAGCCTAACCTATTAATTAAACTAAGGTTTGATTAAGTACCCTTAGCCATTTAATTGAATAAATCTTATTTATTTAATTAAAATCCCTTTTTCCCCTTTTTGATTAAATTCACATTTAATTAAAATCTCTTTTGCATTTAAGTAAATCAAAATTTATTTAAAAATCCCCCCACTTGCAAAATCCTACAAATGCAAGTTGCATCCCCTTTTCGGCTAAATTAAATTATTTTAATTTACCAAAATTACCTATTTTCCCTCACCCACTTGCAAAATCCTACATTCCCCTAATCATTCTTCTAGAAGCTTTCTAATCCTATCCTAATCATGTCTCATCCCTAAAATTGGGGGAGTCACTTCTCCAAATTTGGGGAAAGTCTTCAATGTGTTGAAGACTCTACCTTATTCAACAAGCTAACTTGTTGAGTTCCCCAAATTTGTAAGAGCCTTACAAATTAGCCCCAAAAGTCTTCTAAGGCATTTAATGCCTCTTACAAACCCACACCCCTTAGCCATGATGGTTGTCCCTTTAACCATTTTCCCATGTTTCACAAGAGTTTACCTCTTGGGTAATAGCATGCCTCCTGTTAATGACATTATCCAGTGATGTCACTCCTTGAGGTTATCTCTAATTGATTGCTTAGCATCTAATGCTTGTTTAGCATCCCCTCAAGCCCTCTTAAGGTGACATTTGTCAACATGGGATTGGATTGAGTCTCTCCCATGGATTGATAACTTTCAATCCTAGCCCTTGTTGAAATTACTCAATTTCAACCATCCATTTCTCTATTTTCCCTATAAATAGAGCCCATTCCTTCTTCAATTCATCAAGTCTTTTGTGCATCAAAATTATTGTCACATTAAGGTTAAGGAGCTCTCTTTGTCATCACCCAACATCAACATCATCCTCAAGCATCCATAGCACATTGTTTAGCTTCATTTAGTTGCATTTTAATCTTCCATCCTAGCTTAATTTCTATTCTTTTATAAGTTTTGCATTCTCGTCTCAATTTAATTAACTCACATAGCATAAGTTTAGCTTTCAATTTGGAATATACTTTGCCTCCTAATCACCTAGCTTGCATCCTTCATCTTCATCTTCATCTCTTAGCACTCACTAGAATCCTAGTTGCATCAATTTCGATTCTAGTGACATTTTTCATATAACTCATTCTCTAGGTTGTCATCTTGAGGATCAAGTGCTCTTCCAAGTGAGAACCACCTTGAATCTTAGAGATTTTTAGAGATAGAGGACAATGAGGCGATTTTAAAGTTTTTAATCTATTCATGTGTTTTGATTTCTAACATCTAATGCAATGCTTCATTGGTGTGTTTGAAGTGTTTTCCCTCTTGCAGGTGGAAGACCACATTTCCAGCATACAGTATTGAATAATTACATGTTCCATAAAAAATTATTTATATAAATTGAATATTGGTCAAATACTTTCTAAAAAGAATTTTATAACTATTACAAAGGATAATTTACATGTAATGCAAGCATTGTGGGATGAATGAGTCCCTAGGTACAAGAACTTGCTTATTTATTATTAATAACCATGTTTGATTTGTTTTTATTTTAAGTTCTTTCATCTACAAGTGAATAAGCTCAGAGATGTGTAACCTATCATTTTGAGATTATATCTATTAGCATAATTTTTATTAAAAGATTAATTATACTTCTAAAAATTAGACCAGTCATAAATCTTGGACAATGCTTTAATATTAATAGAAGAAATTTTGAATCACCATGAAAGACATACAATTCAACAATAAAATAAAAATTCATTCTTCATCTACAAACAAAAAAATAATTAATAATTATTACAACTCTCTTTATGAAAATATTTAAAACTGGTATTTATAATCATTGTTATTCCTTTTTGGAAAACATCTAAAACTGTTTGATGTTTAAAAGTAACCTAGAAAAGATTAAACAGGTATAAAAGCAAGTTGGTACTTTTCTAAATTTTTATTCAGGACAGATATGATTGACTGAAACTTTAAAGAGCAACAACTAATGATGCTCATGAAAGAATACTAGATTAAAACTGGCTGCGCCTTATATGAAGGTATCTAGCTACTGATAATATTATGCAGTTGGCCTCATTTAACAGTACAATGCAGGGTTGGCAAGGAGGTATGCTTCAATCTTGTTGAAGAGAGCAGTGCTCATGTTTTTAATCTGCTGCACTTTGCCTTGGTCCTGCTGAACACCAGGGAGGCTCTCATAGTGGAAAACACAGCTGCAAATGCATCCTCCATCTCCTCCATCCCCTCCATCTCCCTCTGGCCTGAATTTGAACTCATACTTGGCAGAAGCCAATTTCTTTCCCAGCACTCCTCCCTCCACATGGCTGTAGCAATATACAAACTTCTCCTCATCCATTTCCTCCACCCGTTCCACCACATACCTGAAATTCTTGTTTCCTGCATCACCACACCAGCAAACTTATCCACCACATACTTTCCAAAAGAAAATTGATAAAAATAGTTTTATATCAAATTCATAAAAGATCATTTTGTCATCTGATATCAAGTCTTAGATTGGAATCTCTAATATCGAATCTGAGTCATAGATTGAAATTTCTTGATCAGAATGAAAATTGTTTATCAAATAAAAAAATATAAAAACTATTGTCACAACTCAAACTAAAGATTATGATAAGTTTACAAAAATTATTATCACAACTCAAACTCAGATTAAAGAAAATAACTGAAATTCTCTTTCCCTGTATCATCACAGCAGCAGACTTAATCATCACATATTTTAAAAAGTTTTTTATAACACTCCTAAGACCATTTTGTTATCTGATATGAAGTCTTAGATTGGAATTTCTAATATCAAGGTTCAGTCTTAGATTGAGATATCTTCAATTGAGAATCAAGAACTAGTTTCGATTAAAACTCTTTGATCTAGAGCCAAGAACTACTTTCAAAATAAAATAATGATTATTAATTTATTTTCACAGTTCAAATTAAAGATGTGATATCAAACTAAGAATGTGAGATGATACATATCAGCAGTAAAGATTTATTTCATGAGTCATCTAAATAAATCAAAACTTAGAATGTATTGTTTAAGCCAAAATCAATAGAATACATACCCATGGTGAAATTGATTTGCCTAATGGTACCCACGCCTCCATCACCCTGCAAGAGAGTGATCCTTGAGAATATCTGTGGTGCCAACTTTGGGAGGAGATTATGGGCATCCTTCACAAAGGCATTCCACAGTCTCTTGGCCTCCACAGTAGACATTGATATGATTTGCTCAGTCAAGTCAACAGAAGTGCTAATGATGATCCACAACCCCCACTTCATTATAATATCCTCTCTATCTCTCTCAAAAACACGGCCTGCACTTTCCTATTGAATTCTTGCTACTTCCGTGACTTGATTAAGTATTGAAAAGAATGGTTGAATGGCTCTGAAAAAGCCACCTCCATTATTTTGGTTTCTAAATTGTAGGTATTGGAATCATTGTATCGCTGGAAACCTAACCTTCCTTATCTGTATTCAAAAATGATATTTTCGTATCGAATTTAATTGAGCCATTTGATTTACATATGTTTTAAAAAAACCATATGTCCCATTTGGGATCATTTTAATGATGGGATGTGATTTGATTTGGATAATGAATTGAAAGAAAAGTATGTTTGTCGTGTGAACCCAGCTAAACGTTCATTTCTCGTGAAGAATGATAAATATTATAGATTTATTCTACGCATAAACATTAAGATATCTAAAGCAAATCATTATTTAATACTTGAATTCCTTCCTAAAAATATCTAATTATACTTGAAGATGATGCCCCTCTAGATCAAATAAATTTTCTGATCAAAGAATGCTTGATTGTCTCATGCTTACATAAGCATGTCGATGTTAATTAGGTAATGTTTTTTTTGGTTTGTGTTGTTTTTATAGTTTTGTTTGGGGACCTTTCTAAATTCTATTCTTTTATTTTTATCAAGAATATATATTTATATTTGATCTCATAATCTTGAATATATGATAAATAAATTTTAATATTATAATAATCTATATACATTTATTATAGGTATGAGAATATGAAAGTGCATTTCTATTCTTTAAGTAGAAATATCTAGAAGTCATGACAAGTATATTTTATTAAAAAATCTTTGTTTTTTTTGTATTAAATATAGTTCAAACAAGAATATAGAGTAACAAGTTCATCAAATCAAGAAACCATACAAAAAATGTCATTGTACTTAATCTAATATGCTTACTACTTTGTAGTTGTTGTGCATGTACAAAATGCAGCCTATACAAAAAAATACAGTATTACACATTCTTTAACATTAAGCATAAAAGTTAGAAGTTTTGTAGTTATACAACAAGAGTCATCATTTGAATCATATAAGAAATTGTCTTTGTGCATACTGTCTTCTTAGAAACTTTTGCTCTCACTGTATGATTCTCAACCCAACCACGCAATGGGGGTGACACCACTAAAGCCTCTTCATTTGATCTTATTGTTTCAATGCCAGATTCATTTCCCTCATTGACATGAAATCTCACTCCATGCATTCCCTTGTTAGCATCTTCGTTTGTCAGTATTTTCTCATTGTAGTTTTTTCTGAAACTCCATTAGCTCTTTGTGGAAGGCGGGGTTCTCAACCTAGTTGTATGTCCACATGTACCCATACTTGAATTCTTCTTTATTCACTCTTACGATGCCATCACCAAACATCTTTTGAAACTTGGTATTTGAGATTTTAATGAAAACCGGTACTAGCATAGCAACAATGAAAGTTGTGAGCCTTTTAATTGACTTAGTAGGTGACCTCTTTACCCCATTCAATTTCTCATCATTTCTTGCCTTCCATATAAACCATAGCATCTCAATTGAAAGGGAAAGCCAAAACAAAATATGTTTTTCATCTAACTTATACATGGATCTTGTAACTATTTTTCGCCAATTAACGTAGTTATTTACATCCCGATCAATCAATCATGCATAAAATTTATATGCATACATACACACACACATAATTGATTTATATTATTAAAGTATATATTTAAATCATATATTTTAAATTTAATTTTTATTATTAATTTAAAAAAAATATAATAACTAAGAAATAAAACACTTTCTACTGAAGATATTTAGAAATGGTTAGAAAAATAACTAATGATAATAATCAAATTTTAAATATAACACTTGATTTTATAATAACAAATAGAGAATAAGTACTTAGTTTCTTGCATGACTAGTAAACTATATTTAGTAATTGAAAATGGTGTATTATGATTAGGTTTCAAATGATATTATTTTAACATGTTATATCTTTGATGGCATCTTTATGTTATACTTCAATTTTACATTCATAGAATTGATCTCACACATGTAGTTTTGACCTTAGATCTAGAGAAATAATCTCTTTACAAAAATGAGCTATGTATTATTGACCTTTATTCTTGTAGACTCCTATGGCCTTTAAAATTCTTGGTTTTTTTCTCCATTGTTATTGCTTATGAAACTTATACAATCATGCAAACTCATATTTATGCTTGTATAAATGTTCCTTTAATGTTTTCATATATGTATCTAAAGTGAAATGAATTGATTTAGATCAAGGTTGACATGGATATCTAGGAATGGTAACCACTTACTTTTTCTAATGCAAAATTTAAGCTACTATTAAGTTAACATCAAATTGAATGTTTTTAAAGTAATTTTTGGTTTTTGGTGATATGATGGCATCCACGTTGGTGCATGCAGGAAGCCGAGCTAGGGTATCGCAGCCCTAGCTCGTAGGCGGCGTTGGTGTAGCTTCGTGCAGGGGGGAAGTGTTGCATGAGGGGGGTAGACGGTGGTGGAAGGGGCTAGAGGGCTCGGGGGTGGTTGCCGGGGGGTGTGAAGGCTGCGCGGGGGCGGGGTCTTTGCTGCTGCGGCCGAGGATATCCCAGGAGCTTGGGACTGTAGGCGGGCCGATCTTCGGTGGTACGGGTGATGGGAGGGGCCTTGGGTGCCAAGCCCCCATGGGGAGACCTTTGGGGTGTGGGCCCTCGGCCAGTGTCCTTGTTTTTTCTTTTTTTAATTCTTTGTGAGCCCCGATGGTGACTTTGGGTGGGGAAGCCTCACAGGCGGTCCCAGCTATGGATTTTCATGCTTTGACGGGCTCAAAACCCCCATTTCAGAATGTGAAGACATTTAACAATAACCTATTCTCTTTCGACTCGGGATCTGGGAGTGCTGGTAGCTCTCGCATGGTGAAAATTAATGGGTGTTTGGAGAGATACAGTGAGAGGCCGAAGCTGATCATCCCTCCTGAGATAATAGCTGAAGACATTGAATACTTTTCAAATCACTTGTTGTACTGCAAGTTTTTGGGAATGAGGGTTTCACTGCAGTTTTTGGAAAATTGGGTGCAGCAGACATGGACACCGGAAGGGGAAATGGAGATTATGCTTTTGGTAAATAACTATTTCATGGTCATGTTCAACTGCATGGAGGAGCGCAATAGGGTCTTTGAAGGAGGTCTTTATTTTTACAACCAGGTGGGATTATTCATCAATCCATGGCATGCGGGGTTTAATCCTTCAGAGGAGCTCCCAAATAGGGTTCCAGTGTGGGTTCGGTTACCACGTCTTCCAGTGGAATGCTGTCAGGAGGATGTGCTATGGATGCTCGCTACTCTACTTGGGAGGCCAGTGGGATCCTCGTCGCAAACTCTAGGGAGAAAGGTAATGACCTTTGCACGTATCTGTGTTGAAATAGATCTTAGTAAACCCTTTCCAGATGCTATAGATATGTGTGCAGGCTCTTATTCATGGGTTCAACAACTAGATTATGAGACTCTACCATTTTGTTGCCGTCTGTGTCATGAGTATGGTCATTTACAGCGGAAGTGTCCTAGATACAAACCGGTAGTGCGACAACCTCAGCAGCCAAAATGGAGCCTTGATAGGGCTGAGAAAGGGAAAGCTCCCATGTCGGGTGTGGTAGAGGGTGCTGATGGTTTTGTCTCAGTAAAGACAAAGAACAAGAACAGAGGACAGAAGAGACCCTTACAGGAGAGATGTGAGGAGGATACCTTCAATAGATTTGAGGCCTTGGATGACCTGAGCCATCAGGAAGTAAATCCGAGGTTAACCCCTCTAGATCAGGGTGCATCAGGAGGGGTGTTGGAAAGTGTAACAGAGGAATCTTCCCAGGCCTTGCTAGTGGTTGGAAGCCAGCAGATGGAGATGGACCAGACAGTAGGGGTTCAGTTGGGCTTGGCTCCTAAGATGGAGGTGAACCTGGTTGAGGGGGAGGGTTCCCCCATAGCTTCAAAATTGGAACCGGATGGGGCTAAAAGTAATAAGTCAGCCGTTCACCTGGGTCTACATCAGAGAGATATTAAGAAAAGTGCTTCAGAGAAGAGCTCAAAGGTTGGCAGGAAGAAGGATCTGGATAAGATCAAATTGATGGGGGAGAATTTGGTCGAGTCAGGATCAGTGAAGACTTTGGATTCACACTTCTCCAACCCTCCTAAATGATTGTTCTTTCATGGAATGTAAGGGGCTTGAACAACGGCCCTAGACAAAAAGTTGTTCGGGATTTGATTAGGAATCATTCACCTGATGTCCTTTTCTTGCAAGAAACTAAACTTTCAGTGGAGAGTATGATGGGTCTCGTGCCAAAGCTGTGGGGGTGAGGCGAGCGTCAGTGTGTTGGGGCAGCTAGTTCCTTAGGAGGGGTGGCCTACCTTTGGAACCCTTTAAGGTTCCACCCTGTCTGGTGGGTTGCTTCCAGATCCTCATTATTTGGGGTGCTATCTAGTCTTGAGACTGGGGAATTCATCTTGTTTTTGAATATCTATGCTCCCATTGATTTTCAGGGTAAGCAAGGCTTATGGTCTCATATTTCAGGTATGAGCAGGTTGGCCCCCTTTCACCCTTGGATTATGGCAGGAGACTTCAATGCCATCCTGGAGTTGAGTGAAAAGAAGGGGGTGTAATGCGGTTGGAACCTTCTTCTTTCCTTTTCCAGGATAGTATCTCCTTGCTGTAGCTAGTTGACATCAAGCCTAGCAATGGTTTGTTCACTTGGAACAACAGGAGGATGGGAGAGAATTGGATTGCTGAGTGACTGGATCATTTTCTAGTTTCCTATTTTTGGATCGGTGGGGGGTAGTCCAAAAGCTCTGAGATTCTTGACTGGAGAGGGTCGGATCACTGGCCCATCAAGCTGGTTTCGTCTTCGGCTTGGGTTGCCTGTTCACCTTCATTCAAATTCCAACTTATGTGGCTTCGGGACCCTTCTTTGCAGGTCCTTGTTGTGGACTGGTGGAGGAAAGGGAGGCCGGCCTTTGGCACTGCCATGTACTCTTTTACCAAGCAGCTGCAATTTGTAAAGCTTCAGCTTAAACTGTGGAATCGACAAGGCTTTAGGAACATTTTTCATGAGAAGAAAGATGCTCAAATTGCATTGAATGAGATCACCAGGGAAATTAGGGAGCATGGGTTGTCTGAGGATCTGTTTAGAGAGGAAGAAAGGGATGTCAAGATGGTAGAGGAATGGGAGCTTCGGGAAGAAATATATTGGAAGCAAAGAGCTTGTATTGACTGGCTGAAGGAGGGGGACAAGAACACTACTTTCTTCTTCAACTCAATGAAAGAAAGAAGACATGGAAATTCCATTCCTGTTCTGGTTAATGACAGAGGGGAGCAGTGCTTATCCATGCAGGAGATGTCTAGGGAGTCTCTCCAATTTTTCTAGTCCCTCTTTAGGGAGGATTCTCAGGGGGAAACAGTGGAGGAGAATCTGGTTCTGGATTGCATCCCTTCTCTTGTCTCAAGGGAGATGAATGTGCAGCTTTTGTATCCTATTTTGCTGGAGGAACTTGAGAGGATAGTCTTCCACATGAGGAAAGGAAAGGCTCCTGGACCGGATGGGTTCCCCGTTGAATTATTTCAAGAGTTCTGGGATATAATTAAGCTAGATTTATTGGAAGTAGTCCAGGAGTCCCAGAGGAATAAACAGATGCTTAGGGCATTGAATGCGACCTTCATTGCTCTAATCCCCAAGTGTGTAGGGGCTAATCGGTTAGGCCAGTTCTGCCCGATTTCCCTCTGCAATGTGATTTATAAGATCATCTCAAAGCTGATACCAGATAGATTGAAGAAGTGTTTGGGGAGTGTTATTTCTGAGAAGCAGAGTGGGTTTGTGGAAGGGCGCCAAATTCTGGATGGGGTGGTCATTGCTACAGAGACCATTCATTCTATGGCAACCTCCAAGGAAAAAGCTATGTTTATCAAGTTGGACATGGCAAAGGCGTACGATAGAGTCCGGTGGTCCTTCCTTCAGAAGATCCTCAGGGCTTTTGGTTTTGCAGACGAGTGGATCTAGTGGGTCATGAGTTGTGTTACATCCACCTCTTTCTCTGTGCTTATCAATGGAGACCATACCGAGCTGTTTGGTGCCTCTAGGGGTCTCCGCCAGGGAGATCCCCTCTCCCCTTATTTATTCATTCTACTTCCTGAGGGTCTGGGGAGGCTGATTAAGCACAATGTGGGTCGGGGTTCTATTCAGGGTTGGAGATGGGGTAATGAATTGCAGCCGCAGTCTCACTTGCAGTTTGTGGATGATACAACCCTTATGGGGCCAGCACGGATCAACGAAGCTACAAATCTGCGAAAGGTTCTGGATGTTTATCTTGTAGCTTCAGGCCAGATGATCAACGAGGATAAATCTTCTATCCTCTTTTTCAACACTCCTGAGTCTATCCAGAGGAGGATTGCTCTTATCTTGAGATTCCAAGTTGGCTACCTGCCCTTGACGTATTTGGGTATCCCTATTTCTTTTGGCAATCCCCCTAGGGAGTCATGGCAGGGGATCTTGGATAAATTCCACTCCAAGGTTGAACACTAGACTCATAGATGGTTATCCTTTGTGGGGAGGGTTCTATTGATTTAGTCAGTGGTCTAGGCTCTTCTGATCTATCGATGTATGCTTCAGGTGGCTCCTAAGTGGTTCTTGAAGGGGTTGGACTCTCTGGCTAGGAAATTTTTATGGGTAGGTAATCTCACCTCTTCCAAATGGAGCCTGGTCAACTGGGACCTGGTATGTACCCCGAAGTAGTCCGGGGGGCTTGGGTTAAGGCATTCTATTCTTTTTGGGGAGGCTCTTGCAGCTAAATTGTACTGGAGGGTGTGTGTTGAGCAGGACCGAGGTTGGGCCAGGATTTTGGCCAACAAACATATGCAGAGGATCCCGATGGAGGAAATCCCTAGATATTTGCAAGAAGGGAAGGGCTCATCGATCTGGTACACTCTCAAGAGGGGAGCTTCTCTCATTAAGGCAGGGCTTTTTTGGATCTGCAGAAGGGGGGAAGAGGTTCTTTTCTGGAATTATTCTTGGGATGGATACCCTCCCATCCTTGATCAGTTCCCTAACCTTGGAAACCTAGGGCAGAGGTTCTTGGAAGTTGGATGGTCAAGGGTGAGTGACTTTAAGGCTGTCTATAGGTGCGGTCGGCTGGATCTGGAGCGGTGGAAGACTCCTAATGAATGGCCGGTTGTTGGGATGGAGGAAGAGTGTGCAGAGTTATAGGGCATTTTGGCGAATAGACATTGTAGCTCCCTTAAGGATAGGGATGGGGTGGCGTGGTCTCCAAATCCTAAGGGTATTTTTTTTGTGGCTAGTGGTTACCGGGAACTGTTGAGACAAAGACTTGAGGGAGGAGAAGTGAACTGGTGGAAACAGGTGTGGAATAATGCTTCTTGGCCGAAGTGTAATTGCTTTATCTGGACTGTGGCTTGGAATAGGTGTCTAACTTGGGACAATATCCGCAAGCGGAGATTCTTGGGGCCTTCTATTTGTGTTTTGTGTGGTAACTAAGAAGAAGACACCTCACATCTGTTCTTCAGATGCCCCTTCTCTATGCTTATCTGGCACTATTGGTGGGGGGTGTGGAAGCATCCTTGTGTCCATGTAGATTCTTTGGTTGAGTTTTGGAGCAGTTTGGGCAGACCTCCTATTTCATCCTCCTTCCTCCAGACGGTCTGGTATATTGGGCCTATCTTCATTCTATGGCAGATCTGGCTCGAAAGGAACAGAAGGATTTTCAGGGAGGCCAAACTGTTTGTTCAACAAGTTTGGAATAGGATCACTGTTATGATTTGGGAGACAGTGGAAGCAAAATGTGAGGTAAACTTCCTATTGGGTAGAGATGAGGTGGATGTTGTGAGTAGGCTTGGCTTGTAGGAGCTGTCTCTTGCCTCTGCTTGTGTCAGGAAAGGTAGACGGGCTATGAAGAAGGTGCACAGGATTGGAAGGTGGGAACCCCCTCAGGATGGGTATATCAAGATCAACACTGATGGCTCTTCTAGAGGTAACCCAGGCCCTGCTGGGGTAGGGGGTGTTGGCAGGAATAGCAGGGGGAGGTTGTTTTCTTCTTTTCGGTGCATAAAGGGTGTCAGTCTAATAATTTTATGGAGGGTTTTGCAATTCTTTATGCACTTGAGCGGGCTTTGGAGTGGGGTTTTAGGAAGGTGATTTGTGAATCGGATTCACAAATTATTGTTACTTTGTTGTCTAATCAGAAGGTGAGTGGGATTCAGTGGCAGTTGGCAGGGATTGTTCAACAGATTCTCCAAATTAGCTCCTTGATGGAGCAGGTGTCCTTCATCCATATTCCTCGTGAATGGAATGGAGTGGCTGACTGTTTGGCCAAGTGGGCCTCGAATCATGATAGTGAGTGGAAAGTGGAAGGCTGGGAGCATCTCTTTGGGGATTACTATCAGGAATTGCAGAAGATTATCACTGAGGACACGTATGGCTTTGAAGCTGGTTGATCTGTGGCTGGGTTGGTAGTTTTTCTCTGGGGCCTTGGGCCTCTGATTCTTTTTTGTAATGCTTGTTTCTGATTCTGAATAAAGTTTTTACCCTTTTCCCAAAAAAAAAAGAAAAAGTTAACATCAAATTAAATAATTTAAAAAAGAGTTAAAGGGTGCATGACATAAAGTTATATATTACAAAAAAAAATAAAAATTGATAAAATAGATAGAAAATAAAGAACCTGGCACCAAAATATGGAGCTCACTTTCTACAATAGTATCATGATGATGAAGGGTGCTCCCCTTACAAACCCAAATGCACAACAAGAACATAGAAATAAATAGAAAATGGAAGAAAGGAAACACTTGATTTCTATTATCTCAGTGGAATGGAATTGCAACGTTAAGAAAATAACATGCTATAGCCACATGGTCTTTTTCGTTACAATATTTTGCAAGTCAAAGCTACAATCTACCCTACTGAAACTGTCTCTTGTCCCTATGTTCTTCTTCTTTATCTGTAATGTATGTAAAGCGGAAAAATCGAACCCTAGTTGTTCTCCCCTCCCCAACTCCAAGGAGAGAGAAGGGGGAGTCACTAGGGTTGATGGTTTTCACTTAGGAGAGACTTTACATTCAAAAGAGGGGTTGAAACCCACAAGATCCAATCCCACGCAATGCAAGATTGGATTCTATATGAGTTTCAAGGGTTAAGACATCAAGGATACCCTCTCTTGTAAAGAATGTAGATAGAAAGATTGAACTAGGAATGCATGTAAAGTAGGAAAGATTAACTTATAAACAGAGATAGGGATATGGGATGAAGCTGCAAACCTGGAATTAGTAGTAAAATGTCGAGACGGTGCTGTTCTGCAAATTTGAGCGAAAGTTGATGGGACGATGGCACCCGATGTGCACACGGTCCTCCGAAAAATCCGCGAAACGAAGGTGGATCTGTTCGTCTCTGCACAAGGATTCCAGATCTTCAATTACAGCCGCGTACCTGCAACCTACACATAGAAAAGAGAGGACGATTGGGGGGTTAGGGATGAGGGGTTTGCCTTTAGGTCAAACCCCGGTTTTGGAATTAACCAAGAAATGAGAATGCTGTAAATGTAAATGTTTGTAATGTAAACAAGTACTGATACCTTGTTGTAAGAATGTTTGTATTCTTACATGCGAAGGTGTAATGTATGTAGTATGTTGTATGTTGTATGTGATCTCCTCTTCAATGGTTGAATCCTTGTCTTGAATGCAACACTTAGCCTTGAATGGAGACTTAGAATGCTCAATTGCTTGAAGGAATGCTTGAATGCTTGAATGTTTGAATATCGCTCTCGCGCCTTGCTCACCTCCATCCTCCTCTTTCTCTCCCTTTCTAGGAGAGGAAAAGTAGTTTATATACTTGTCAATTAGGGCTGATAGACTGCTTTTCCCAACCTTAGGCCGACCAGGAAACATTATTTTCCAATTTGCAAACTTAAAGACCCGAAGCCCCATAAGAGACCGGGCCCAAAATAGGGCCAGGGACCAGGGCGTTGGGCGCCATGGTCCCACCTCCCTGGACAACAGGGTGCAAGGAGGATCAGGCCAGGGTGCTGAGAAATGCAGTTTTTGATGTCATGAACAAGTTTCGGGGTCTCCATTCAGGTTCCGTGTTGCATCGCCATCGTGAAGACCCAAATGCAGTCGAAATTACAAGTGTCACAATATTAGGACACTACATTTAGCCCCCACTTTAGCGGGAGTATAAGCGTACGCTCATACTTCCGGTAAAGTACAAGGAAACAACATTGAAAAACTTTCACCACGTCAAGGAGGCAAGATACACCAAGCCCCCAGTGGACTAAGGATCTTACGACTTCGATTGACAAAGTAAAAGGGAAGATCACGAGGGAGAACCATGACTATCAGTAGTAAGGTTCCCTCACTATGAGTCATGCAAGAAAGATATCAAAAATTTTCAAGGCAAAGTTAAATTTGTCAAGAAATTTTCAAGTATCTTGAAAAGATATGGATGGGATGTATGCCCCCCTACGTTAAAGCGATCGCACACGCCTCACCGGGGGTGATTTCTTTAAGGTAGTGATACATATAAGAAATGAGAAAGGAGCATGCTATCACAAGGATTTAGCCCCCAAGTGTAAGATAAGCCCAAGGATAATAGACACAAAACACAAAGCACAAGGTGACTTCGCTTTCCTCGGGGTCAGTATGCTATATGATAATTCATGTATATCATATGTATGTATGCATAATTGTTCTTCATTCCCCAATCAAGGAAGGTCACCTAGAAGAAGGGAACACATGTGTCTTTTGAGTCAACATGAGAGAGACCAAGAGATCTCAATGTTTTGCATCGTCCTCAAGTAGACAACACTAAGGACAACAAATAGAAGAATGAGAATAACACATAGAAGAAGTGACAAAAGAGATCAAGAGAGGAGGAGAGAGTCTGCTATGCTAATGTTACTAGTCTAGCACGTCATCTACCCCCCGATCTTGCTGATCAGTATTTCGGGAAGGTAGGAAACATGCTAGAGGAGGAACATCCAACACAGCAGATGGAGCTATCACAAGATCCAAACAAGGGCTATGTTCATGTTCCAAGCCACGTTGTTCTTGTCTAGGAGCTAGGGTAAGTGCTTTAGAAAATTCGTTAGATAAATTGTTATCAACATCAACATATTCATATTCACTATCAGAATGACGAGGAGTAACATTTTCATCATGCATAACATTTTCATCTATATCATCATCAAGATTTATAAAAATAGGATCTTTAACTCGCACAGGATCAAGACCATCATGCATCTTATGTTTAGGAGATTTTGGCTCAATTTCTGGTTGAGGAGAAAATGGAATAATGCTAGCTGAAGGTGTTTTTGGGGATTGCAAAGTTTGAGAAGCAGCTGCCTGAGCTCTAAGACGACGCTTTCGTCGGCGTTCACGTGCAGAACGATTTCGTCTAGTCTTAGTAGGAAGTTGAGGAGAGTGAGGAGGAGGAATGTTCTCATCCTTATCACTTGGGTGTTTAGGTTGTGGTCTCTTAGGTTGAATAATAGGAGAAGAGGAAGGTCTCTTCTCTCCATAAGAGGAAGGAGGAGGAATTGCTCCATATAAGGGAGGAATATTTGGTTTAGGAAGGAGACCAAGGCCATCATGACGAGGAGGTATAGGTCTACTTTTAGGAAGTTTATTAGATATAGACATAGTCACATCCATAGGGATGGGTTGGGAATCTTCTTGAGGAAAGACATTAGTTTTATCTTTCAAAGGAAGAACTTCCAGAATGATAGGAATATCAAGTTTGGGTGTTCTAGGTTCACTTAGAGATAGGATCATATCTTTTTTCCACTTTTGATAAGATTTGAAAAGATGATCACTTCGCGGAGGAAGAGATTGGAATTGTTTAGGCCAAAAGTAATCAATAGGAATGCTAGAAGTTCTTTCAGCTGGTTTAAAGAGACTATGATTGACAGTAACAACTTCACCATTATGGGGAAATTTCAAGCACTTGTGAATAGGAGAAGCAATAGCTTTCATGGAAGATAGCCAAGGATAGCCTAGCTTCACACGAAATTGTTCGGATGATGGAATAATAGCAAAGCTCACATCAAGGGATTTGTTATGGACCTCAATAGGTAATGTAATAGAACCAATTGCAGGAGAATAAAATGCATCAAATAATTTCACAACCACATTTGTTTCGTCATAGATCACTTGATTCAATTGCAAAGTAAAAAGAAATTCTTCAGTAATGACATTAACCATACAAGAAGGATCAATAAGCACTCCACGGCAAGGTGTATTCTTGAATTTTGCAACTATATATAAAGGACCATCAGGTGCCCTGATAGTTTCACTGGAATCAAATGTGATGGAAGGTTCTTTAGGGATTTTCTGCTGCTCCACAAAGTTAATCACATTCGGAGTCATAGACACAAGATCATCAGGTGAGACAGATGAATCATTAGTATCAATCGCATTAGAAGTATGAGAAGGTAATGGATCAGTAAAAATCTAAAGATTTTGGTTAGGAGGAGCTACAGATTTGTTGCCTTTATCATTCACACCAGAAACAGAGATAGTATTATTATCAATCAAATCTTGAATTTTACCCTTTAAAGCAAAACATTTTTCAGTATCATGCCCAGGATGACGATGAAATTGACAAAAAGATTTGTTATCAAAATAGGGTGAATTAATTTTTGCAGGATCTATTTGCCTTATAGGAGGGAGAGTAAGCACATTTTGTTCCAATAACTTATTCATAATACTATGCAATGATTCATTCAAAGGAGTGAACTTTCTTTCTTTCTTGAAAAACTTAGAAATAGGAGGCACACCTGATGCTGCATTCACATTGTTGTTGATGATGTTTTCATTGAATTTAATGGACTCTCTGTTCGGTTTAAACTTCCCAAATGGTTGTTGACTACTATCACCCTTATCACTCAGAGCCATAGGATTTGCTTGTTCCATTTGACTCACAATCAGTTGATAATTGTGAAGAGTTGCGCACAACTGTTGGAAAGAAGTAAACTCAGAAAACAAGAGTTTTTCTCTAATATCTTTTTGTAAATTAGAAATAAAGATTCTTTGAATATCATTGTCAGGCACTGGAAAGGAAATTTGAGCATACAAATGCTTATATCTACCAATGAAATCAGTCACTTTTTCTTTAACACCTTGTTTACAATGCATTAAATCAATCAAAGTAACTTTAGGGCTTATATTGTTTTGAAATTGTTGAATAAAAGCATTTGCAAGTTGTTCGAAAGAAGAAATAGAATAAGAAGGCAATGAGCAATACCATTGTAGGGCTTTATCTCTTAATGTTCTAGTAAACAGTTTTGCAAGCAACCTTTGGTCATAAGCAAAATTGGTACATATTGTTTGAAAGGTCTTAACATGTGTTAGAGGATCACCCTTACCATTATAAAGCTCCAAATGCGGAATTTCAATATGTTTAGGGGGGATAGCTCGAACAATGTCAAGAGAAAGTGGGCTCGCAACATCAAATGTGGGCACACTAAACTTAGATTGATTCATAGAGGCAATTTGTTGCTGTAAAGAAGAGACAGTTTGTGCAAGATTGTTAATGGTCGCTTCAGTCGAAGAGTTCATATTAGACGTGTTAGATTGTGATGGAGGTGTTATGTTATTGAAAGAAGGTAGAGAGTAAGGTGGTGGGACACTATGATAGTTAGTCATAGGAGATGATTGGAAAGGAGGAACACTACAAGGAGGAATGGAAGGGTTAAATGAATTGCCCCCTTGCGTCATGTTCATTTGTGGAGATTTAATAGGGACACTCATTGAAGGAATGAATGAAGAAGTTGGATTGAATGAAGGAAGAGGGTTGATTGAAGAAGAGGGATTGCCCCCATGACTGGCGATCATAGGAGGAATATCTTGTATTGAAGTAGTCATTATGTTTGATGTAAAAGTAGGTATACTAGCAATAGGAGTCGTCAAAGGAATAGAATGATTAACTTGAGTAGGAGGTTGTGTATAACCCAAAGTTTCGGCACAACTCTTCATAGGCATCACATTCGAATCCACAATGTGTGCAATACCACGCAAAATATCAATTCCATTCTTATCACTTTGAACCATATGTTTTAGACCCTCAATTAATGAAAGAGCTTCACTATCAGGGTATTCTTGAGACATCCATTGTCGAAAATCATCAAATTGGTTATCCAATTTCGAAAGTTGTTCTACAGAAACCTCATGGAGAGCTTCTTCATCATTAAGCGGATTAGAGGAATTACCCATGTCCTCGTTAAAAAGGCCATTCAAATTAGGTTCCATCTCCTCGGTAATTACACCTTGGAAAGACTTAATTCTAAGGCTTCGTCTAACGGGAATAGTGTAAGTAGGGCTTATTGTTGTAAAACTCATGCACTAAAGAGAGAGAGAAGATTTTGAATTTTAGAGGTAGAAAATTTCAATAAAATCAGCCAATCTCCTAGATTTAAGTTGTTAAATGCAATCAGGACAATCTCCCGAAATTTCGGAAAAAATGTCCGGGACCGTGGCGAACGGAGTGCACACGGTCCTTGCAACTTTTTTCGAAATTCTCAGGGATGAAAGTTATGATGATTTTAAAGCTAATCTGAAAAAATTGAGTAATTTTACGATCTGTAGATAGGCCAAATTAAAGTTGCAATCTCAAAATTGAACCCTACCAAGATTGTTGAAAAATGCAAAATTTGAATTTTGAAAAAGAGAGGGAAACTGAAATTTTGAATTTTATGATTTTAGAGGGAATACTGAAAGCAATGCAGGCTTTGAAATTTAAAAGTTGACTCGATTTCATGCAAAATTCGAATTTGAAAGTGGAAATCAAGGTTGTTGCAATTAAACACTTAATTTCAAAAGTCACAAACTGCAAAAATTTGAATAAAGCACTGAAATTTCGAATGAATGCCAACACACTTTTCAGTTTTAGGACTGTAAGAAACACAATTTTGACACAAATTTCAATTTCAACAATTTTTGAATGATTATAAGCCTTTATCCGAGCAATCTCTAGACCAACTTTGACTTTAATTTTGAAGGTGTTAAAATTGATAAAATCAGCCAAAATTCTGGATTTTAGCAGAAAAATACAGTAAGATCTAGGTCCCGAAATTTCGGAAAAAATGTCGGGGACGATGGCGCTCGGGGTGCACACGGTCCTCGCAACTTTTTTCCAAATTTTCAGGGATGAGAGATATTGTGATTTTATTGCGGAATCCAAAGTTACAGCCGATTTGGAGGTGTTTTGATTAGTGAAATTATCAGTCAAAGGTTGAATCAAGAAGGTCTTAAAAATTAGGGTTTTGACATTTAACCACTTAATTTTCAGAATTAAAGCACAAATATGAATTGACAATTTGCAATAGAAGGGTAGATCTGAAACAAGCATTAACAATTAAACATTTCACAAGCTTAATTACTTAAAAAGAAAATTTTAGGGTTTTTATGCAATCATCCTCTAAAATTTGCAAAAGATCCAACATGGAAATGTAATTACGGGAGAAAATTTTTCAGATCTAACCATGAATAATCAGAATGAGGATGTTCACGTCGGGTTCACCAAAATGTAAAGCGGAAAATCGAACCCTAGGTGTTCTCCCCCACTCCAAGGAGAAAGGGGGTCACTAGGGTTGATGGTTTTCACTTAGGAGAGACTTTACATTCAAAAGAGGGGTTGAAACCCACAAGATCCAATCCCATGCAATGCAAGATTGGATTCTATATGAGTTTCAAGGGTTAAGACATCAAGGATACCCTCTCTTGTAAAGAATGTAGATAGAAAGATTAAACTAGGAATGCATGTAAAGTAGGAAAGATTCACTTATAAACAGAGATAGGGATATGGGATGAAGCTACGGACCTGGAATTAGCAGTAAAATGTCGAGACGGTGCTGTTCTGCAAATTTGAGTGAAAGTTGACGGGACGATGGCGCCGGGCGTGCACACGGTCCTCCGAAAAATCCGCGAAACGAAGGTGGATTTGTTCGTCTCTGCACAAGGATTCCAGATCTTCAATTACAGCCGCGTACCTGCAACCTACACACAGAAAAGAGAGGACGATTGGGGGGTTAGGGATGAGGGGTTTGCCTTTAGGTCAAACCCCGGTTTTGGAATTAAACAAGAAATGAGAATGCTGTAAATGTAAATGTTTGTAATGTAAACAAGTACTGATACCTTGTTGTAAGAATGTTTGTATTCTTACATGCGAAGGTGTAATGTATGTAGTATGTTGTATGTTATATGTGATCTCCTCTTCAATGGTTGAATCCTTGTCTTGAATGCAACACTTAGCCTTGAATGGAGACTTAGAATGCTCAATTGCTTGAAGGAATGCTTGAATGCTTGAATGTTTGAATATCGCTCTTGCGCCTTGCTCACCTCCGTCCTCCTCTTTCTCTCCCTTTCTAGGAGTGGAAAATTAGTTTATATACTTGTCAATTAGGGCTGATAGACTGATTTTCCCGACCTTAGGCCGACCAGGAAACATTATTTTCCAATTTGCAAACTTAAAGACCCGAAGCCCCATAAGAGACCGGGCCCAAAATAGGGCTAGGGACCAGGGCGTTGGGCGCCATGGTCCTGGGGGACCAAGGCGCTGGGCGCCATGGTCCCACCTTCCGGGACAACAAGGTGCAAGGAGGATCAGGCCAGGGTGTTGAGAAATGCAGTTTTTGATGTCATGAACAAGTTTCGGGGTCTCCATTCAGGTTCCGTGTTGCATCGCCATCGTAAAGACCCAAATGCAGTCGAAATTGCAAGTGTCGCAATTTTGGGACGCTACAATGTATAACTATCGTAAAATAATGTGGAAAGTGGAATCCCCTATTTTTGGGTTCCAAAACCCTAACCAATCATCTTTTGGCTTAAAAAAATATTTTATTAAATTTTCAGTATTTCATCGAATCTTCAATCATCATACAACGTTGTAAATCTTGTTAGGAGACCTTCATTGGCAGATGCTAATGCAACTCCGATCAACTTTTGAGCCAATTTCGAGCCTCTAAGGCCCTCAAAATGCATTTGTGATTTTATGGAAGAAATTTCTCAAAAAAGAATTGATTCTCTCTCAAATGCCATAAGATATTAGGATAATTCCTTCACCATTGGTTCCAATTCATTTTTCAGGAGGTCTATGTAAGATTTCATGCAAAAATGACAACTTACTAAAATTAGTAACCTTGCCAAAAATAGTAACACTGTTGTTATTAGCCCTTATTAACAAACTAAACAATACTTTTGGGTGATGCAATATTTCTCTTACACCCTAAATGCTCCTATATCACATGATGTGTAGATGTTTATGCAATGAGTTATAGCCCTTTTTTCATGATGTCATCCAAAAGAGTTACAAAATCTTAGATTTTCACTAGATCTCAAACCTTGCTACACAACAAGAAACGAGGATAACTAAAGTAGAAAACTAGAAGAAAATAGATAATACTTGTAATCTTCCAAATACTTATAGTGGAGAAGAATGAAATTATTAGAGATGCTAAGAAGCTTGCCCCAAATGGTCAATCTGGATTTGATTATTCGACATCAATAGGAAACTAGATTAATCTAAAAAACAAAAAATGCTTTCACTCCTTTCCTATATGTGTCTAGATTGAAAGAGCAATGACAAATACAAGTAGAGTGAACTGAAATATAAACCAAGAGTGTTAAACTAGGAAAAAGAGATCTCAAATGCTTAAGCTAATGACAAATAGGATTTTCTAAAGATATAATAAAATATATAAAAAACTAGAGCAAGATAATCGAGACAAAATCATCTCTAAAGCTTGGTGGTACCAATCAAAGCAAGAGTTCCATTGAAATATTGTACTCAACTTCTCAATAATGTAATAGAAGGTCATATTTTCAATAAACATTTCACAAATATTGATGGGTAAAAGCACAAAGTTGTGTCACATTTTTTTAAAGGAAATGGCCATTGCCGATTCAACTTTTTGAATTGAATCAATAGAAAGTGAAATATGCATTTTAAATTTTGAAATGATGTAAACTAATAAAATGCATATTTTTTTGTATTTTATTTTCTTAATTTTTTAAAAAAATTAAAACTTATTTGAATATACTTTCTTATAAAGCAAACACTATAATTTAGTTGCTAATAAAATATTTAAATTGAAGTTACACGAGGCATCACACTTAATATAGTAAATTTTACCTTTCTCTCTTCAATTTTTTTGTGTATATTGATAACTTAAACTTTAGTGCAAAAATATATTTTAAACTATTTTTTATGTATATATATTTTTCAAATAAATTTAAAAAATTTAGTATTTTTCCATTACAAGATAATCAACCTTATATTTTAGAGCTAATGACCTACTTTCTATATAAATAAAATATAAAATATTAAAACTAATTAATATATATATATATATTGGAAATTTCACTTATAGATCTATAAAAAGGTATTTTTGCATTTCAAAAAAAAAAAATTATTTATAAGAGTAGTTGTTGAAACATCAAGTTTTTCAAAAAAAAAGAAAAAAGAAAGGTAATTAGACCCAAAGTGATATAAAATATACATTTAGTAGACAATTGGAATTGGAAAAGTTGTGGCCCGTGTATAAGATAGCTATAATGCATCTCTATAGACCATATGTTTGACTAAAATTAATTCTTAGTTAGAATTAATTACATTCACTTGTGATGATAAGTTGGCTTAAAACGTGACACAATTTTGTGCTTTTACCCTAATAGACTATTCAAAATGCTAATAAAAACCATGTAGAGTATTGGTAAGAGAATGATATCTTGATAAAATAAGATATTGATTATGATGGGATTTAAAATAAGATCAAATGGATGGAGGAAGGAAAGTTGGGTAGATGTTCGACTTCACTCTAGAATGGTTACTTGTGACCTAGGTAGGTGATAAACTACAACGAGATACCAAAAAATTATCATAGAAACATAAATTTTCATATGATTCTAGTGCATTATGCTAGTGTCCAAATACTTCTATATTAACCAAGGTAATAAACATTAGAAATTGACAAGAATAAGACAAAGTTTTGTAACATCAAATTTGAGAAAAATGACTCGAGACTAGGCTTTGGCAGCATGGGTGGAAAAATGTTAAGACAATAGTTGAATGGAAATAAACATATACTGGGCAATAAAACACCAATATGATCTCAAAACATAATGCATTATGATACTATGTGAATACATGTATGCTAAAGTACAAAAAGGTACTAAAAGTAAATAAATTGTGGTACCTAAAAATGACATTGTGGAAGAAATAGAAAGTCCTTCAAGTGAGGTTGATCATTCTCATAGGTTAAGATGAGGTTAAGAACCTACAAAATAAATGTACATTAGATTATAAAAAAGACTTTACAAAAACTAGAGTTAGATTAGTATATATAACTTGCCCAAGGAAAAGATTAGACAAATATAAAATACAAAATAAGTATGTTAGAAAATCATAATTATAAATGGACAAAATACATGAAAAAAAAGATAACAATAACAAACACAAAAAAAAACACAAGAAGGGAGAATTTTGAAGGGATATGCATAATCCCAATATTTTCTATTGCTAGGAAAATGCATGGTACAGTTCAATAACTAGCATGCTCTCTAGCTAGGAACCATACAATACCTCATGAATCATAGGCACTACAAATTGAGTTATAGGGGTGACTATAAAAAGTACTTGGAAAGATAGGTCACTTTGGTGCTCATATTTTTGGTACTTGAAAGATAGTCCTCCTAAACTACAATTTTAGAGTCAAGCTACACTTCAAAATATTTAGTTATAGAAAGACTCGACAACAATAGAAAAAAGGTGAGCACCGAATACAAGATCAAGGTCTTCTCTACAATAATCAATAGATGCCAATACTCCCCAGTGGTTCAACCAAATAACTCAAAAGAAAGAATATCATTTCAATCTCTAATTAATATTTTTCTCAACTATCATCCACAATCATTAGAATGCATCCTCCCAAGAAATATTGAGCAAGATCCACCATATCTACTAATTTGCACAAGGATCTTGGAAAGCTCAAATTATCATCACACTAAAATATGTACTAGAAACTTTGTTGGAGTAATTTTAGGACAATTATCTAATTATTCATTAATTGGGTCCTTTAATTGTGTTTTCACTTAAGCTAAACTAAGGTGGTTTTTATTATCTATCTAGTTTTGTTTTCTAACATTAGTCATAGATGTAGTCGAGCTTAATTTAGCTCCTACTTTGCATTGCTTTAGTTCTCCTAATTCTATCTTTAGTTTCTACACCTAAGGTTTCATTCATCCTTTATAAGGATTGATTCATTCATTGTTATTGTACCTCCAATATTGTATCTTCAATCATTGTTTGTCATTATATAGAATTATCCAGTTGTTATAGAGCATACAATCATTGATTGATCTCTTTTGTATAATAGGTGTTTCTCTTGTAGATGAATCTTGGCTCCTATGGTTGATCATCAACTTCTTCATGGTATCAGAGCTATCTATCAAGTTCATGTCCGCATGTTTGAGGGATAAAACCTGGGGTAATTTTTCTATGCACATTGGGCTCAAGTAAAGGTTATCATTGTAGACATCTAAAAATGGTCAACGCTTGTGGAGTCATACTTTAACATTTGCGCATTGCCTTATTTTAGGGTTCTTACGTTGCATTAACATTTCTTCTATGTTGCGCACTTGGTCTTTATCATTTGCGAGCATCGAGTCCTTCTTCTGCATTCTTCATTTTTATCGCTTTCGAATTAGGTCTTGTCAATAACAATCTTCAGTCATGATTTTGGTCGATCCTTGTCCTTGTCAATCTCGTCATTTTGCGATCGATTCGTCATCGATCCTTGTCCTTGTCAATCTCGTCATTTTGCGATCGATTCGTCATCGATCCTTGTCCTTACCAATTTTATCATTTTACGATCGATTTATCATCGATCCTTGTCCTCTTCAATCATGTCAATTGGCGCTTATCAATTTGATCTCCTTGTCAATCTTGGTCAATTTGTCATTGATTTTTGTCAACCAATCTCAATCATTTATCAACACTGGTCCTTTGTCAGTCAGAATCATGATCAAATTGACCCTACATCAATTATCTTTTGTCAAGACCTAATTGTCGTCCTTGCATTTCTAATTCATCTTCTAGGGTTTTATGATTTATTCATTTAATCTTGTTTGTCATTTTCCCTCTAGCTTAAATTATTTATTTATTTATCCTAAGTCTTCTTGTCACAATTAAATATTTATTTAATTGGCTAATTAATTCCCCCTCTTTTTGTGAATTAATTAATGAATGAAAAACCTATTAATTAATTCACCTAATTTTCTAATTTCATCAATTTCTAATTTCCTAATTTCCACCTCATTTCTAATTTTCCTAATTCCTAATTTCCACCTCATTTTCTAAATTGCTAAATTCAATTTCCACCTAATCGATTCCTCTCTAGTCTCTCCCTATTTTTGTGCTTTGGTGGAAGCATGAATTTCTCATGCGTCATACCATTGGCATAGCAAGATGTCATAGGCTTTTAGTCTTCTAACCTTTGCATTGGCAATATGTCATAATTCATGACATAGAAGGTATCATAACCTTCTTCCTTCAACTCAATTTTGCCATTTTTGAAATCAATTGCCTAAAATATCAATTTCATGCTAATCTTGTCCTCTCTCCAATTTGTCTATAAATTGGATGAGTTTCTTCAATCAAGGGATCGAATCACTCAATTGATCACATTTTCGAGTAACCTTATGCTACGAATTTCATCTCTCAACAACTTGCTTTCCACATGCATTTTGCACTTGTAGGTGAGATCCACATCAAATTTGAAGGTGAAAGAAGAACAATGGAGGTCAATTGAAAGAGACATTGGTGATGATTTTTCATTTATTTTGAATGTCTTATTTTCAATTCTTCTATTTGATTGTAATAGGATTTTATTTCATTGCAATTTAGCTTTGTGGTTAGCTAATATTTATTGCTTTGATGCATTCCATTTTCCTAGTCTACATTTTGGTGAACCCGACGTGAATTATTTGATATTTGCATGCAAGTTTTATGTGTGGATTTGTTTTTGCATGCAGGTTTTTGGTGTTAATCCATTATTGCATGCAGGATTTTTGGACTAATCCATTGTTGCATGTAGGTTTTTTGTCCTAATACATTGTTGCATGCAGGTTTTTTAAACTAATTTGTTGTTGCATGCAGGTTTTATGTGAGGATCTGTTGTTGCATGCAGGTTTTTTGCACTAATATGTTGTTGCATGTAGGTTTTATGACAGGATCTATTATTGCATGTGGGTTTTATGAAGTCTAAACAATGATTTATGCAGGATTTCTTAACATGCAATGAACAACAAATCTTCACATAGTTTAATTAGAGGGATTTAATGAACAACAAATCTTCACATAGCCTAATTAGGAGGTTTGAATGAATCCTACAATTCTCACATAGTTTTAATTAAGATTTGGATCAAAGAACAACAACAAATTCCATATTTCATGCATGCAAAGGGTTTAAAATAAACATCAAATTGCATTTAATCATGGCTTAATTTGATCGAATCTTTTTCAAATTAATGTGGAATTAATCTCATCTAGTCTTAATTAGGATGCAAATGAATCAATAAACTCATTTGATTTTCTAAAGGTCAAAAAAAATCAATGCTTATCATATCTTTTTTTATTTTGCTTGCATGTTTTTAGCCTTTAGATACTGGGCCTGCCTCCCGATTTGCCTGGCACTTCGCACAGGCATTAGTGAGAGGGAATGACCCAAAGTGGTGATGGGCTAAAGCCAAGCTCTTCCAAACCACTCTAAATAACTGTGGATGCAACGAAAGTTGTAGACAATGGGTGCTGGAATGGTATTGCGATGATTTATTCACCGGATCAATACCCACCCGAATGGATGCCCTTACTAGAATCTCTTATTTTTAGATGCCAAAATCCTTCTATCTGTTGGCTCAGGCGTTGTGATATGCACATGTCGAAGACACCTCTCATGTACTCCTTAGTTAGAGATAGCAAGTTCTTAGGAAGTGATACCCCTTGAACTCGAAGCTTGGTATGCCCGAGAAGTGAGTGCACTGTAAGGGGGAGCCAGTGCTACCAAGCGTCTAGCTATCCGGCTGAGTGTTGTATTTTATGGTTAAAGGATTCAACAGATATTGCCCTTGCTAGCCATAGGATTTGTTGTGAATGTGCTTGATTGTCTTGAGTCAAAGTCAAACAAACATTTTGTCTTCAGTGATTGTCAAAAGTTAAATCAAAAACAAACTTTCAAAAGTGCTCATAATCAACTTGGGTTTTCAAAATCAACAACCTTCAATTCAAAATCCAAACAAAAGTCCAAATTTTTCCAAGTATTCATCCAACATTTGAACATGGCTTGTCAAAACATTGAATGTCTTTGTTTCAAAATTCATGTCACTTTAGGCTAGGTTTTGCATAGTCCAACTTAGGTCCTAGGACATATTGTCATCTCCCTTCATTTTAGTCCTTTTCATTGCAAGCGTCCTCATTTTGCACTTAGGTTCAAAATCATTTCCCTAAGTTTGCATTTCATTGTCATATCCAAGCTAGATTTCCATTTAGGTGACATTCGTGCATTATCCTTGTCATGCTAAAATTAGGTCTTGCCTAGGTTGTATTTTGCATATTCCAAGTCATTGGTCTTCGCATATCCTTATCATTGTATTGTCATCTTGTCTTGGCTTCATCTTGTCATATCAATCCTTAGATCATTTTCATGTCATATCCTAAGTCATTGTCATAATCATTGCCTTCTTGCATTTAGTCTCAAAAATTTGGTTTGTCAAACTTGAAAAATCAAAACTTTGGATGATACCCTAAGTTGTTGTTAAGGAAGTCTTGACCTTGTCTAAAATTTGTCCTTTCATTAATATCATTTTTGTCAAACCTAGCTTAGTATCCAATCATATAGGTGAGACATTGTCAATTTGTCCTATTGTCATTTGATCCTTTGTCCTTTAAGGTCTTGGCTTCATTTCAACTTCCCAAGGTTGTGTCTTTAGGTTTTCATTCCAAAAAGTTTGTCAAAATCTTGAAAAACAACAAAAAACATTAAGTTGCATTGTCATCCTTTTAGGTTGCATTTGTCAATCCCATTAGTTGCATTGCATAGTGACATGTTTGTTGAAATGAGGTCTCAACCTTCTTACAAATTCATGTCATCACAATTGAGAAATCAATCATGTCAATCCAATCTCTATATGTCTCAGAACTTGGATGAAACTTATCATGATGATGTAAATGTCCAAATACAAAAACTAGAGGAGAAATTAGCTCAAGAAAAGGAGATTTTGGAACAAAAAGTGAAAAACATTGAGAAGAATAGATCACAAATGTCCAAAATGTTTAAAAATTTTCCAGGTCGAAATCTAAAGATTGAGCCAATTGATGTAAGATCTCTTATTGAACGATCAGACATACCAACTCTCCTCTCACAAATAGAGATGATGAAACAATTTCAAGAAAAGAGACAACAACATTATGTGCCTCCACAACAAGAACAAGAAGGTGTTTACTATCAATCACATTTTCAACCATCACAACCAATTGTTCAACAGTTCCCACATTTTCAACCATCACAACCAATTGTTCAACAGTTCCAACATATACAACCAACACAACCAATGGTCCAATTTCAACAATATGTCCAACCAACTATACAATGTCCACAAATGGTTCAACCAATGGTGGAATATCAACAAGTTCAATCAACATATCAATGTCAACAACCACAACCAAACATTCAAAAATAAAGGTTGCAGCACACACCAAGCCAAATTTTGAACATGTCAAACCAATTTGATCAACATCTAGTTCGAAATCAAAACATGACATCAGACCAGAACCAACTCCTTTCCAAACAAGTTCACATTCCGGATACAACTATGTCAAAACCTCGAAAGAAAGGTGGCTTTATTGCAATGATCTTAAGGAAACTACCAAGTGAGTTCTTTGAGGAAGATCAAGATAATACACTTATGTCTAGCAATGCCTCATCCCCCCACAAAGAAATTGACTCTCCAGTGGCATCTATCCCTACACCTTTAGAAGTTTCACAGGAACCTTCCATATTGTCCTCATCAAACAATACACCCAAGGATGCAATTACCCAAGGGCTATCCATAATTGATTGCCAAGATAATCCAATTCATGATGCACATCCTTGTCATGTTTCAGAAATACAAGACCCAATGCCACCATGCACTTTATTGCCATTACCTGTTTTAGAGGACCCCATTCGAAGTCCCTCTTCCTCATGTTCAAGCATTGATTCCTTGCCAGAATCCATCAAAAATGTTCAAAGTGCATTTCCTTCATGCCAAAACATTGATCCCTTGTTAGAATCCCCCATGCATATCCAAAGTCCAACCCCATGTCAAGAGGATAATTTAGAGCATGAAGAAAGGTGTCCTAAAGAAAATCAAGATCAAGATCCTGAAACCTTATCATCCCATCCAATTGTTGACCAGGACCCCATGTTCCTAGACACTCACGATGATTCCCCTATTCTTGTCCATCCTATCCAAAGTCCTATTGACACTCCATTCCCTGAGAAAGATCAAGATATCCCAGCCCATCCAATCCCAAATGATCCCCTTCCATTCCAAGAACACAATATCCTTTCAAATCCCATTGACATTCCAGGTATCCCTTCCATCCTTTATGATGATCCCATTAAAAGTCCAAAGCAAAGCAACTTTAATGAGGATTCCAATGATCTTCCTCCTTGTCAAGATCAAATTATTCCTTTAAATCCTCCACAAGATCCTTTTGTTCCTCCATCTCCTTGTCTTAATGCTCCATATACACTCCAAGATCGCATTTCTTTTGATGATCACATTATTTTTCCCATTCCATCTCTTGAAGAGCCTGTCATTGAACCATGTCCACTACACAATCCTAGTCCCCCTCATGATCCTAATCCCCCTCATGATTCTAACGTGTCAGTGCAAGATGTTCATGAACCCTCGACATGCATAATGGGTTCTTCCACTTTGGTGCAATCCGATCCACTTCAAGATCTCATTATTTCTCTCATATCATATCCACCTCATAATGGACTCACGTCTTCTTCCCAAAGAAAAGAGTATCCTACAAGTCAAGATATTCATAAAGGTCAAGGGGTAGACCTTCACAAGAAAGAACTCCTCAATATGAAAGAAAATCTTAAGGGTCATGTCTACACAACTCACTCTCAAGACATTGGTATCCCTCCATCAAAATCAAAACATACACCTTCCCCATCATACTTTCCATCCATCTTAGGTCCTTATATCCCTTTGTCCTCTATGCAAGGTCAGCAAAGGAACACATCCTTGAGTAAATTTCATCAATCCAAAAGAAGTCCACTTCATTCCTATCCATCCATGCATTCCTTTCCCCCTCCAAGCAATTTGGATGCCAAGTATAAAAGTCATAAGTCTAGAAATCCACATGTATTCAAGGATCAACATGTCCAATATAATCAACATGTCAAAACAAAGAAAAAATTGATCTATAAAGAAAAGGAAAAATCCAAAAGGTCACAAAGGCCCATTTCTCAAAAACAAAAGTTAAAATCTATATGGGTTCCTAAATCCCTTGTGTTGGCAATGCACTCTAAGGAACCACAAAAAAATGAAACATCAAAAACCATGTGGATTCCCAAGAAGCTCCTTGAAGCACAAAAAGAAAAACCCAAATTGGCATCTGAAATTTCTATTCCTCCATCTAAACTTTCCAAGTCTATTCCTCCATCACCTTCTTCATCCGTTTTGGGCCCTTATGTCCCAAAATCCATAGCCTTTCCTCCGTCAAAATCTCAATATCCAAAATACATCTTTCCTCCATCAATCCATCACCCCTCAAGGTGTGTGCCAATGTTGATCTTGCCAACATTTCTATCCACTCAAGCACAGTTCTTCCAATACCCTATCCATTATCCAATGCATATTTTCCATCCTTCGATCCCTTTGATCCCATCCTTTGCATAAATCCTTTCCTTAGTTTCATCTCATTTTCCATGTCCTTATCCTACCAACGTCTTTGAGCATGCTTTTAAAGGTCATGGTCTATTTTTTTCAAAGCTACTATCCAAACAAAAAGATGTTTGAGTCCTTCTTCCATCCCCTATCATGTGTCCATCTTCTCTTGAAAAAGTTAAAACACAAAAAAAAAAATACAAAAAAAAAGTGAGAAAAAAAAAGACAAAAGAAAAAAAGTAAAGCAAAAATAATTCGTCCACTGGTGAAAACCTGGCAAACAGATGCCTTGGGCAAGTACCGTGATGAAAACCTGACAAACAAGCGTCATGCGTAATCTATGAACTTCTTGCATACCATACTTGGTGACAGGTTTTACTATCATATCCTTTTGTCCTTCATTGTTCCATTATCCTATCGAACCCTTGTCCCCTGTCATTACCCTTCATATCCTATTGCCCCTCATGTCCATTTGCTCTTTCCACCTTTGATCTTGACAAGGCTGAGGATCGTCATGAGCATCATGCATCTTGTTCACAAGCTTTCAATCTATCATAGCTTTTGGTCATTTATCCATTTTCTTATTATAGCCTTTCATCCATATTCCCTGTCTTATTGCAACTTTCTGCCACTATCCCTTAGCCAATCCCGACCTTCAGTCCATGTCCCTTATCCATTCTTGGTCTTGCTTATCCTATCCATACACTCTTTTTCATTCCTTGATCTTGATCTGACATAAGGACGCAAAATTTAAACATGGTTTCAAAAACCTTTTGACATGTCCCTCATGCCATGTCACTGCTTTACATTGTCATATCCAGTCTCTTGTCCCATCACGCAATAGCCCTTGAAAATTGCATCCGTATTGTCTCCATGATAAAAGGCCTTTGTCTTCCCTCTATCCACCATCATTTCAGAAAGCCTATTTATTCACCTGTCATATTCCTTGCCTTGCTAGACACTGGGGGCAAAATCATAAAAATTGAAAAAAATCCTAGAAACATTCAAAAACATCAAAAAAAGATCATGTGTTCATTTTTGGCTAAAATGTCTTGAAAAAATTCCTAAAAATCAAATAATGTCCTGAAATAATCAAAAAAATTGAAAAATGTCCTGAAAAAAATCCAAAAAAATCAAATAATGTCCTGCAAAATATCCAAAAAAATCATATAATGTCCTGAAATAATCCAAAAAAAATCATGTGTTCATTTTTAGCTAAAATGTCCTGAAAAAATCCCTAAAAATCAAATAATATCCTGAAAAAAATCCCTAAAAATCAAATAATGTCCTGAAAAAATCCCTAAAAAGTCAAATAAAGTCCTGAAAAATGAACAAAAAAAACAAATTAAAAAAACTTGAAATTCCTACAAAGTGAAAAATATCAAAATCCAAAAACAATTCCTTTGGCATTTTGCATTTTGTCAATAAATGGTCCCCTTGTCCATAGACAGATCGCTGAGCATATATCCAATGACAATCAATCAAACATTGTGCTTTAATGAAATCACGCATTAACAGATGAACTGTTCGACCAAACAAGCATTCAACCTGATTACAGTTGTCACATCAATCCAAATAGCATCAACATTACCATTGGTCCTTGTCAACATTATCATGGGTCTTATACAGGGTGTGGTATACTTGAAACCAGACTGTGTCCTGTCTTAGACGGGGTACCGCATTCCCTGAAACCAGATAGCATGATCATTCTTGTTTTCCACTTTTGACAATGACGATCAGACTGTTTGTTTGACTTGGTTGAATTTATGCGTCTTATCTTTTTACTAATTTATCTTTGGCTTCGATCATGTTCCTATGTTGCTCGATGATGTCATTGAGTGATTTAGAGTAACTGGGATGGTTCATGGTCCCTTTTGTTTTTTGTTGTGTTTGCTATTTGTGGAATGTTTGTCACAAACTAGGGCAACTATATCATTGGGTGTATGTGATAAGTACATTCACTTTGTGAACACCACACATACCTTGACCCTTGATGTATGCACCCTAGGATGCTTCACTCATTCCTTGTGTGCGATGTGTCTGTCTTTTGCAAAAGGGGTTGCGCTCCAGCTATGGCCTTCAATGCCATGATGCTCTACATCCGCTTTGCTACATTAAATAAAGGTTCTCACCTACTTAAGTGCATTTGTGAAAGCAAGTTTTCCTTCATCTCTAACTATCCTCTGTCTAATTTCTGCTTACTAACATTTCTTCCGTCAGTCTTGGCAGTCTCGAACCTATCGTCTTCTGTCATTCTTATCGATCACTTGGCCTCTTTTCTGGATTTTTCCAGCCAATTCCTCGAGGGGGCATGCATATGTTATTATTATTGTCTTGGGAATTTTTTATTATTGTTCTTTGAAACAATTCTTAGAATCGCATTGTCTCAAAGAGGGGCAAAATGTAGACATCTAAAAATGGTCAACGCTTGTGGAGTCATACTTTAACATTTGCGCATTGCCTTATTTTAGGGTTCTTGCATTGCATTAACATTTCTTCTATGTTGTGCACTTGGTCTTTATCATTTGCGAGCATCGAGTCCTTCTTCTGCATTCTTCATTTTTATCACTTTCGAATTAGGTCTTGTCGATAACAATCTTTAGTCATGATTTTGGTCGATCCTTGTCCTTGTCAATCTTGTCATTTTGCAATCGATTCGTCATCGATCCTTGTCCTTGTCAATCTCATCATTTTGCGATCGATTCGTCATCGATCCTTGTCCTTGTCAATCTCGTCATTTTGCGATCAATTCGTCATCGATCCTTGTCCTTGCCAATTTTATCATTTTACGATCGATTCGTCATCGATCCTTGTCCTCTTCAATCATGTCAACTGGCACTTATCAATTTGATCTCCTTGTCAATCTTGGTCAATTTGTCATTGATTTTTGTCAACCAATCTCAATCATTTATCAACACTGGTCCTTTGTCAGTCAGAATCATGATCAAATCGACCCTACATCAATTATCTTTTGTCAAGACCTAATTGTCGTCCTTGCATTTCTAATTCATCTTCTAGGGTTTTATGATTTATTCATTTAATCTTGTTTGTCATTTTCCCTCTAGCTTAAATTATTTATTTATTTATCCTAAGTCTTCTTGTCACAATTAAATATTTATTTAATTGGCTAATTAATTCCCCCTCTTTTTGTGAATTAATTAATGAATGAAAAACCTATTAATTAATTCACCTAATTTTCTAATTTTATCAATTTCTAATTTCCTAATTTCCACCTCATTTCTAATTTTCCTAATTCCTAATTTCCACCTCATTTTCTAAATTGCTAAATTCAATTTCCACCTAATCAATTCCTCTCTAGTCTCTCCCTATTTTTGTGCTTCGATGGAAGCATGAATTTCTCATGCGTCATACCGTTGGCATAGCAAGATGTCATAGGCTTTTAGTCTTCTAACCTTTGCATTGGCAATATGTCATAATTCATGACATAGAAGGTGTCATAACCTTCTTCCTTCAACTCAATTTTTCCATTTTTGAAATCAATTGCCTAAAATATCAATTTCATGCTAATCTTGTCCTCTCTCCAATTTGTCTATAAATTGGATGAGTTTCTTCAATTAAGGGATCGAATCAATCAATCAATCACATTTTCGAGTAACCTTATGCTACGAATTTCATCTCTCAACAACTTGCTTTCCACATGAATTTTGCACTTGTAGGTGAGATCCACATCAAATTTGAAGGTGAAAGAATAACAATGGAGGTCAATTGAAAGAGACATTGGTGATGATTTTTCATTTATTTTGAATGTCTTATTTTCAATTCTTCTATTTGATTGTAGTAGGATTTTATTTCATTGCAATTTAGCTTTGTGGTTAGCTAATATTTATTGCTTTGATGCATTCCATTTTCCTAGTCTACAGTCATCATATTTACAACACCAAAAACCCTAAGATCAACTACCATTTTGTCAAAATATGAGCAGTTGAGGGTCAAATTAGCTAAGGACACAAAAATCAAGGCAAAATTCAGGGGTAGCTAAAAAAAATTGGACACCCTAGAGTGAAATGAAGGTCACCATGGTGCTCAATAGGATCAAGAACCCTAAAATTACATGTCAATTTGTTGAAATTGGAGATTGAAGAATTCTTTGCAAAAAAATTTAGAAAGTTTCCATTTTCGAAAAGTTTCCGTTTTTGGAAATTTTCCATTTTCTACAAGTTTTTATTTTCAAAAAATTTCTATTTTTGGAAAATTTTTGTTTTGAAAACTTTCTATTTTTAGAAAGCTATTATTTTTGGAAATTTTCCATTTTTGGGAACCCTTCAAGCCTTTCAAACCATAAAAAGCAACAATTGGTTTTTTGACCATAACTTCGCCATACAAAGTTAGAATGGGGTAAATGGGATATCATTAGAAAGCTGGTTCAGAGGGATATCCGATTCTTCATGTGGTTTGATCAAATTCTACACCAATTTTCTATACTAGGCCTTTAAATCCAACCTTTAGTTTCACACTTCTGGAGCCATAATTTGAGCAAACAAACTCTATTTTTTTACTTTTGCACATCATTGAAGAGCTCTCAGAGTCTCCTATTTAGATCTACAGTCAATTTTTCCACTATATTAATCAAGTAATTAGTGATCTAAGTTTTTGTCATTTCTCAATTTTGTGGTTTCTCAGCTTATACAAGTGCAAAAGGGTTCATTTTTATTGTTGTGGGGGGTAGAAACATCATCTTTCAGATTCCCATATTGCTCTAACCCTAGCCTAATGGAAGATCCTTCTAATGAGAAACTCGTGCCTCATAATTATCATAGTTGTAAGACTACAATGATTAGATTGCTTCATTCTAGGGGTTTATGGTCTTGATTAGATCAAACCCAACCCAACTTGACTAGTGAGTTTGAGATCATTCAACATAGGAATAAGATGGGTCGGGCTATGGGTTTTATTTTCCTACATGTTTTAAACCCATGCAAATTTACGGGGGTATTAATGAGTTTCATGCACTTTAGCTTGAGACATATTTGACATCATTGACACTTTATTTGTGGCTCAAATTTGAGCAAAATCCATTAGATCATAGTTACAGAGTTGTGACAAGCAGAAAATTGATAAGAAGTGCATCTTCCTGATTATATCCGAGCATCAAGGCCAATTCAGTTTTTTGCTTCATCATTCTATTCCACCATGGATGATTTGGGTACTGCATTCACTATGCCTTCATTTGAGGAGTTTTGTGAGTTCTTGACATGGGAGTAGGCCAAGCTATCACAACTTCATTTAGTTTGTAGTTTCAAATCTCATGCCTTGGTTTCTCAGACTCCAAATCTACATGGAAATAGAATAAGAAGTAGAAGAATCGAGGTACACAATCTACTCCTACAACTTAAAAGTCACATGGACATGATTCAAATTCTTCCACATCTTCTAAGAGGTCTTCATCCTAGAAGTAAAAGCCTAAGTGTGCTTATTTCACCAAGCCAAGACATGATGAGCATCATTATTATGCAAAGTAGATTGATGAGCCAAAAGAACTTCTTTGGAAGAATAATATTCAACCACCTTCATATAGTGCATCATATTCCTTCACTTCAAGACCTAGAAATTCTGGGTCTTCACCTATGGCACATGGTGAAGATAAGATGAAAGGTCATGCTCTCTTTGCATTGACACATTATTAGTCCTCTAGGTGGCTTCTTGATTTAGGAGCTTTACATCATATGATATCATTAGAGGGTATGTTCTCTTCTTTTGAGCATCACCCATTTCTATAGATAGTGATGGGTAATAACACTTACATGGGTGTTAATGGGAGTGGTTCTATCTAAGTTTATGGAGGCACATTCAATAATGTTCTTCGTGTCCCTATATTATCTTCCTATCTTCATTACATTTAATAGATTACACACAGTAGGACAGGAAAGACAATTGAGTTCACCCATGATTTAGTGCTCATAAGGGATCTACATAACAAAGATCTTGTTGCAGTTGGTAGTGTTGATCATGCATCTTGATTTTATGAGTACTCACATTTTACTCCCATTGAGAATGTATTCAGTCCTATCTCTCATGCATTGAGAGTGAATAAAAAATATGAGGAGAGGCTTGGTCACTTGAACCTATGTGTGCTTCAATCATCTATAGTGGTTATTGAGACTTTTTTTGATCCTCCTCCACCTCCTACTTCTTTAGAGATCAGCTCAATTTAGTAAGTTTATTGTTCCCTTCCAATTTTGGCAGAGTAGGATGAGTACTTGCCAGATGTTGCAAGGTTATTTGATACATCACACACTCCAAACATTTGGTACATGACCAAGGATATTCTATTCCTCCTTGATGGAAATTTGATCATTCCTATCATCCTATATTCAGTGCCTTCAAAGGTTGTTCAATAGGTATCTTCACAATAGTTTGGATTTTCTTTAGTTGATTTGGCATATCATGATTCATACAAGTCAACAATTGAGTAGTTTTCCATGATACACATCATGAGACAATTCCTTACATCTCCTTTCATGTAGTTGTTTCAGCCTTGGCCACTTGGTTTATTTCTTCATAAGGAGAGACATGTGGTTTATTGCCCTTGGATCATCTTTAGTATTGGAGGTTCTTCATTATGGGGGGAATACATTGATATTCATTGTATTTCTATGACTTATTATGTACTTGGGGGGGCACTTGGAGTCCTTCAGCTTTGTCACATGTAGTACCTTTTTTCATTTCATTACATCTCTCAATTTTGGAGGGGTTTTTTCCCATGTGATTTTTCTCCTTTTCTCTATTTAGAGAGACCTCATTGGTGTGAGTTGCATTGATTTGCATTAATTTGTGCATGAGTACCTAATCAGGCCTAGTTACTGGGACTCGTTCATGCATGCATTTTGCATTCATCATTAGATTTTTAGCTTATCCCTAAGTTAATCCTAAGGGGGGGTGTTGGAGCAATTTTCAAGACAGTTATCTAGTACTTTATTAATTAGGTCTTTAATTGCTTTTTCACTTAAGCTAAACTTAGGTGCTTTTAATTAACTAGAGTTTTCTTTACTAACATTAGCTATAGATGTAGTTGAGATTAATTTAGCTCTTACTTTACATTTCTTTAGTTCTCCTAATTTTAGCATTAGGGTTTGCACCTAGGATTTCATTCATCCTTCATAAGGATTTATTCAATCATTGTAATTGTACCTCCAATATTGTATCTTCGATCATTCTTTGTGAATTGTACAGAAATCTCTAGTTGTTATAGAGCATACAATATTTACTTGATCTCTTTTGTGTGATAGATGTTTTGCTTGCAGATGAATCTTGGCTCTTATGGTTGATCATCAACTATTCAATTAAATAGACATGGTTTTTTATTTGGTGAAGTTGACAAAATAAGAAATAGCATAGATTTCCAAGGCTTTTTATTGAGTGGATGCTAAAGAAAATGGAGAAATATGTCTATGAAGAAGTATCTCGAAGCTAAAATTAGCTTATTTAGCTTCATATATTGAAAATTTGGGAGGCCTTATTGATTTCATTTATGATAACTTCTAGTGCATAATCATTAGTAGAATCAAGGGTACCTAAGGCCAATAAATTTTAAAAATATTATAAATGCCACAAGGACATAGAGTAATGATTTGATGAAACTAACTTATAAAACTATTGATATATCAATTTGTCAAAAGCTAAAGAGAAAAGAACAAGAAACAAATATGTTAGAGGAGGAAATTGAGAAATAATTAATATAGGTAATGTTTTGAAAAAAAATATGTAAATACGAGAAAGATGATAATTAAATATTGAATAAAGATTAAGCTAGTGTGCAACAATATTATTTAATTTTGTATATATATATTTTTTGATCATGGTAAATAGGATTATATTATATTAATCATCACAAAATATACATCATCCGATTTTCAAAAAAAATATTTCGAAAGTTTTACACATTATAAACAATGCTTGAATCCCTTAAACTTGCAGTATCTTATCATTCAAACTCTACCCTCCCCTTCACATAATTCCCGATTTCCATTCTAAAACATCAAAAAGAGAAGAAAAAAATATTTTTAGAAACAACTCCATTTCACAGAGTAGAGATTATCCCCTTGCCTTTCTCACTGTAAGCCTCGGTCTAATTCGTTTCTTCATATTCGTCCTCAATGTTGGTGTCATGCACCTCAGGGGGAAATCCAATCCAAAGTGTATGCTTGGTCTATCTTTTCCTCTCCTTCCTTGGTCAGCCTCTCTTGCACTTGGCTAGTGTAGAGCTTCCCGAATGGGAGGGCTCGGATTCCCTACTTTCCCACTTCAACATCTCCATCCTCAATTCTTGCTTCTCCGATGACCTCAAAAATTACTTCATGCCATGTAAACCAATTTGTGTAGTGGTGCGTCTTGCCTCCTTATTACAATTAGCACTCCAAAAGAAGTATGGGTGCAATGAGGGTTTGAAGTCACTTGCATAAAACCATGCACCATTCGGGCACACAAAACCCACACCATCTCTGATCATGCGAAGGAAACTATCTAGGCCGCCACACCATTCTTCTCTCACGCATCCTCGGAGTAACCATTCGGCTTGTTCTTTGCTTTCTAGTTCTAGACACCAAGAAGCGAACATGGAGGTGACTTCAATGTTCGTCCGACACTTAAATTCTACCCGTAAATACTCATCACCTAAAACAATCTTCACCTGCGCGAGAAATGTGTGTTCTTCAAAGAGTAAGATGTTAGTCAGTCTCTTGTCTGAAATCGGCCCCCAAAACACCATCATAGGTCACGACACTCTGAGAGAGAAGTTTGGCTCCATGCTTTCCTTCTTCTCTACCCATTTGGCAAGGCTTTGTCTATGGTGAGAAAAAACTCATTGGCATCTAAACAACTTAGCTTCTTGTTGTGGCTTACCCAAGAAGCTATCCCCGACAACTTTGCGTACAATGAAGGTCATTTACTGCATTGATTCCTTGATGCGAGCCGAAGTTAATGAAGGAGATGTTGTCTTCCCTCACATGTGCGGGTAGGTGTATGTCGCCACCTTCTATTTACCTCACCACCCCGATTTAAAAACTGCTACCATCTCCATGCCATAGCGAGATGACATCGTATCAACATGCATCTAAGTTGGTCGTCCTTCGCATTAATGTCATCTTCTCACCCTACTTACCGTTTGAGTGGCTAACTGTTGGGAGTAAGTATTTCCCATTTGACTTCACCAACTTGGAGTTCAAATACTCGATTGGCACAATCATCCGCTTCTTGATTCCCTACTCTTAGAGTATGTGATATTTTAATATTTTGGAAATTATTAAGGATGCTTCTTATCCAATTGACCTCCTTGTCAATCCTCCAATTTTGGGTTTCACTACGGATTAGAGTCTACATTATGACTTGAGAATCCCCTTCTAGATGAACCCTCTCCACCCCTATTCTTTTTCCTAGTTGAATTGCCAGTGAAGCGACTTTCACCTCTGCTTCATTGTTAGTGCCTTGAGATAGATGTTGTGCGCCTCTAGCTAGTATCACCCTATTGCAATCTTTGATAATACATCCTGCACTAGATGGTCTTGGATTACCTTGAGATGCACCGTCGAAATTGACCTTGAGCCACCCCAGCTTTGGAGGGAGCCAAGTAGTAGGATTTGTTGTTGAAAGTGGAGGATTAGCCCTAAAAGACCCATTAACGGGTGATTTTGTATATATTATCATATTGTTAGGATGTGAAAATAAAAAGTCCAAAATGATTCTTCACATCCTTTAAATTTTTCCAATATGTCTTTTGGAAGAAATGGATCTTGGTCCTCCTATCCAAATGTGTATTTATACGCAGTGGAGACTCATTGTTAAGGGTTGAATGTGTTGGAAATTTCAAAAACCTATTTAAATTCAATAAAATATACCAAATCGTGCTCCCTTCATGGATTTTCATTTTTTCATACTTTTAAATTATAAATGTATCTTCTATCCATTATATCATTCAATGTTGAAGGATTTTGCATGTGATTCAAGCCACTTGCACTTTTCCACTAGTAAGGTGTCTTTTGTGTTAATATAGACCACACTATTTAAAAGGAAGTTTGGCTTCCAATTGTATTCAATTCTTTTGAATATTTCATTGACTTGTATTTGCATTGTAGGTAACCAATCGGGTAGAGATTGTTTTGGTGTTAAATATCTCAATTCATAGAATGATGTGTAGGAGGGATGCAAATGAATTCATATTTTTTCTCTCTAACCCTTTTGTTTTACACTTGAATTTTTATTTTATCTTCATGGTGTTAGATTAAGATCTTAGTGATTAATTTCAAATCATATAAGGAAATAATATTGAATTTGTAAAACTATGATTTTATGCATATGGTTGTTTGTATTCCACTCACATATTTAAGGTTTTTAATGAATTGAAACCTTATGTTAGATAATAGTGTACATTTTCACTAAACATGTTTCTTTTCATGTTGGTTGTTCTAATATTCATGTATCCCTTATGGACAAACTAAGAGTGTAGGTTTTTTATTTTTCCTTATGTTAGGGGGTATTTATTTTCCTAAGACATATTATTTAAGCTTGCTTAGGTAATTAGGAGTGGTTAATACAAGGACATGTGGCAAAATACTCTAGCTACATATGTAACTCCCACCTACTCATGGGTAGCTGAGTTACACACCCTCTTTTGGCTTGTTGTGCCACCTCACATAACCACTATTTTGTCATTTCCTAGGTGGGTTATTGGGTAGTTGGGTTTCTCAACCTCTTTCGGCTTTACGTGCCTCCTTTATAACTCCTTTTTTGTTTTCATGCAAGGAGATTACGCCACAAGTTTTGGTATTTACCACCTAAATAAAAACCTCCCACTTTTTATGGGGAGTGGGTTTTTGCACCTCCTCAATATATATGCTATTATTTTTCTATATAATAAGTACTATACTCTTAGCTTCACTAGTTTAGTGGTAGCTCGGTAAAATTCTTCTCACAATTCTCTTCTTTGTCTCTATTTTCTCTCATTTTAGATTTCTCTTCATTTAGCTATTTTAATCATCAATCATTTGTTGCTTGGAGCTGCATTGATCTACTACTGACATCAGATTTTGGCTCACTTCTCACTTTTTATAGAATCTAATATGGTATTAGAGTCGTGATGTTTGATATAGCTCATTGTTTTTCTAAAAAATCAGAGAGATTTGATACATTTGGATAGCTAATATTTTCCTTAAAAACCAAGTATGCTCTTCTCCTACATTCTCATGTGACCTAGAGTATCAGAACAGTTAAAAGAAAATAAGCTTCTAGTTAATATGGTTTATGTGTACATGTTCTTGTGAGATCTGGGTGATTGCAGCTTTTTGGTAATATCTGAGACTTATTCGACATTTTGAAAGTGTCCAAAAGGCTTGAGAAAGTCAAAAGTGACTTTTATTTCATCAAAATCAGAGTTTGAAGGACACAATAAAAATCAAAGTGAAAATAAAAATTCATTTTTTTTTACTAGAGTTGTTTTCATTTTGGCTTCAGAATTCCAGCTTCCACTCATTTACAAAAAAAATAAAAATTCTAAGTTTGCTTCCTAGCATCGAAAAGTTTCTTGGTTTCTGCTCTTTTTTCCATAAAATTAGAAAACTCTATAGAAATTGAGTTTGGATCAAACATGAGCCATTTTGGTTGGCAGATTTATCAACTTTTTTAAAAAATTGCAAAACTTTTTTCTCGTGTTGGATTTTCACAAATGAGTACTTGAAGGAAATCTAGAAATGAGCACTTTCCATCTACATGGTTTTCATTGAAAATTTATATCATTTTCCATCAGATATTGCAAGTTGAATTAGATACATCTTTTTCTCTTCAAAATACCATATCTTTCACCTCAAAACTTTGTTTTTAAAAACAAATAAGCATTGAATATATATTGAAGAGTATTACACGTATATAAGGCTATTTTTTTCAAAATTTTCATCAAATTTATTTACCTACCAAGGAACATATTGCAAATATCTTTACTAAATAATTGGCAAAGGATACTTTTGAGTATCTCTGACAGAAGTTGGGGGTCATTGTCCCTCCTTTCTTAAACTAGATGTATTCAGATGGTGCATTCGTCTAGGGGGAAGTTCTAGAGTTCATTGTTTTCTCCTAGATTAATGTGGTGGCTGCTCTTAGGGGAGCACTGAGTATTGCAATTATCAGAGCATATCAGTAAGGGAGAGAGAAAGTTCAAAATAGTTCCCTTTGTCTTTTCAACGTTAAAGGGGGAGAGAGATACAAATTGGGAGAGATATTTGAAGATCATTTGTATGTGCTCTTTGTTGTTGGTGATGTTTCCATCAATGACAAAGGGGGAGAATGTTGGAAACTTGAGTTGTTGTGATGTGTTGTTATTGATGTCACTATGTGTTGCAAATGGTCTGGAAGTGAGTGTTCTAGTATTTTTGTGTGTTTTGGTGAAGATGTTGAGGTGTTTATGGAAGGATGGTGTAGTAGAAGTTTCAATATGCAAGAAATGGTATTTAAGAAGGAAAGAGTTTTTAATGTCTCAATGAAAGAATGTTTTGCATTCCTCTAGTATGTGAAGATTATATGTTGTGGCTTTGGATGTAAAATTTATATTTTGTGTATATTGCACTATCAAGTTGCTCATATGGTAAAGGTGGTTGTTAGTTTTAACAGTGGTTGTCTGACAGAACAGGTCCAGAGAATGCTTGGTTTCTCCCAGATATGTGAATTCAAGTGATTCATTTTGAAGGACATGCTCATTTGGTTTCTGTAGTGTTCTAGCTCAATTTCATAGGGTCTTCACTTAGTGAACCTAGGTTATATCATGTGCATTCATGACATACTAAAGAATCCACCTATGTTCAAAAAATATTGCACTAAAATTCCTTTTTTTACCCCCTCCCAATACACATTTTGAATTAAAATCCCCCCTATTTTCACCAAATATTGCATTTTTTCATAGCTCGAATTAAAAACCCCCTTATTTTCACCGATAGGAAATATATTGTACCCTCATTTTTTAGATATTAAACCCCCAAATATGAATGCATGTGATATAATATTGCCCAACCAGTGATGCCTCCATGCTCAATTTATGGGTGTTAAGTTGATTGGCAAATGAAGTTATGTGTTCAACATGCTCAATTGTGTTGTGTTCAAGTTGGTCTAGTTGGATTATCTTACTTGGATCATATCCTTTTGGTCCAAGTTTTCTTTGGAGAATGATTTTGGTTTGTGATTGGGTCTCACCATGGCATGTCAAGATCTACATCATGTAATTTGTATTGGAGGATAGTTTTGGGGCTGACTAATTAATATGCTTTAATGTTTATCTACATTTTTCATTAGATGTCGAACTTGGAGGATGTGTTAGCATGTGATATTCTTTAGAATCAGTTGGAAATAATTTTTTGTGATGTTTTTGGGTCCTCTCTATCTCCTAGAGTGTACTGAAATGGATATTTTAGGTCAAGGTGGCTAAATTTATGTAATATTGTTTATTTTGTCTATGGCTAACCTATTCATGGGTTTTAATGATTAATCTTTTATATAAAGGAGTGTGGATGTGTGAATTGACAAGTAGCAAGTGTGAATGATTTGCAAGCAGATTTGATGTTGGAGATGTGTGAAAGTCAGTTGTGAAGAGCTTTGATGATGACATCTTCAATGTGACATTGTTCAGAAATAGTGTTTAAATTTATATGTGTTTGTCATGATCTTGGTCACTTGAAATAGTGGTTCAAGGAAAATTTCATGATTAGGAGATCTTGTTCTTTTCAATTTTTCTATTCCTCTCTTTGTCAGAAGATAGTCTCTTGAAAGTTTTTTTATATCTTGATCTAAGACAATGTGTCTCAGTCCTACAAGTCATTTGCATCTTGCCCTAAGGTTGTGCACCTTAGTCTTGCAAGTCTCTCAAGGGCAATGAGTTTTAGAGGCATAACTGTTATTGTATTTTTTGTGCTTTGTGTTTTCATGATTTATTACTACTATGATTATGTAGTTGTGGTTTGAAATTTAAAGATTAAAAATTAAGAATTTTGAGGTCTAGACTGATTCACCCCCCTCTCAGTCTTGTGGTTTTTTCAACAAAAAATATATAATTAAAAGGAGAATATTTAGGTGAATACTTGATACAGGAGCCACCCTTGTATTCTCTATATTTATCATTTGTGGGGTGGTGTAGACCTCCTAACTTACACAATATAATTATTAGTTCCCTTGGAAGGTGTTTACCTAATGCACATTACTTGTGACTTGCTTGGTCGAACCTTCCCTTCCCCTCTAGAGGAAAATCATGTTTCGAATCCTATCCAATTATATTCCACTCTCTCAATTCATCTACCCTCTACAATTTTTCCCACATCCTCAATTCACTCCTCTCTCCACTTAGTTCTCTCTTTTCCCATCTATCTTGGATCGACAATCTTTAATATATATTCTCAACACACTGTCAATTATCCAAGAAAGATTCATCTAGAGTAAAAATAAATATAATAATCAACTCTAAGAATGGGTTTTACTAGATGCTAAAAGAATGGACAACCTTGGTGGCTTCTATATAAACCTAAAAATAAATACTCCTTTTATCCTCTAAAAACATTATTAGAATAAAATCCTTCTTGACCCACATGACACCATACTTTAAATAAATGTGTCAAAGTCTAATAATATTATATCCCTATAAAATAATGAAAAGATTAGATATTTGGTAGAATTAAGAACAATCTATATCCATCTACTTTTCCTTGAACTAAAAATAATCAAGTAGACTTGTGTGGTAGTCTTTGATCTATTCATGAAGTTGAGTACCTAAGAAAGAGACCAAGTATGCTCTTTTTTTTATGCAAAGGATTATGACACTCTAAAGGAATGAGGTTAGGATTATGGTTTGGGTGACTTTGGTGAAATGGATACCCCCAATCCCTAACACAAGGTAGAAATAGTTTGATTATTTTTGCATCTAAGAAGTATCATTTTCTTGATATCAATGGGTTACCGAAAATGGCATGGGATTTTTATCCTCTCAAAAAATGATGTAAATTAAAATGAAAAAATATAAGGGTATAAACTTGTTCACTCTATATTTTTTCTCCACTTTCATGCATTTGAAAAAAAAGAATGTATCCATACATTCCAAAGTAGAAATACATGGAAAAAGTAGATTGATGGTATGATGAGGCGGGGGGGGGGGGGGGGGGGGGTGTGAATCAGTAAATAGAAAAACTGATACAAACTTCCCGAACTCAAACTCAAACTCACAAAGTAAACTTATCAAATACCACTGTCAAGATCAATACTCATAAGAATATCGGTTGACTGTTATAGCAACTTAACAGTAAACATCATCAACCTTGTAAACATCCAAATGATTCATTTCTTAACACTTTCGGTTGTCATGCCTTATCAGAAATAATTAATCAAATCAATCATAAGATCATAACCACAAAACATTCACCACATGACACAAGTATTTATACGTGGAAAACCCAAATAGGTAAAAACCACAATGAGATGAGACTCACAAGAAAATATTTGAACTCTTTTGAAGTTCGCCCTATTAGGAGCCTAGCCTGTTAAAACTTTTATAATAGTCCTGCTAAGAACTGATCCTATTAGGAATCACCCGGTTAAGAGATTGAATACAAATGCCTTGTTAGAAGCAAATACCCTGTAAGAAGTAGCCTCAGTAGAGGGTTTGAAAATCCAATCTAATGGACCACCTTGTTAGAGGATTTAATAAGTAACCAAGCTTGTTAGAGCTAACCCGGTTAGGGGATTTCAATTTTGTTGTAATTGTTAGAAAAAAATAGGAGTTTCTTGATTTGTCTGAATAGCACTACATTTGCTTGATCAGGTCCATTTAAGGTTCTATTTGCCTTTACTCAAACTGCAGACTCATTCTCCGGTTAGGCAACCACACACTCAATTGATATCTACCAACTCTTGCAAACACTCAAACAAAACAACTTCATCGACCTTAAATACAAATCAATTAGGTCGGTAACACAACTGAAATCTAATCTTCTCATCATCGAGATTACAAACAAGTTAGTACAAGCATGACCATTGGATTTCATAACAATCTCATCACATCAATCAAGAAAACCTCAACCGCTTCTTGATTACCACTTCATCGAGCTTAGTAACTCATCACGCGCTTTGCATTAGATGCAATACACTTTGCTCCTTCCCTAGACAAACAAACATGCCAAAAAATTTTGAACTTGTCTTCATACAATGACCTTACGTGTCATCATCATTGTCGCTCAACATCAGATCATAAACCAACATAACCAATTCAACAACCTTAATCGGTTAGGGTTTAAGAAAAACAACTCGTAGGGTTTACCGGTTACATAACATAGAAAGGGTTTTAACCTTTTACTCCGATTACCGGTTCAACTCAAAAAATTATATATCGGTTTACAATAACCTTTACAAAGCTCTTACTATCGGTTACAAGACAATATCAACAATAACAACAATATCAGCAACATCATTAATATCATTATCGGTTCAATTGACATCAATGACAACACAACATATCATTAATGCAATCTTCATGCAAATCCCAACAATCTCCCCCTTTGGCATTGATGGCAATACAAAATATCAACACCATTGCTTTGTTGTTGTAATTGTGATTGTGAATCGGAATCCTGGTTACATTACCAAGTATTCACATGCTCTCTCCATCTTCAGTCTGTCACTAGTTTTCCTTCTCATAATCACATAATTCTTCTCCCCCTTTGACAGCAATGCCAAATTGAAAGTAAAACATGTAATATAAAAATTTCACTGTTCATCAACAACATACTACAACTTGATGCTCCCCTTGTGGAATACATCCACTTCTACATCAACCCTTGTAAAATTTTGCAAGTGTTTCATGGACTGATGCAGTCAACATCATGTTCAACTAACTTCATGAAGAGGGAAAACCCCTAACTGACTTCTAAGATACTCAAAAGTAGTCTTAGGTAGAGGTTTGGTAAAAATATCTATAAGCTGCTCCTTGGTAGAAACATACTCTAAGATAACATCTTTACTCTGAACTTTTTCCCTCAAGAAATGATAGTTCAATTCGATGGGCTTGGTTCGTGCGTGCAAAACATGATTCTTAGAAATATTTATGGCACTTGTGTTATCACATAAGATCTTTATAGGTTCTGAAATCTTCATCTTAAAACCTTCCAAAATGTGCCTCATCCAAATAGCCTGTGTGCAATTCATATAAGCTGCAACATACTCAGCTTCAGCAGTAGATTGTGAAGTATAACTCTGCTTTTTACTACTCCATGAAACAAGCCTTCCTCCAAGAAAAAATGCTCCATCGGTTGTGCTTTTCCAGTCAGCAACATTTCCTGCCCAATCAGCATCTATGTATGCCTTCAAATCAAATTTTCCTCCATATGGATACCATAATCCATAGTCAATAGTACCTTTCAGATATCTAAAGATTCTATTGGTTTCTATTAGGTGTGTTTCTTTAAGATTCTTTTAGAATCTAGCAACTATGCCAATTGCATGGGCAATGTTCGGTCTGTTGTGAACAACATAGTGTAACTTGCCAATGATTGACTTGTACTCCTTCTCATCAACATACTTAGATTCATCTTCCTTGGACAACTTGCAACCTGTAACCATTGGTGTCCCAACTGGTTTACAGTCACTCATGCCAAATGTCTTCAAAACCTCTTTCACATACTTAGACTGTGTAATGAAATTACCATTCTTCATTTGTTGTATCTGCAAGCCTATGAAATTTTTTATTACCCCTACTAAAGACATTTCAATTTCATTTTTCATTTCATCTACAAAATTGTTGCTCATGACATAATTACCTTCAAATATAATATCATCAACAAATACTTCACTGACCAGTATATCATCTCCTTCACACTTGAGATATATGTCAATATCATCACTAGTTCTCAGAAATCCTATCTTCATTAGATGTGTATGAAGCCTTTCATACCATGCTCTGGGTGCCCACTTTAATCCATATAAAACCTTATACAATATGCATACCATGTCTTTCTCATCAGTCAATGCATAACCATTTGGCTGCTCTATGTATACCTCTTCTTCCAATATCCCATTAAAAAATGCAGACTTAACATCCATCTAATATACCTTGAACTTCTTATGGGCTGCAAATGCAAGTAAAGTTCTGACACCTTCTAGTCTTGCTACTGGTGCAAAATTTTCTCCATAATCCTCTCCTTCCTCTTGAGCATAACCCTTGCACACTAATCTTGCCTTGTTGCGAACTACAACACAATCTTCATTCAATTTGTTCCTGTATACCCATTTAGTACCTATAACATTCTTGTTTATTGGTCAGGGTACTAGGGTCCAAGTGTTGTTCTTCTCAATTTGATCCAATTCCTCCTCCATAGCTTTAACCCAATAATCATCACCAAATGCCTCATTAGCATTTCTTGGTTCAATGGTGGAGATCATGCAACAATTCTCTCTGATTCTTCTTCTGGTTAGTACTCCAGCATCCTTATCTCCAATAATCTGCTCAGGATTGTGATTCAGTCTCACATATCTAGTAATAGCATGATCATTATCTTCATTTTCAGCTTCTTCTTTGTCATCATCTTCTTCTGAATTTATCTATTCCGATTGGACAAGTGCATCAGAATTCGCTTTGCTGCTTTCAGCTTTTACAGTTTCTGGTTCCAAAAACAAAATGCAAGGATCTTCATCCTTTTTCTCTGAACTGGTTCCTTCTTAGACTTCAATAAATTCATCCACTCGAACATCAACACTCTCAACAATTCTCTGTGTCTAGTTGTTAAAACATTTGTAGGCCTTACTCTTGGTGGAATAGCCAAGAAATATGCCTTCATCACTCTTAGCCTCAAATTTGCTAATGTAATCACCTCTCTTAATAAAACATTTGCTTCCAAATATCTTAAAATAACTAACATAAGGTGATCTTCCATACCAATATTCATAAGGAGTCTTTTTCTTACCTCTCTTTACCAGAACCCGGTTCATTGTGTAGATAGTTGTGCTGACAGCTTCTCTCCAAAAGGTTTTCGCTACACCTCCTTGTATCAACATTGTCCTAGTAGCTTCAACAACTGACCGGTTGTTTCTTTCTGTGATGCCATTCTGTTGTGGTGTCCTTGATGCAGAAAGTTGTCGTTTGATACCATTCTCTTCACAGTACGTAGTGAATTCCTCAGAAGTAAATTCACTGCCTTGATCTGTCCTTAGACATTTTATCTTCTTACTGCTCTCTTTCTCAGCTAAGGCCTTGAATGCCTTGAACTTGCCAAAAGCTTCAAACTTGTCTTTCAAGAATGTGACCCACATCATCCTTGAGCAATCATCAGTGAAAATCATGAAATATCTATCACCTTGAATGCTTTTTGTTCTTATTGGTCCACAAAGATCTCTATGAACCAAATCTAACAAGTGCTCTACTGAGAAGGATTTGCTTTTGAAAGTTGAAGAAGTCATCTTTCCTAACTGACATTCTTTGCAAAGAGCATTAATCGGTTTGTCTAACTGAGGCAAACCTCTCACTGTCTTGGACTTACTCACTTTAACAATGTTATCAAAGTTTATATGACAAAATCTCCTATGCCAAAGCCAACTATCATCTATTTTTGCAATAAAATAGTTGCTAACTTTAGAATTGAGATGAAACAGGTTACCTTTAGTTTGTTTTCTGGTTGCAATCAATTCACCTTTGTTGTCAAAGATTTTGCACATACCATTTTTAAAATCTAATGGGTATCCTTTGTCATTAAGTTGTGCCACACTCAAAAGATTGTGCTTTAGTCCTTCAACCTAGTAGACATCATTTGCACTGCTATTTCCATTAAGAGAAATAACTCCTTTACCTTTAACCATGCAGGGTGAGCCATTGCCAAATCTAACTACACCTCCATCAAATTCTTTCAAGGAAAGAATTTTTCTTCGATCACCAGCCATATGATGTGAGCAACCACTATCAATGATCCAATCATCAGAGTTATCTGTCCTGGATACTAATGCCTTATGGTCTGATATATCTTCCTTAATAGCTACAAACACAATATCTTCACTAGCATCATCATCAGATTCTTCATCAGTGATACCACTATCAATAGCAGTAAGACAATCTCTCTTGTCTTTACCCTTATACTTCTTGAATTTGTCTCTCTTGTGTTCATTTTCACTACTAGGACAATTAGCCGCTATGTGACCAATCTTGTTGCATGCAAAACAATTCAAAGGTAGTTTACCTCTATATTTACCAGTGCCTCTAGGTAACCGCTTTGCCAACAATGCTTCAAGATCCACTAAATTGTCTTCATCATCAACATCTTTGTTGGATCTAGATTCATAACCATGACTAGTATCTCTACTTTTTCTCACAAATGGGTTAGAAATAGAAGCTCTAAATGCAGACTCAGATTTTTGTACACTACCATCATAACCGTTTAATTCAAAAGCAGTAAGCTTTCCAATGATGGAGTCAAGAGTTACCTTAGTTTTGTCAATGGACTTCAGCTCCTTAATAGCTGCAACTTGAATAGAATAGATGGGTAGTAGGGTTCTCAGTACCTTACTGATTACTATGGCATCTTCCACTTTCCCTCCTACACTCTTAATTTCACTGACTATCTCTTTTATCCTTTGACCATACTACTGGATATTCTCACCTTCAGACATCCTCATGTCATCAAAATTTCCTCTTATACTCTCCTCTTTAGAAATCTTAACATGTTCATCACCGCTATAAATATCTTCAAGTTTTTTCCATACTTCATATGCTTTTTCAAGACCATGAACATCTACATATTTAGCATCAGACAGGGAACTGATAATAGCTTCCAGTGCTTGATGATTTGCTTGTTGTTCTTTCTTCTGATCATCAGTCAGAGTTCCAGTAGGTGCAATATACTGAGTTTCTACATGATCCCAATACTGACTTCCCAGACTCTTAATGTAAATCTTCATTCTATCACTTCATATCCTATAGTTATCTTTGTTGAACTTCGGACCTTCCTTCTTCATCATGATCTAGCATATCTTTTCCTCAAGTTGTTAGGCTTAGATCTTAGAGGACCTGAGATGCTCTGATACCAATTGATGGTATGATGAAAGAATAAGTATCTGGTATATTACTGATAGGGGGGGGGTGAATCAGTAAATAGAAAAAATGATACAAACTTCCCAAACTCAAACTCAAACTCACAAAGTAAACTTATCAATGAAATACCACAATCAAGATCAATACTCATAAGAATATTTGTTGACTGTTATAGCAACTTAACAGTAAACATCATCAACCTTGTAAACATCCAAATGCTTCATTTCTCAACACTTCCGGTTATCATGCCTTATCAAAAATAATTAATCAAATCAATCATAAGATCATAACCACAAAACATTCACCACATGACACAAGTATTTATACGTGGAAACCCCAAATAGGTAAAAACCACGATGAGATGAGACTCACAATAAAATATTTGAACTCTTCTAAAGTTCGCCTTGTTAGGATCCTAGCCTGTTAAAGCTTTTACATAAGTCATGTTAAGAACTGATCCTTTTAGGAATCACCCGGTTAAGGGATTGACTACAAATGCCTTGTTAGAAGCAAATACCCTTTAAGGAGTAACCTCAGTAGAGGATTTGAAAATCCAATCTAATGGACCACCTTGTTAGAGGATTTAATAAGTAACCAAGCTTGTTAGAGCTTACTTGGTTAGGGGATTTCAATTATGTTGTAATTGTCAGAAAACAACAAGAGTTTCTTGATCTGTCTGAATAGCACTACATTTGCTTGATCACATCCATTTAAGCTTCTATCTGCCTTTACTCAAACTACAAACTCATTCTCTGGTTAGGCAACCACACACTCAATTGATTTCTGCCAACTCTTGCCAACACTCAAACAAAACAACTTCATCGACCTTAAATACAAATCAATTAGGTCAGTAACACAACTGAAATCTAATCTTCTGATCATCGAGATTACAAACAAGTCGGTACAAGCATGACCGTTGGATTTCATAACAATCTCATCACATCAATCAAGAAAACCTCAACCGCTCCTTTATTACCGCTTCATCGAGCTCAGTAACTCATCACACGCTTTGCATTAGATGCAATACACTTTGCTCCTTCCCTAGACAAACAAACACGCCAAAACATTTTGAACTTGTCTTCATACGATGACCTTACGTGTCATCATCATTACCGCTCAACATCAGATCATAAACGAACATAACCAATTCAACAACCTTAATTGGTTAGGGTTTAAGAAAAACAACTGGTAGGGTTTACCAGTTACATAACATAGAAAGGGTTTTAACCTTTTACTCCGATTACCGGTTCAACTCACAAAATTACATACCGGTTTACAATAACCTTTACAAAGCTCTTCCTATCGGTTACAAGACAATATCAACAATAACAACAATATCAGCAACATCATTAATATCATTACCGGTTCAATTGACATCAATGACAACACAACATATCATTAATGCAATCTTCATGCAAATTCCAACATGTATCCATACATTCCAAAGTAGAAATACATGGAAAAAGTAGAAAACTATGTATTTGTTTTTTTAACTTTTATTGGAATTTGTTGATGTGTGTTTTGACACATCAAGTCATGAAATGTATAGGTTGGAAATTTGGAATGGAAAAGGTCAAACCCCTACTAGAGAGATACATGTTCTCATGATTCTTTATGAAAAAATAAACAAATAATACAATAATATTAGCAAAATACCAAAATATTAAGATAAGAGAATTATTTAGTGAAAACATAACACTATTAGTCAATGTGAGTCTTCAATTTCAATTAAAACTAAAAATATGAACAATTATATATATATATATATATATATATATATATATATATATATATATATATATATATATATATATATATATATATATAACTTGTTTGATTTATTGTCTTTTAATATTTAAAATTTATCGTTGAAATTTTAAACTAATACCATGCATTAAAAATATAAAAGAGGAAAGGGTTAGAGAAATAAAGGTGAATCCAAATCCATCTTCAATTCTTCTATACATTATTGAATGGACAGATATAACTTGAAAACAATATATGTTAGATACTTCATCAAAAATCCTAATGTGAGATAGTGCATCCTCAAAAGGAAATCAAGTGATTGACAAATAATAAATTCTTGCAAGGCATGAATTGGTATTTATTCACCATACAAAATTATTGTGGCATCTAGGTATCAATGATTTAAACACTTGTTGAATCCATACAAAATGGTCAATTAATTGCATAAAAACTTGGAGAGAAGATAAATTAGCATTTTAAAAAACTGTGAAAAACCATAAATATGTGAGCAAATTAAATATCCCATATTTGTTTCATATTTATGATTTTCCATCAAAATAACCCCAAAAATAAAAATCATTGTACCTTCAAACCTAAGGAGGGATCCCAAAAGAAAAACCTCTTTGCAATGAAACTTTTGATTGTATATATAGGCTCCTTTTGATAATATGGAATGCAAAGAGTCATTCCCTCGAAATGTCACATAAGACAAATACAAAGAATGTGAAAAGTCTATTTGATTTTTTTCTTAACATTCAAATATTGAAATAATATACAAAAAGATAAATACGTTGTTACTTAATCAGTCCCTTTCTAAAATCATTTTTTCTTATACAATTGAAACTTGTCAACAACACCCTTCACAATATTAGCCTCTAGACCATTTGAATGTACAAAATAAAAAGTTGCTTTAATAAAATATTCCAACATAAACTAATGTGCTTGCTTTATATATTAGAGTTTTCTTCTTGAATTCTTTACAAGTGATCCATATTCTCATTAATCTTATAATTGATGAATAATTAAAATTTACCACACTTGGTAGCTCTATTTGCAACATAACATCAAACTATGTCTTCAAAATTTGAATTGTATTGAAATCGCCTTGGCATTTAACATATGAAATTTCATATAATTGGTAAAATCATTTTTATTTTTTAGTGTATCTTTGATCACATTGAACTATGACCAAAATATATTGTAACATCCTTTCAATATTCATTGCCTGAACTTGTAATTTTAAATCCATCTCCCATGCAATAGTTCATCTTTTCCATCCATAATAGTTTCACTGATCAAAATGTAATAAATAATGCTAACAAGCTCCAAAATAGAAAGAATATAATTATCAACTTCTTTTATCTCTTGATTGACATTTGCTTCCAGTATTTTTATGGCATCTTCCATTATTCTCTATTTGTTATACTCTTATACCATTTTTTCAATAATTGTGTACATAACCTAGTGTCATCAATTCATGGCTTCAAGCTCTTATAGAAATTGCGATATTATTTATTTTCAATGGTGTGTTGCATTGATGTCCATTTTCATGTAGCTTATTGTGAAGCTAAATTTTTGGTAGATGAATCAATTTAACCAACCAAATTCTCAATATATGATTGTAGAACATCCAAGCAACTGAAGGGGGGGTGAATCAATTGACAATTAAAATCTTCTTTAAACTTTATTCACAGATCCTGAAAACTAGAAAAATCAATCAAAATAGATAAAGCATGAAACCATATGCACATAACAGATCAGACACAATGAACACCATAATTTACGTGGAAAACCCAAGAAGGGAAAAACCATAGAGAATACTAATTCTCAATATGAAGACACCAGTTAAGGTTATTTTTACAAAGGTTGGATCATTGGATGATGGCTCACTGCCTAGAAAGGTTCACTACCGAAGGGTTCACTGCTGAAGAAAGAAAGATAGAAAAAAAAATCCACCACTGAATTCAATCTACATTGTCAGAACTGCTTCAGGTAACTATCTGCAACACAACTTCTCACAACAACTAGATTCTTTCAATCTTGCATATCTTGTACACAATTAGCCATTCACAAAAATGCCACACTAACTCATCTAGATCAATCACATACATATATTGTCTCCAGAAAAGATAATCCTCTAAGTCAGCTAAGACAAAGATCTAAAATAGGTCACTATTAAACATTCCGGTGGTGGGAAGGAATGAGAAGTAGACCACATCACAATGTACCTCATTGAACATAACAACACGTTACATACATCGCCAATGTCGGACCCAAAACATGAATTTTGAACCAAAAACTCGACTTCCAGATCAAACCGAACCTTAAAATAGCACTAAATAACATTAGCAACACATCTTTCAAGAAGCCAAATCTTTTGGAAAATCACCAAGCGACCATCGATATTACATACATACCAAAATTCCACTGTTGCTCAATATATCACATCTGGACCTAACCGAACCACATGATTTGAAAACATAATGCTAACAATGATGTCAAATAAGATATCTTTTATTTCAATTATCATTCCATAGCTTTACTTTTTCCATCTTCTACAACATCCATTACATTGAAGCTTTTTTAATTTGTGTTCCTTCTTTGCTTGATGGTTTCTTCAATATGATAGTAGTAACAATATAATTATAAGGTTGCATTTGTGTCTTTAGGGTATCTTTCAATTGGGTCACTTTTTGTGCTTGCCAATATCCTTGTGCATCTATAGTAATAGTGGATCTAACCTATTTTTTCTTTGAAATAGGCGACCTTGTAAGCATATATGAAATTTAGTCAAAATACTTTATTGGTGGTCAAAATACCCTATTTTTCACTCTAAAATGTCTAATTGAATCATTTTGGGTAATTTGCATCTTGTATTTGTTATTGGGAAGCTCTCTTATATTACATAGCATATGTTTGGCCTTGATGTTGTTGTGCATCCTTTTTTCATGTCTAATCATCTATGTATTATACTTTCAAAGGAATAGGAGATGAAGAAGAATTTATAACAAGAGGGGTTTTATAAGGAGATCTCCTCAATGATAGGGTAGGTTGCTTTTGAAGAGGAGTATAGGGTGTTCTCGCAAGAGATAGCAAAGGTTGCCTTGGAGGATGGGAAGGTGTAATTTTAGAAGATATTGATTTTTAGGTGATAACACTAACACATTTGGGATCATTTTCTGACGAACTAGCATCGTAATTTTGACATATTATTGTCGTAGATCCGACGAAACGCCGAAAAGATTTTTGTTGCTCAAATTTCATCGAGTTATTCGACAGACAAATGTTCATCAGAATTCTAACACTTTCTTTGTCGAAAGTTGACACATAATGTGGCAGTCTAATTTGTTGTAAATCCGACGGTCACCAATCTTCCGACAAACCATGCACTAGGTTTTTCGTCACAATTCTGACAAAAAAGGGCATTATGCTCCAACAAGAATGGTGCACCTGCAACAAAAAATTTCAATGCAGGTACATCATTCTCATTGGAGCATAGTGCACTTTTTTATCATAATTCCAACAACAAATGCAAGGAAGCTCTGATGGGAATGGTGCAGTTGCAATGAAATGTTTCGTTGCAGGTACAACATACCTGTTGAAATATAGTGTCTTTTTTTGTCGAAATTCCAACAACAAATGCAAGGAATCTCTGACGAGAGTGTTGTGCTTGCGACAAAATATTTCATCACAGATTCAACACTCTCATTGAAGCCTATGTTTGGCATGTCCGTCGGAATTCTGACGAACAGGCTATATTTAAAAAAAAAAAAAAACAATTGCCATCAGGGAATATAAAGCATTGCAAATATGGAATATGATTTGATAAGCTTTCTCAAATACTGAACTACCCCTATATAACTTCTTACCTCAATGACTAACTAACTATGGTAAACTATATATTCTAACAATATGCAAAATCAACAATCCCATATATTCCAACAATATACAAACACAACCAAGAGGGACTATTTGGGTAATGAAGACCTTGATAAAGCATGGATATGAGAGTGAGATGCAGAGATTACAATCATAGCAACACACTAAGATTATAAAGATCTCAAACCACAAAGTGACGTCTCACAGTCCATAAGAAAAGATGTTCATATACAAGGATTGGATTAGAAAAAATTGTAGCAAGTTAATGACAGAGAGTAGAAGCAGTTAACAACTTTACCCAAGTAAGGATTTGATCCAATGCCAAAAGGGCCAAAGGAAGTTACAATGATTTAGGGTTAAAGGGGTATAAGGTTTAGATGAATGAGAACATGATAGTATCGTAGCAACGATATGAATAAATCTTTGATATTCCCAAAGTCTGATAGACCTACAATACACGGTCGAAATAGTAACATCATTTAAATAAAAGGACAATTCATAGTTATATAGACTATCAAGAGTATCGGTCACAACAGAATGCAACCATTGTCACAAAATGTCAAAGATCAAGCTACATTGATAGTTTAAAGCCTCAACATAGAACCAAGATAAGCATTAAATTAATTAAGAGGTGTATGAACAACTATGGTAGTTAGGAAAGAAAAAACACAAGACAATGTATAGCATCACATAATCCAATCATATGATAAAGGCATTAGGGACAAATTTCAATGTCAATGAAGAAAATGCCTTATCAAGGGACAATGATATTCATAAGATTGAAAGTAGTCACTAGGATGAAAAGGTGACCCTTGGAGTTACCAACTGAGTTGAACATCTAGTGAACATGATGGAACCAGTTCCTAAACAAGATAGACTGAAACCTAAGATTGAACCTAATATCACCTTTACCCAAAGTTGTAACTCAAAGCATACACCTGATGGACCAATATACATTACTGCTATAACTAATGACACACCCACTTGTAGGGTGCTTATTGACCCACTACGTATGGTTAATATGAATACAAAAGAATATCTTTTCACATATGCATTATATCGAGAAAATTATGATAATTTGAAGTCTTTATTAAGGTGCAAGATGGTTTCACTTGTCCCACCATTGGTTCTATCACCCTCAAGTTAAAGTTGAATTTAAAAGCTTAGATGTTCCTTTTACCGTTATTTCTACCTTAGACCAATTTCATGTGAAGTCGGCTCATTTTTTAAGGTAGTGCCCTATGTAGTCCATTAAAATGTCGAAGTTCTCAGTTCAAGGACAAGTGTAAACTATATTTCATAGTGGGTTCTGGACCTTGTTTAGATAACTATTTGGTGTATTTGGTGACTCCTAATTGCTAATCTTTGATCTTAGACTTAGACAACTATTTGGTGACTACCCTTTTAAAAATTTAAATGAATATTTGCCTATGTAATAGGTAATATGAATATAAGCAACAAAGTCTATTTTATGTAATCAACAATATGAATATAAACAACTTAATCTTAATCAAGGACCTTACCTTTGATGGTCTCCATTAAGTAACTTCATGTATTGTTGTCTGTGTTGGCTCTGTTGGACCCTTCAATTAAGATTCAATACATATTATTCAATAAGATTAACAGTGGAGCATAATGAAATATTGAAAAGTGTGCTACCTTATTGAGCTTCTCCTTGTTTCAAGAATAGTTTAATATTCTCTACTTAACAGGGCCAACCATGTGAAGGTGGAAGCTCATTTGGCCCTCCCCCCCCTAACATCACTCTAAATTTCTCGTTAACATATAACATTCATTCATTCTTTCATCCATTAATAAAATATAACATTCATTAACACATAATATTCATTAACACATAATATTCATTAACACATATCATTCATTAATGTTCATTAACACATAATTACATTCATTAACACATAAAATTCATTCATTAACAAATAATACGATTACAATCATTTATTTTTTATTTTTTTTTAAGCTAAGTAACTACTAAGTGGAGCATCGTTTTCTTCGTTATTTTTCCCCTCTTCAGTTGTTGTGCCCTCTGCTCGTGATCTTAATGTATGCCTAGTCCTGTACTCATGACGAGGATGCCTAGGCAAAGGGGGCTCCACTGCAATAACAAAGAAATGGGTTAAATTCATAAGATTTTTTATTATTGTTACAAGTATTTCATCAATTAAAATAACATTACAATGGTGCTCTTTACCTGATGGGGAAACATCATCTTCTTGATCATTTTGTCTAGCCTCATCCTCAACATGTTGAACACCCTCTAAATCCTCTGGAGTTGAAACATACACAAAAGGTTACATTAGTCAATACACCAATTGTAATTAAATTTGATTAAAGGAATAGCAGCGATCCTCTTTAGCCAATGGGGGAACATCGTGTTCCTAATGTTGTCTACCCTAATCATGCTCCACTTGTTCACCATGCTCTACATGCTCTAAAATAAAAACAAAAAAGGTTACATTAATTACTACACCAATTTCAATTAAATATGTTTAATTGTATTAATAATTACATAAAAAAAATTGTATAGCACATGAATACCTCCAATACCGGGATGCACACCACAACCTTCATCATGTGCAGGTTGTGTTCCACCCTTAGCAGGTTGCATTCCAATGCCATGTGCATTGTTATCATTGCTTGCTTATTTAAAACAAATATAGTCACTTTGTGTTGGAAATTAACATCGAATAGATTATTGCTCAAGTATTCAATTTTAAATAATTTTCATTTAGTTTATTTACTTGTGTGACGGATGCATCGGAATCTTGTGTTTTCCAACTCAATTCTCTTAGGCGCTCAGCCACGGCTCCATAGCCTTGCTGGAAGGCAATTTTCATGTCATCTTCTGTGGGCGCTCTATTGAATTCAAAGCCCTGTATTTTTGCTTAATATCATGAATTTTGCTTCTATTGTTTGATTAAAAAAATTGTTTGCAATTTATTATTTCGATGTGATATTGTATTTATTGATACTTAGAATTCGTGTGACAACTTTCATATAACCACCAGAGCCAAGTTTGTGTTGCTTGTGCTTTTCTAGTCTTGCCCTAGTTGCCTTCGATATGTCGGGCAGCCTATGAAAAAATTGAAATATGTTAGATTATGTAAATATAAAGAATAATTAGTACATAATTACATTGTTAATAGTATCAGATACCTTCCTTCACGTGATGGTGTATGTCCTTTTCTCTTTTCAACTTTCTCCTTTCCATCCATAACCAGGTCCTTCCACTCCCTCTCTAGAATCATGGGGGGACACTTGTACTTTTTGTTCTTCTCTAAATGTGTCCTATATTGGCCCCTCACATACTTTAGTTATGTGCCAGCTTTTTGAAGGACCTTGGTTTTGTTGAATGTGTCATTTCTGAACAATACAACCAAACGGTTTATGAGTTCATCTTTTAATCGTTTATTTTGGGCATTCCACTATGTATGTATGGTGGGCTTGAAGATCTCCAATGTAATATCATTTATATGTTTATATATAACATCATTGCCTACAATAAAATCATGGGATCATTAGTCCAAAATGAGTGATCAATAAGTAAATTACAATTGGACTATATATAATAGTTATTTTAAAGTACATGGAACCTTCTCTATCTTTATGGGAACAAGATCATCGGTCACCACAAATGTGATCGGCGACATTCCCGTACTAGTAATATAGGAAGATCCAGGAAATACTGCTAAAATCTCACCACTAGTGGCCTCTGCATCCCCAGGTGCATGTCCTTTTACATAGGTTGGTGCAGTACTCAATGACTGCATGTTGCGTGTTGCTGAAATTGTAGTCGGCAATATAGGTGTCATTGATGAGGTCAGATGAGGTGGTGAATGCACAAGAACATGAACAATACCTAAAGATTAATACATTAAATTTGCAATACATTAAATATAAGAGCAATAACACATTAACCGAAGGACAGGAACATGTAAAAATATGAGTTGGTGTATGCACAGAACATGGTCATCACCTGAACTACCTAGAGTACCCTGATCATCGCCACCAGCTTCATGAGGATGCAAAAATTCCTGTAAAAACAACACATACATATTTTAGTTCATGACATAAAAGAATATAAAATATAAACCATGAACGAACTTATGTTATAATTAAAGATTTCATGACTGTTTACTTGCAAGTTTTGTGCTCTCTCTATCAATTGTTTCACCCTCTCTTGTATCTCATAAGTTTGAGGGACTGTGAATAACAATTTAAGAATTTCTTTATTAATTTTTTTTGCATCTTTATTATCATTTCAGTAGGGTTTGTGTAATATGCGATGTCATCATCGCATAATAGTGAGTCCACCTTTGTATTGATGTTCTCAGCTACTACATGTGCCTTTCTCCAAACATCCATTTGTGAGAATAATATTAGTAACATTATCAAAATTAATCCAAAACCCTAAAGAAAATAACATAATAATATAACATTTTGCTTGTATCTAATTTGTACAATTACAATGAGGTTTACCTGCTCGGTAGAAGTGTCCGGAGCTACATCCCGGTCTGTGCTATGTGTCGGATCAATGTTGCATTGTGACAACAATTAAATATAAAAAAACATTACCAAAATGAAACCAATAGACTTACCAAAAAAACTATAATAAAATGGTATATTGGAGTCATTAATTGGAGGTTGGTTTAAATGGTATATATAAGTACGCACCACCCCCATGATAGTAACTTTGTTTGTATCTATGTGATTCAAATTGTAATTGATCAGAAACTCTTCCCCTACACTTATTGATTTTATTATACATATGAATACACGATTTCCCTCGCGCACCTCAAATATGCAATTGGGTTGCCTATAAGTTGACCCAGGTCGTGTACTATTTATAGAACCTGCAATATTCCCTGTTGCTTTCAGCCTTCTATCAATGTACATAGCCACTCTTTTACTTTGATCATTATCTTTTAGTTGTATATAATTTTCTGATAGTGCATACCTATGCATACTTCGTGTATATCGAACGAGTTGCATCCAATTTTTGTAATTGTAATAGGGTCCAACATACTCCATCAATTCAACAACTTTGTTATAATAGACCTTTATACCGTCTATAAAAAATAGGCCCAAACCATGTAATGACGATGGTGCTATGTGATATATCCTCCCGTTAACACAAAAATCAGTGTTTATTGGAGGAAGTTCCTTGGGTACACATTGTTTTTGTAGATGTTTGTACCTTAAGGGCACCTCGATGTCACTTATGCTCTTGTCATCATAAGAACATGACCCCCCTTGAGCAAGAAACAATTCCATGCATTTATGAAATTTTCTTCTAATCCTTTGACCTTTAGTTGATCTCCCTCTTTTAGACCTACTACATGTCTCACTTTCCTCTTCTCTTCTTGAATTTCCCTTGCTTGAGGAAGACATATATGACAAATACCTATTTGGTGGTACCTGCACTCCATCAAATGGGAGAGATAGTTGGGAGAGGGTTGATTGTTATTGTGAGAGGAAATAAATTTTAGGATTCCATGGAGAGAGATGACAAGAAGTTGTAATAGATGGTTCACCATATCTTGTTGATTTTTTGCAAATGCTACAAATAGATTTTAGGGCGGGTTGTTAAAGGTCCTGATAGTCCTAAAAATGACTATGCAAAATTTTTCATGCCTTAGTCAAAATTCTAGTCATTCTGGATTAATTTTGTTCTTTGTTTCTACCTTTAGGGTTTAGGGTTTAGGGTTTTATACTTTTATAATTAAATCTTGTGGAAAAAGCCTAAGCTTGTTATAATTTTGCATTACCTTTTTGTCTTAAGGCCTGAGGGTCGTGTCATCGTTGATGGGGCCATTTTATCCCCTAGGTTGTGCTTACCTATATTATCCTAGGCGGATCTCATTTAACATTTCAGCCGACCCCTTTGATTTTTCCTAAGTCTAATGTTTTAATATTGCAGTCGACAGCTAAACCACGAGCAAATCCTACAACCCCTACTCCCCTACGGTTGAAGGTGCATGGTGGTTAATAATTGTGAAATCACGAGATGATGCCATGTGTCCTCGACGAGGAGGTTAAGTTGGCAGTTAAACCTTTGCAACATTTGTTCTTACCGGTTACCAACAAGTAAAGTCCGGACTACTAATGGTTCATCAATCTGCACATGCTTGTAATGGACAAAGATGTTTTAATTTCTGCAAAAAAGTTGCTCGACTGTTAAGGGACTTAAGAAGGCGGTCATTGTGGTCTGCAGGTAAAGTGAGCTGATCCAATGACCCTCGTAACCCCGCAATCAAGAGATGCAAGGGGATTATGGACCGCGACATCACAAGATGATGCCATGTGTCCAAGGCGAGCCAAGAAAATTTGATGGTGGGTTTGCTAATTGAGGTGAAGTAAGCGATGAGTTGGTTATGCCAAGTCATACTTTGCATGGACCCGTTTGCCACATGGAAGGTTAGTGTCAGATTGATCGACGATGATCATGTGATTCGCCGAGATGGATAGGATCTACGGTGGAGTTTCAAACAATTTTTATAAGGGTATTGTAAAGGCGTGGTATGGTATCTGTGTGGGAAAGTTAGAATGGACAAAGTGCAAGCTTGTCAACTTGGAGAAAAGAGTGACAAGGTAGGACGATTGGATGCCGACTCATTTCAGAAGGCCAGTTTTCTGAAGGTTTGTATTGAGTCAAAATTGATTTGACAAGCAAGGACAACAGTTTCAGAGGCATAAGACAATTTGGATAACCTTTGAGTTAGAAATGAAAGATCACAAATTTCTTGGTAAAATTAGAGGTTGCATGTTGTCAGGGATTCTCACGGAGGGATAAAGTCAAAAAATCCTTCTTTGAGAAGATCTAAAAGAGGATAATCTAGTATTTTTAAAGAATTTTTAAGCAAAGTTGCGCAGTCCCAAGTAGAGAAGATCAAAACAAAATCATCCATGTAAGGTGAATCTTGACAGAAAAGCAGTGTATTGATTTCCCTAGTGAAAAAGCTAGAATTTGACAGTGTCCTGGGTCTAACATGCATGATTTCCCCAGTTCACAGCTGACATGGTGAATATATAGAATCAAGTATTTAGGAAGATTGTTTTTGCATGAACAGACACCGCCAAGTGAAGTGATTTTTATTATAAATACACTAAGGTGGTAGTTCAGTTGGTAGAAGAGAAAAGAAGTCTCTTTTCTTTCTGAAGAGCAGTTTTTCATCACTGAAGAAGATGATGTTTGAGCAGTATCGTGCATGGAGTTGTTGTGTGCTTGTTGATACCGGATGGATGTTCTTTCTATTGTGTGAGTTTTCTTATTGTCAGAGGGGTTGTGAAAGTTCAAAATATTGTCATAGGGGGCATGAAAGCCATTGCTTATCAGAAAAAGCCACTCATTATACATCCTCTGCTTCTACTCTACCACTAGCTAGCAAGGAGTTTGAAGAAGGAGCACACAGGGAAATGAAAGAAGGATTTGTTTGAGTGGGGAGCGGTAGCCAGTCATCTCTGTGACGGCATGCAAGTTGTGACCCCTCCCCAACATATTATGTTTCCCTATAAGATTCTCCTTCCACTTTCTCTGATCTTGGGCATAAAGGTTGGAGATCTTCCTCTAGTTTGGGGGTGATTTTACTTCTTGCCTGGATCCAGTTTCCCTTCCGGGAAGGGAAATGCTCTGTAGGAGAGAATGAAGCATCTCACAGTCTGATTGAAGACATTAGGATGATAATGGCACAACTCAAGCACTTTTGTTTCTACCAATGTTCAGTTACAAATTGTGATTTTGTTTTATCACAGGTGCTAGCGTATGGGTAGTTTTAAGGAATATTTTGTAACAGGATTGTGTATGGCTTTCTTGGCTTGTTCATTCTAGATGGCATGTGTCTCTTAGCCTCAAGCTTGTTTCTCCCTTATTTTCTATAAAAGGGAAATCAAGGCCATTAGAAAGGGTTCCAAAATCTCTGAATAGGGTCTCTTGTGTAGGTCCGATCTGTAGGATTAGGTTCCAGTCTTGAGAAGTCATGAGTAAATAGCAGAGAATTTTAATGCCATTTTGCAAAGCAAAATAGAAGATAGTCATCAGTTTCAAATTTCAAATGGGTTCTTTTGTAAATGGAATGTATTTGGTTATTTGATAGAAGATAGCTTTTGAAGTTAATACAGATATAATTTCAAAATCCTTACTCTCCTATGTATGATTGTATCTTCTTTTGAGTTAATAGAATCAAGGGTTTCATTTGCTTATTGCATTGTTATGATGTATGTAATTTTTCATTTCATGCTTTAATCCAAGGGGTTCATTAAAATGCTTGAATGAGATTACAGAGGGATAAAGCTTGTACTAGAATTTGATAAGTAGTTAAGGTAAGAAATTGCAAATAAAATGATAATGTAAGGCGGTATCGTTTAGGATTTAATCAACTATTAGATAAATTTATGTCAAGTTTCAGTGATATTTTAGAAACTCAAAGTCCAATGGAGTAAGGCACTGGTATATGCTAGCAGATGTCATTAGGTTATCAATTTCTTGTCTGTTTCACTTGTGGTTTGTCATAAATCATTAAAATCAAGATGTATTTCCAAGTTTTTATGTATGTTTGAGGTGTCCTACTATCTCATGTTCTAGATAAGGTCGAGGATCATTGAAGAATTCACCATTCTTGAGCATTCTCCCTTCTGTTGAGCTTGTATATGAGATTATCTACATTGTTTTAGCATAATTCGTGAGTGTGGTGCAAAGATCAAAAATTTGCTAAGGGATCACCCTCCCAGGTCTTGCAGAGCCCAAAGTGTAGAAGGATTAGTAGAATCCTTGTCAGTTTGTCCAAGTTCTCGAGGATTTTAATAGTTGGAGTTGACTTCTCCATGAGTATTTGAAGAATCAAATTGGTTTATGCCTCTCGTAGTGTAAACCCATTTGGGAACCAAC